>NC_082387.1:4394134-4724134 GCF_031168955.1 Gadus macrocephalus | reverse complement strand
GGCAGGCAGGGCAGGCAGACAGACAGACAGACAGACAGACAGACAGACAGACAGACAGACAGACAGACAGACAGACAGACAGACAGACAGACAGACAGGATGGAATAGATAGATGGATGTTAATCGGAGCTCGGCCATGGCTTGTCATGGGTATTGTGTTCCTGTTTCGGTTTATCCTCATAATCACACTGAACTTTGTGCTTGGCCCACTGGGTCTGGCAGGCTGGAGTCCTCCCGCTGGTGTGGGTTGATTGCTATATCATTAAAGTGCATGACCTCTACATCTCAAGCTCAATGTGCCCAGCTGATGGATCTGTACAGGCTTCATGCTACATTACCAGTGGATTGGTCACGGCTGCAAAAGCAGCTCTTATCCTGAGACTCCCTGGGTTCATACTCTCTACACCCTAGCCAATGGAGCTTAGGCCCAACCATGGCTGAGGCCCCAAGCCACCATCACCTCCACCCCTCTGGGGGCCCTACGCCAGCTGGGGACACCACTGCTCTGGGTGGGTGTGCCCAAGTCCTGTGTGATGTGACATGTGTGTGCCGAATGGTGGCCTGCTGTGGTGCTTCTCTTGGACACTGCTCCCCACCCCGCACACCCCTATACAGATTGTTTACATGTCCCACCCACCCGCACCATAGCTCAGCTCTGGAACTCTAACCCTATGGTCCAACCCGCCCAAACCCTGCCCATTCCTAAATACATGTAAGCATCCAACTTGTGTGTTCCAGGCTGTAACCTGACCGATAATTTAAACAAAGCCAAAGCAGCTTCACTATTTGTATCGGCGTGATGGTAGTCTCACTGATCACCATTATAACAGCTCTTACAGCGTCAGGCAACTGAGGAAAATCAAAGAGGCGCTCATTAGCGTCACAGTAAGGAAACAAGGCTGAGAAAAAAGTTCTCTAGAAACAGAGGAGAGAAGGCTGGGGTTTATTAAGCATAATTGTCGTATGTAACCGATATGTTTGATTGAGACGATAACTTCACAGTTACCGTATGGCTACACATGGCAGTGGCAGCTGAGAGGTTATTATTCCCTATAGCATAAGGAGAGGAGTGGTCACGCAGCTAACCTTCACAGAGAGCGGAAAGAGGCAGCGCTTAGAGGCAGCGCTTAGAGGCAGCGCTTAGAGGCAGAGCTTAGAGGCAGAGCTTAGAGGCGGCACTCAGAGGCGGGCGCTTGGACCACCACCACCACTATGTTGCTGTTTCCACCACCTGACCCACAGGCCTGCATTCTGAGCTCCACCAGTGTGTTGTTTAAAAGGCCTATGGAATGTGGAACAAATCCCCTGAGCTTTATTGGCCTGAGCCGGCTCCCTATTGGCCGGGCTTAAGAAACGGGGGTCCTGCGCGGGAGCTTACAGAATTTCACATTGAGGCCAGAAACAGAGAACATCCTGTTCTTGGGACGTATGTCCCGCCAAGGCTTTCATATGCCATGGATGGTGCTGGTGCCCATGTGTGTCTTTGTGTGTGTGTGAGGGTGTGAGTGTTTGTGAGTGAGTGTGTGTGTGTGTGTGTGTGTGTGTGTGTGTGTGTGTGTGTGTGTGTGTGTGTGTGTGTGTGTGTGTGTGTGTGTGTGTGTGTGTGTGTGTGTGTTCATGTGGGTGTCTATTAGCGTGATTTGGTTGTGCATGTTGGTGTGTGTGAATTTGTGTGTGTGTGTGTGTGTACATTTTTGTGTATTTGGTTGTGCATGTGGGTGTGTGTGAATGTGTGTGCTTCTAGAGTATACTGAGTTGACTTCAAGTCAGCCAAGATTGTGTGGTTTTGCATTTGTCTGTGCTATATCATATCCCCTCACATTTGTAAAAGTTCATTTTTTGTGTAAACCCTCAAACAACTCTGAGCACCACAACATCACACAGTTCCACCCAGTCTGTCCAAAGAGCATTACATGAAAGCATTGCATTACGTGCTTGTTTACACCCAAGCACTAGTACTCATACGCACACACACACACACAGTCTGCAAAGGGGGTAAGCTGGTGCATACCTGTAATGTACATCAGATTGTGTACTTGATAATTGAAAGCATATCCTTGAATGGCTAGATGTTGTTGTTTTTTTTTGTTGTTTTTTTGTGGTCTGTTTTGACCACGTCATTTAAAATTGCAGTTTATTTTTTTAATTATATTTTTTTGCAGAGATTGCATTCATAACATTGTTAACAAGTTATTTCTTGTTATTGATTACAGAGAATAAAAACAGTACAAGTGTCTGTTCGTAACCAGCAAAACCGTAATAATGAAAAAAACCGTCAAGTCAAGTCAAAGTCAAGAGGGCTAGGTGTTTGTTACTTGTTGTTGCCATTGGTTTTAGGCCACCTGAAATGCTATGGATAAATTATAAAAAAGTATCAATAAAATATATTTGATTGATAGAGAGAGAGAGAGAGAGAGAGAGAGAGAGAGAGAGAGAGAGAGAGAGAGAGAGAAAGAGAGAGTTAATGGACAAGGCTGGAGTCTGTTCAGCGATGTTAAGTATGGAAAGATTATGTTCTGATGGAGCTGGACACAGTGCTATCTCAGCTGATGCTTCATGCTCAGCCCCATCTTTTATGATCGGGAGAGTTCAAGTCAATGGAAATGGCTTTGCATCATTCTTACACCTTTACGCTTATCCTGAATGCCACGATCTATGAATATATAAAAAGGAAACCCCTCTGTCCCTCTACAGAACGCCACACTCCAACTTTTACTTTTGAGGTAGACTGCCGACTAGTTTGTGACATCCCACTGTGCTATGCACATGTATCACCTGCTCTGTACTTAGGGCATTACAGAGAAGCTCTTTCCTCTGCTAGTCGGTTTTGGAAACTCCAGTCTGGTAAACCATTCTGGACAGTCCAAATCTTCCCTGAGTAGGTAAGCATAAAGTAGTATTTCAGCCCATATAATGACAACAGCATAACAAATTGGATACTTGTCTCAGTAATTCTAATGTCTCTTAGCAGCGAGTATTGTACTTGGCTGTGATTATGTTTCTGAAGTCCTTGTAAATCCACTGTATTGTTTGTTTTATTGCCTCTCCTTGGTAATTATCTCATTCCCTGGCTGTGGAGAATGTGGCTTTCTGGCTCTGGGCGCCGTATTTGCCCTCCCCGAAAAGGACAGAGAGTTGTAGTCTGGTCAGCCCGTTTGAGATAGGCTGGCTGATCTACAGTTGTTTCTCTCCCTCTTGCATGAGAAGAAACAGGGGTTGTGAAATTAGTCCTCTTGTTTTCTGCTTCCCATTTCATTTGAGCCAATACCACCCCTCCTTTCTCTCTCTCTCTCTCTCTCCCCTCTGTCTCCAAAAGCTCACAGTTCACATCTGGTTTTGAGTCAAGGCCAGGTTGTTTTTTTCTGGAATGGAGGGATTTTTATTTCTCAATGACTCCAGCGGCTCTCCGGCTTCATGGCGTTGGTAATGAGAACGAATTATGTTTGTTTTCAAAGTGCTGTTCACTTTTATCCACTACGCTATCCAACAAGCCTCACTTTCATCATGTCAAAGACAATAATCCCTCATCAGTGTCCAGATGTAGCTTTGGTAGGTTGTTGACCCGTCATCGAGCGCTTCCTTTGGTCACCTTCATCAGTGTCAGGTGAAATCATTGTTCCCTGCCAGAAACTTCCCTGCCAGAGAGGTCACCATCACCCACTATTATTCATGAGACAGTTTTCTTAGAACTTGATCTGAAAATGAATAATATTTGTGGTGAATCTTGTGGCGGATCTTGTGTGAGGATAAATAAAACATGAGATTGTTTTGAAAAAGTGGAAAGAGATATTATGTAGTCGTGCTAATGCTATATTCAAGTTTAGTTTTTTAAGTTGAGCTAATTATTAGATTAGATTAGATTTCTTTATTGTCCTTGTTCAACAGAGTTAATCAAAAAAATTAAGTTTAGAGCATCACCACTGGCATAGTATATAAATATAAATATATTAATAAAAAAAATAAAAGAATAAAAAAATAAAAAAATAAATAAGAATAATAACATGAATGAGAATGCAGCAAGTCCAGTCCATAGTTGTGATGTGTGAGAGTGAGAGGAGGGGGGGGGGGGGAATAGTGTACAGTGCAGCAATGCAGTCCAGTTCACAGTTATTGAGGGAGTTATATGACCGAGGGCTTGGGGGTGGGGTGGGGGCTTGGGGGTGGGGTGAAGGGGTGCGGGGGGCAGGTCGTTCGTTCAGCAGTCTGACAGCCTGTTTATAGAGGCTATTGGTCAGTCTGCTGGACCTGGAGCGGATGGAACGGTATCTCTGTCCAGAGGGCAGTCGCTGGAAGAGATGGTGCGCTTGGTGAACCTTGTCCTTTAGGATGTTGTTCACCCGGCGTAGGCAGCGGGAGGTGTAGACTTTGGAGATCTCTGGGAGGCTCTTCCCAATGATCCTCTCCGCAGCCTTGACCACTCTGTGGAGGGCCTCCTTTTCGGCCCTGGTGCAGCTGGAGAATCACACCATTAGTCCGTAGGTGAGTACGCTCTCTACTGCGCAGTGATAGAAGTTGACCATCAGTCCCTCCGCGTATTCCCCTCTTCTGCAGCCGCGCACAGCGTCTCCTCCTCCACTTCTCAGCCTCAGGAGTGCCGGATGGTGATCTGGTGATCTCGGCTGGGATGGGGAAGTCCGCTGGGAGTTGGCGAAATGGAGCGTTGTTGAGCTTTAAAAGTTAATTTCGGCTGTACTTCATTGTCGGGGTTTGAAAGCAGTGTGAAAAGCTGTGTGGAATAATATTAAGTGCTACCAAAAATTACAAAAAAACGCGCCAGATTTTGGGAGCTCTGGGCCGTTGCAACTATGTGCGCCGCCGCCATGGCAACAAAGCCATGTCAGCTGTTCTGTCTGCTCGATAGGCAGTGCGGCCATCTAGCTCAATAGCCGAGTCCGGGGTCTTGTTCTCCAGCCAGGTTTCCGTAAAGATTAAGCTGCAGCAGTTCTCGATGTGTTTTTGTGAAGCTAGTTCCAGTCGGATCTGCAGCCGCGCACAGCGTCTCCTCCTCCGCTTCTTAGCCTCAGGAGTGCTGGATGGTGAAGTCCGCTGGGAGTTGGCGAAATGGAGCGTTGTTGAGCTTTAAAAGTTAATTCCGGCTGTACTTCATTGTTGGGTTTGAAAGCAGTGTGAAAAGCTGTGTGAAATAATATTAAGTGCTACCAAAAATTACAAAAAAACATGCCCGTTTTGGGAGCTCCGGGCCGCTGCAACTATGTGCGCCGCCGCCATGGCAAGTATAAGTAGTATAAGTATACTAATTATATAGCTTATTGTAAAACTAAACCATCCACTGGTTCCGAAACCAACATCACTTTAAAATGATACCAGTCGGCATCAAAGATGTATTCAGGTTTCTTATTCTGTCCCGCAGTGTGCCTGGACTGGCAGACTGACCCCCTCAGATGATCGGGAGGCCAAGTCATTTAAAACCTGGTCTATAAACTGTAGAAAATGAGATTCTCAAGCTATAGTTAAAGTAAACTCTATGTTTTAAAAAAGCAACGTAAAAATATTGTGAATACTTAAGGGATTGACTCAAAAGGGGGGGGAGGAAGCTAGTGGGGAGGTAGGGGGGTGGGAACAAATATGTGTAATGTTTCATAGTAGGAGGATGGGAAGTAGGCAGCCAGGCAAAGAGACTGCTGATGGATGCCTGATGTCACCTGCTTGAGGAGCTCTGGTGAAGCTTCTGGTTACTCTATCCCACATTAAGTCCTGCCAGGAGGCCGTGGCTGCAGGGAGGCACAGACATATTAGGCAGAAACAAACACCCAGCTCCACACCCTATTATGTAAAGGTGTCTCGCAGAGAGATAAAGATTGAGTTGCGCGCTGTGTGGCTGTCATCACAGATATCCGTTTTTTTTCTGTTTTAGAAGACAGTGGGAATATAGTCCGTCTTTGTCTCCCGTCATTTATTTCTTCAGGTGTTGCTTTGCTGGTGAAATGTTTTGTTTTGTTTTCTCAACACCAACCTCTGTGATGAGGTTTTCTATATAATGGGCTGTATTTGGGGTTGATGGGGTATGAGCTGAGAGAAATGTTTTAATATTGTCCTGTAATGGATATTATACAGGTGGATAAGTGCAATTGTAAGAGAAAGAGCTCATACTCTTGGTAAACCCTTCACAACTCTACACTATACCACAAAGGTAGTGGGGAGACGCTGATGGTAAATGAGAGAGCATGGCCCTGATCCAGTGGAGGTTGATTACACATGAGGAGTCAAGGCCAACACTGTGGGTGACTGGGCTGAGGGTGTTGATTCTGTGTTGAGTCGCAAACTACAGACTGTGGTCCAGTCCCAGCCAGCTCTCTCATTAGCTCCCCTATTGGATGTAATGAGCACAACCAGAAAGCTGCCTTTGCTGAAAGTTGAGGTGAATCCACTGTTTCAGCTCCCATTCCAATACCATGAGATTAAAAAAAAACTTTTGGGCTGAGAGTTCTAGAAAGGATTGGTGTGTGTTATACCCATGGTAACGACCCATGGGGAGAGACCATCACCTGCGCTCGGAGCAGAGAGAACTGTTTGACAGAGACTGGCATCGGATTTGACACCTGTTTTCTCTAAATGAGACATTTTAGTAACAGTGACAGAATGGCATAGATGACTGTGTTGATGATCTTATCTTATTAACACATTTTACCAACAAATAAAAAAAGAAAACGTTTTGGGGTTCACAGGCTCTTTCAAAAAGGGTTCAGAGAACAATCCCAAAGAAACACAGAGCATGTGCTTTTTTAAACCAGATGTGTAAGCGTCAGCCCTCGGTCGGGCTCACCTCATTAGAGCCTTTGATTGACTGCTGCCAGCCTGCGGTTTGATTTGCAAATGTCTGTTCTCATTGTGAGGCCTGTCTTTCATTTCCAGAGGTGCTTACCTAGCGCTGCATCCCCACGGGAGGAGGATTAGAAGAATCAATGTGATGTTTCTCGGAGCCATACAACAGTTTGTGTGTGTGTGTGTGTGTGTGTTTGTGTGTGTGTGTGTGTGTGTGTGTGTGTGTGTTTGTGTGTGTGTGTGTGTGTGTTTGTGTGTGAGAGAACTCCCTCTCCCTTACACACCGCCCTTCATCAGGGGATTGTGCTACAAAACCTGAGATAAAAGCACACCCAGCGCTGGAAGGAAACAACAACTATGGCAACAGAAACCTTAAAGAGATGGAAAGTGTGTGTGTGTGTGTGTGTGTGTGTGTGTGTGTGTGTGTGTGTGTGTGTGTGTGTGTGTGTGTGTGTGTGTGTGTGTGTGTGTGTGTGTGTGTGTGTGTGTGTGTGTGTGTGTGTGTGTGTGTGTGTGTGTGTGTGTGTCTATTAGCGTGATTTGGTTGTGCATGTTGGTGTGTGTGTGTGTGTGTGTGTGTGTGTGTGTGTGTGTGTGTGTGTGTGTGTGTGTGTGTGTGTGTGTGTGTGTGTGTGTGTGTGTGTTCTGAGACCTGATTAAAGACAGCTGCCGGGTTGGGGCCCAGGAAGAGGTGCCTCCACCTCTCCGAGAAGCCTTTCATAGCCTTGTATAAAAACCTCCATCTCCACCTCTCCCACCGAGCACCCAGGAACTTGTAACGAAGCCCTTACCCCATCAGGAGGATCTCCTCCTCCTCAACTCCACCCTCTCTCCCCCATCTCCTGTCCTCCTTATCTTTCTCTTGACTCACTAACTAGCACTTCTGCCTTCTTCCCCCCCCATCACCTCGTCCCTTCTCTCTCTCTCTCCTGCTCTCCCTTCATAGTCTCTTACTCCCTCCATAGTGTCTCTCTCCCTTCAATGTGCCTCTCTCCCTTCATAGTGTCTCTCTCTCTCTCCTGCTCTCCCTCTATAGTGTCTCTCCTGGTCCCCTCCGTAGTGTTTCTCTTTCTCCTGCTCTCCCTTCATAGTCTCTCTATCCCTTCATAGTCTCTCTCTCTCCCTCCATAGTGCTTCTCTCCCTTCATAGTGTCTCTCTTTCTCTCCCTCCATAGTGTCTCTCTCCCTTTGTAGTGTTTCTCACCCTTCATAGTGTGTCTCTCTCTCCTGCTCTCCCTTCATAGTGTCTCTCTCGCTCTCTCGCTCCATAGTGTCTCTGTCTCTCCTGCTCTCCCTTCATAGTGTCTCTGTCCCTTCGTAGAGTCTCTCTCTCTTCATAGTGTCTCTCTCTCCTGCTCTCCCTTCATAGTGTCTCTCTCCCTTCGTAGTGTCTCTCTCCCTTCATAGTGTGTCTCTCTCTTTAAAGTGTCTCTCTCCCACCTGCTCTCCCTTCATATCGTCTCTCTTCCACCATAGTGTCTCTCTTCCTTCATAGTGCCTCTCCCTTCGTAGTGTCTCTCTCTCTTCAGAGTGTCTCTCTCCTGGTCTCCCTCCATAGTTTCTCTCTCCCTTCATAGTGTCTCTCTCCCTTCATAGTGTCTCTCCCTCTCCCTTCATGGTGTATCTCTCTCCCCCGCTCTCCCTTCATATTGTCTCCCTCCATAGTGTCTCTCTCCCATCAGTGTCTCTCTCTCCCTTCATAGTGTGTCTCTCCCAGTGTCTCTATCGCTTCATAGTGTCTCTAGATTACAGGCCCATGCGTCACCCTGTGAAGCAAGCGATGATTATGAGCTCAGAGATTGTTAAATAGCACCATAAGCCCCGGCCGCTATCATTACCTCCTGGATGAGATGAGAAAAGAGAGAGAGAGAGAGAGAGAGAGAGAGAGAGAGAGAGAGAGAGAGAGAGAGAGAGAGAGAGAGAGGGGGGGGGGGGGGGGGGGGAGAGACACAGAGAAATACAGAGAGAGGCAGACAGAGAGAGAGAGAGACAGAGGGAGAGAGAGACAGACACAGAGACACAGACAAAGATAGAGAGAGGTTGGTTGGGGGAGGTGGTATTTCACCTAAATGCACACAGATGTGCAGACCTTGTTTTTAGCCTCAGCCTCTGTTGAAGGTATTGAAGGTACATTATTTTGTTTTTCTGGTGCTGGTCAGATTTATTTGTCTCATTTCCATACACATGCTCTATTCAATCTGGTGGGATTTCATTTCAAAAAGCTTAGTCAAGTTTACTGTAGTTGAGATTACTTGAATGAGATGAATCTTTTTTATGTGTGTGTGTGTGCGTTCCTTCCTCCGAACAGGCACTTTTGAATGAAGATCTCCTAAATAAGAAGTGGTTCAGCTTAATGCAGTCTCAAGAATATCTATGTGTGCCAGCAAGACTATCCAAAGGGATATCCAGGATTTGGATATCCACTATCCAAATCCTGTGTAGTTCTCTCCCCCTCGCCTTTAGCTTTACAGCTCCATGGAATTGTGTATTTAATCAGTTCCATACAGTACCCCCACAGCAATCCCCCCTCTTCTAGAAGTTTCCATCTGGCCATTTTCGTACAACTTTTTTTTCTCTATTATGGATCAACCACTTAACTGTTCCAATGCAATGTTTCCAGTATACAATACAACCTATCAAACTATTTACTCAACTCATCGTGGTGGTTTTCTACGAAATAACTCAAAGTTTACTCTGCGTTCCCTGGAATATTAAACAATATTTAATTGAAAAGGGCATTCTGCCGAAGAGGGTTCAAAGAGAGACCTATAAACTGTCAATTTCTTAGTGATTTAGCAGAAACTTTAATCAGAAGTGACCGACAATGAATTGAGCTACATCAGGAGCAGGTAGGCCTGAAGGCCTCTTCCTATCTCAAGGCTGACCACAGCTAGGCTACGGACCATGGGGCAATCAGGAGAACCACCTTGAGAATATCCTATCAATGCATTGTCCTTCCCTGGGTTGACCCACCATGGTGGTCATCTCTGTGATGGACGTGATCCTGCTGTGTGTTGGATCGGTGGCTTGCTGCAGACAGCCTAGCACAACAATATGCGCTGGTCACCTCAGAGACTCACTGGAGCCTCCTGCCTGTCGCCCGTCTTTCTTCTCATCTGCGCAGGAAAGGCATTGAAGCTGAGATTGTTTGTTTTTCTACCGTGTCTGTGGTCAGCTCACCACATACCTACATCCCCCCACTAACATCCAGCCCCCATCTCTTCTTTCTGTGTCTCAGGGGCTTGCACACGGTGACCTGAGGGAGGGCCCATTTGTAGAACATCCCTGTCCCCTAGAGGGTGAGTTGGAGAATAGGATTATTTCTAGTGCTCCTTGATGATTAGTTAGCCGTGGACAGCAGCTATTCAGTGTCATTCTGTCTCTGGTATTAATGTAGAGATATGATCAACTAAATAGCATTAATATATCACTTATGCTTGAATGCATTGTGATTTATCATTCAAAGTCAACATTGACTGTAAGATGATTGAAGATTTATACTAAAGATGTGTTGTGTTTTGTTGTTTGACAGTGGTGCTGCCTCCAGAGAAGGGGGAGGGCTGTGAGAGTTACCTGCAGTACCTCCGCTCAGCAGAGGGGGAGCGGGAGGTCCTTCTGCGGGACACCAGCAAAGCTCCAGGGAAGAAACGCATCAGTCTTAATGTGAGTAACCACCATAAACGTAATGGTGACAACACACTGCATCCCTTAAACATACACATACTAATACTTTAATACTTTCTAATAATACTATTCTTATTTTTTTCAAATCCATCTGGAACAACTAATAAATTAACTTTACACATCTATTTTTATTTAATTTAAGTTGCTCATTTATATATTCCTGGACATTCTTTGTTGTTGCACTGTTTCTTTAGCCTGAAGACAAACTGTTCCGTGAGAACTCCTACAGACACTTAGAAGACTTTGTTTTATAAATGGATAGGTGTTTTTAATTTAAAAGTATCAGCTAACCTCAAACAAAAACCAAAGGACAGGAGAAAGATAAGGTGAAATCAAATGATAATCCAAATCTTGAATACGCTAACAGGATTTGGAATGTAAAGTGTCCCTTGAAGACAGCAACCGACAAGAGTGGTTCTTCACCCTCTATGACTTTGACAACAGTGGCAACGTTCATAAAGAGGTATTCACAAGAATCTCTAAATGTCCTTTTAGATATTTTTTTAAGTTGTTTTACAAAGCATCGCCTACAGTTTTTTCATTTTCTACGGCGTGGATGCACATAATTATTTCAAGCTATCAAACTCTATGGAATGGCTACTTTCCCTAATTTTTGTACTTCATGATCTACTTCACCTTGCAGGACATGTCCAGCTTGATGCACACCATCTACGATGTGGTGGACGCCTCGGTTAATCACTCGTGCCAGAACAAGAGCAAAACGCTGCGTGTCAAACTGACCGTTTCTCCGGAAAATAGATCCCATAGAAGGGACAATGGGACAGGTGAGAAACCAGTGAAAGGACTCTTATTGAGGCATCCTGATGCTGCACGGCCTATGAGGATTGAATGTGGATGGGGTGGATGACTACAATACTACAGGTCTGTTCATTCTAGTGTCTGCCCTCCTCAGAGCGTGAGCAAGGTCGCTGTCACCAGGAAGAGAGTCGCTACGCGGACAAACGACTCTCGGATAACATCAGGTCAGTACAGCACTAGTCCACACACACACACACACACACACACACACACACACACACACACACACACACACACACACACACACACACACACACACACACACACACACACACACACACACACACACACTCTCTAAAAGGTTCCAACACAGTTGAGCAGGATCATTGGTGTGGTGGCAGTGGTGGTAATGTAGTGGTTCTGGGTTTAATCCAGGCATCTTGCGTAAGGGTTATGGTGGTCTGGTTGGTCTGCTAGATTACAAAAATACCTGAATAGGAATAGTTACAATTGTGTTTGTTCTGTCCAATAAGAGCGCAGCAGAGTTTGGAGCCCCTGCCTCCTGATGGCCAGCACTACTGTGTTGATGAGAACACAGAGAGAAGGAACCACTACCTGGACCTGGCCGGGATAGAGAACTACACATCCCGCTTTGAAGGTCAGCCGAATCCCTTGGTTATGCAATACAAATCTCTTTTTGGCATGACTACATAACATATCTGCAGTAGAAGCAGTTTTTTTTTTTGCATCTGCCAGACACTGAAAACAAAGACTGAAAAACAATTCCTCCCCTGTAATTTGACAATTACTGTTGGTTGAGCAAAAGGATATATGGCAAGAGTTGGGACTTCTGGACATGGGACATTCCCCCATTAAAACCACACAGGTTCCAATCAAAACAATATATTTGGATGGAGTGGTGGAACTTGCAGTTTCAGAAAGTAAAAGTTCATGCCGGTATTTTGAGTACAGGGTCTTGTTTAGCAAATTGACACAAGCCAAAGCTGCCTCTGAAAGACGTTCACACATATTACTTCCTAAAAGCCTGTCCCCATGTGCTTATAGATTCATATTGGTCAGCGAGAGTTGAGCACCAGGGGAAACCAGAAACAAAGACTTTTACTTTCTAAAAACCTGTCCCATGTGGTTGGATGTTCATATCCAGGATTAGACTATTGACCAAAGCCACGAAGGCCTATGCACTCTATGCAACCGAAAACTGGCATTCAAGGCATTGCTTTTCATATTTTTTATAAATTCAAGGTACCTGACCTTTGATATTCAAGTTTGTTGAGTGTAAGCACCCTAATGATCCAAAAATATATATAACAAATAATCCATAGAAATCTATGAATGTAATTATTAAGAGGCTGGAATGGAAAGGGATGCTGTGTCTTGAGCAAATCAACCTCACCATTGTAGATTAACATTTAGGAGATGTTATAACTCTAACTCGGTAAGCCCTGTACTTTTTCAGGAGTTTCTTCATGTTTCTGAGCCCCAGTGATTCCTGTTGATTATACGTTTCTGTTAATTCAATTGCTGGGGTTAACTTGAGGTGTTTGATTTGATTTGCAACGTTTTTCCACGCAAACTCCAAGCCTTGTTACCTAAAACCATTTCCTCTTCATCCTTGTGTCCAGGCACCACCACCCCTCCCCCCCCCCCCCAGAAGGCCCCGGTCCGCGGCCCCCAGTCCCAGAGCTGCTCGCGCTCCCAAGAGCCTGTGGCGCACGCCGCCCACCACCGCCGCTCGCAGGTTATCGGTGACAGCTACGACCCAGTGGAGCCTCGGGGCAAGGGCGCACACCTCCTCAGGTCCCCCAAGGGGGCTTACAAGGGTGGGACGGGGGCGAACGGGAGCAGCAGACCAAGCAAGTGTCACGGCACGCACCCATCCACGCTCCACGGGGGGCAGGATGTGTATCACCTCCCTCACCACAACAACATGGGCCACCCCCACCAGCCACAGCACCCCCTGCAGTACAGCCACAGCAAACGCCTGAGGGCCAGGACAAGAGAAGCACTCCCCAACAGCAGGACCCCTCTGTCCCCTCCATCCCAACCCCACCCCGAACAGACCCGGCACCAGCCCCAGCATCACCCCCCCATGCCCTCAGTGCTGCCTGCCCTTGAGAGAGAGCACCTCTCCAGCCCCCCTGTAAGCCCCGGAGTGGTGGTGCCCCTGGTCCAGAGGCACGAGCACCACCACCACCACGAACACCACCACCACCACCACTATCACCATTACCATCAGACATGAACTAAGCTAACACCAGCCCCAGGGATCAACCACCACACCCGACGTAAAGGAGTCCATCGCGCCACCAGAAATGTCTGCATTAATGGCAAACTGTCGTGTCGCGGCTGTAAACCTTGTTTGCAAGCTATCCAGTGAAATATGTAAATTAAACCTAGACCTATGAAGAGAATGGGGTGTAGCGTGGAGAATATTGGACTGTATGATATGTTTCTGTATGAAATTGTCTATTATGAAAGTTGTACGGTTCTGTATTCATTGTAACATTTGCTTTTCCGACTGCTCTGTTTGTGTACGATCTCATAAAGGGACAGATATGCAGATAGCAGTATTGAGGTATTTGGAAATATTAAGTGTATCCTTCTTGATGCTGTTAATATAAAGTGCTTGTCCTAAAAAGTTGTGCGTCACGTAAGAGATGTGTTACGAGACCTTCAGAAACCGTGGATCTCAGGTGTTCAGGTGCTGCTGCTCTTAAGCTCTTCAAAGTTGCTTTTCTCATCTTCTGGGTCTTCCTACTGTGGACTTAAGGGACTCCCTCCGAAGAGAAGAATTAAATCACCACTGCCAATTTAAACACATTTTACTGTATAATTATTCAACTGTATATGCATACTGCATCGGTATAAATATGCATACAAGTATTTTGTCTTTTATATATTGTAATAAATATATATCATTAATCTTTGCCGTGGACATGATGATTCCAGAATCGCTGAGTTGAGAAGCCCCTGGAGCAAGGTACGTTTTAGAGCAAGGTACGTTTTATTACTCTGTTTTCTGGGAATAATTGACACAAGCAGAAACCAGAAAACCAGCAGTTTTGTCGTTTTTTCGTTTGGTCAAAAAAACGAAAATCAAGATTTCTGTTCGTTTATTCGTTTTTTCGTTCCTAATTAACAAAACGAATTTACCACTCAATATCTGGTTTCCGCCGTGTGCTTCGTTGCCCTGTGATCTTCAAAATAAAAGTTCTTCCGTTTGATAATGTCGACAAAAATATTACTGTATTATAGACACTAGCAGACACAGAGGACCACACCATCCATAGTCAAGACTGACACGGCTTCAAATAACAATAATAGCATTCATAATCATTTGAAAATGAGAACTTCTGAAGTTATGATGACTTCAATGCAGTTGATGTTTAGCCACAGTTAATACATGCAGAGTAGACCTGAGGGCTTTACTACGAGATCATTGTCCGGCTTTGAGCTTTGCGCTCTGTGCGCGTTCACATCAAAGGAGCTGCGATCGCGGGCTGCTGATTTCCTCACAGCCTGAGTGCTATGAGGAATACAAGTAATCACAACACATTTCTGACAGCTCAAAATTGCGCATCTGTTGACCTTTATCCATTTACAGTAAACAAATTATTTTTTCTTGTTGAAAGATATTATATAGGCTATTGTTTTCATATTATTATTTACTGATGGTGATTACAGAATGCGAGTGTGTGCTATATCGAAAGCGAGACTGGGTGTGCGTATGAATATCGGCTACAGTAAGTGTTTTAAGGTGCTGTACAAGCAAATCATATCGTCTACTCTGTACAGTGACAAAGAGTGTACAGTAACCTACTTCATTCAATATCGAATAGGCTACTGTAGCCTACACTATGTACAAATGGCTTTGCTCTTTGCTCATGGCAGTTGTGAAAGTCATTTTAACATGTCAACAGGCAAGCTTCACTCATTCCAGGATGTATTATGCGTTGTCCTATAGCCTACTTGGAACATGTTTTGAAATGGATCCATAGTAGCCTATAGAAATTTGCTCATAACAGGCCAGCTGGAATACAAAGCAAACTCTTTGTATTCCAGCTGTTTTTTTTGTGATGTTTTAATGTTGCGTTGGTAATGTGAAAGACAGCTTAGATGTTCTTAGATGTTTTGTTAACCTGATTCCTTTCCCACTCTGTTAAAGTAAAAGTGTGCTACTGCTGCAAAATATCTTTGCTTTTGTTTTTTTCTTTTCTTTAATGTGTTTGGAAATGACTTTTAATGATGTTAACTAGATCTCATAAAAGGCCTAAACACATCAAATTTGTATATACCCTATACCGTTTGACTATAAGACCTCTATAAGAATCTCCTCTGTGCAACTATTCATGTCAGTCAATGATCAAACTAGTAGCATGAATATGAATTACAGTCCAAGCGGGTTAGGCAAGGCAAGGCAATTTTATTTTTATAGCCCGTTTTTACAAACAGTTTGTCTCAAAGGGCTTTAATTAGCATGAGCATCATAACAACATCCTCTTCCCTTAAACCCTCACATCCACTGAATAAAAACTCCCAGGAAAACCTTTTTAACAGGGGAAAAATTGCAGTTGGTTCAGAGGGATGGAGCTGTGGAGAATATGTGGGAACACAGAGAGACTGCGAGACGCCAAGGCCAAACTACAAGGTGCGAAAGGTGAGGGGGTCTACTTCCCAGTCTGTTTGCCTGCTGACATGTTAAAATGACTGTCACAACTGCCATGAGCAAAGAGCAAAACCATTTGTACATAGTGTAGGCTACAGTAGCCTATTCGATATTGAATGAAGTAGGTTACTGTACACTCTTTGTCACTGTACAGAGTAGACAATATGATTTGCTTGTACAGCACCTTAAAAAACTCACTGTAGCCTATATTCATAGGCATACCCAGCCTCGCTTTCAATAGGCCTATAACACACACTCGCATTCTGTAATCACTGTCAGTAAATAATAATATGAAAACAATATAAAATATCTTCCAGCAAGAAAAAATAATTTGTTTACTGTAAATGGATAAAGGTCAACAGATGCGCAATGCAGGGCTCTCCAGTTTTGAACTGAGTTCAGTGACATTTTGTCGGCGGGGGGATATATTAATATGTGACTGCACACAAATTTGTCCACAGACATGGTGACCAATGTATGATAGTAGGCATTATTGGCCCTTAACAATAATATTCAGAAACAACACTGCCTCAAAAAGATATTGGCCTAAGCAACACCAGTAGAGGCATATAGTACTTTTCCCTATACGAAGTGTGGCGTGTGAGTGTGCATGGGTTGAATTGCGTGTGTCTCACGGAGAGCCCTGCGCAATGTTCAGCTGTCAGAAATGTGTTGTGATCACTTGTATTCCTTATAGCTCTCAGGCTGCGAGGAAATCAGCAGCTCGCTATCGTATGGAGTTAGAATCATGCCAAAACCCCGCACACACGCAAAACGTGTTTTGCTCACGCATAACGATTCACACGCACACAAAAGTCACGTGACAAACAAATGTCCTGTGATTCACACTACACAACAGCTGTTGTGTAGTGTGATCAAGGGGGTGATCGCGGGCGAGTCCAGATTGAATGGGAGTCTATGGGGCTAGACGGCTAAATATGTCCTTCACCTGCTTGACGTTGAAATATAGCAAATTTTATTGTAGATTCCGCAAGTTCAATATAGATTATAGTTCAAAAGTCGAATGAATGAGTACTTATGTCCTTTCGATTTCTTACAATTTGGGCCGTTGTTGGCCGTACACGCTAGCATTCTGCTAATGAATGCTGATTGGTCAGGGACGGACTTGCGACTGATTACGACCAGAGACCCCTCTTGACGGCATCTGAAGCTGAAGCACAATCAGAAACATTCCGTCGAAGTACATTTTTTGCGTACTGTATTTATATTTTCCTGCAGGCCCTTTTATTTTTTATATAGTTATGCATGGTGAAAGTACATGGGCATAATGGAATTTCTTCCATTTCTTGTGTTCAATGTTCAATGTGTTATATACATGGTAGGTACGGTATGACCACCTTAAATAATACAGTCAATGTCCCGCTCAATATCATTTCATCTGTCATTGCCAATTTTTCGAAAATATAGTTCAAAAAAAGAAATGCCTCGTAAATGTGCAATGATAAACTGATCTAACAGTGGAAACGGATTGTCCGTCTTTTCGTTTCCCAAGGACAGAAAAGGGTAACGTTCTTGCTTGCTCCTGTATGAATGGTCCTAGGCTACCTGAGGCTGCACCTGGTAGGGAAAGTTGCGCTGGAGCCCGGGTAAAATCGCGAGTGTCGAGACTCAAGCACTTAACTTACCTTAACCGATTGTTCCATACAAATTGTTTGTTAACGATTTAACAACTTCAACATCTGCTATTACTGTAGTTCTTTTTTAGTAGGACTTACTTGGGCTAATGACCTTGCACAGAGCGAAAACCATCTACACCACTTGTCATTGATTGCTAGGCATTCACTGATCTTTACAGATGGGTTTGTTTTAAGCCATTGAATATAATTGCTCTGCCCTGCAACACATTATAAGCTACGCATGTTTGTTAAATGAGAAATATGGTCTGGGTCACATTGAAACAGTAACAGTTGTATAACAGTAATTATACAAACATTATACCAACAATGCAATAGGCAAGTTTATTCAAACATCACAATAACAAGAACACAATAAGAACAGTAACTAATAGTAAATAATAAAAAAAAAAAAGAGAAATGATTTAACAACACTGAACATACAGAACAGAGGCAGGGAAAAAGGACAGAGGAAGAAGACTTGTCCGTTGTCACAGCATCAATGTCCAACTGTAGAGATCAAGAAAGGAAGAGGCATGAGGAGGAGTACAACAGAACACTGCTCTCTAGGAAATTGTTTACTGATGTGAACTAAGTTGATGCAGTCTTAAAATTATGATTCTAATCCAGGTTTCTATTTCAGGAGAAAGAAATGGCTCATAATCGTTACTAAAAAAAAAGCTTTATCATCGGCACTAGTGAGGATTAAAAAAAAACACTCTGTAAGTTACATACATATGTAAAACATTCGCGCATTTCTTTTTTTTACATTAGCTCACTAAAACTCTGTAACTAGTTAGCAAGAAAAACAGCTGGTGTTATCGTTGCGGGAAAAGGGAAATGCGGAAGTGAAGTGCCGAAGTGCTTCACAAACTGCTGTAAAGCAGTACCTCTGACAGTATGACAATGTGTGACGTCATCGCATTTTTTTAACGCCTTTTTCAGAACAGATAAGTGATCTTAAAAAATGCAATATTCAGCTGAGGTTATTATCTTAGCCCCTCCTTTTGAACCCAACTTTCAAATTACTCAACAAAAAATTATATCGTGAGAAAAGTGGATCCTGAGGATAAAATCCCATAGGCTCCCATTCATTCTGGACTCGCCTGCGAGCGCCCCGCGTGGACAGAGATCATTACTGCAACCAGTCCAGAAAACCGGAACTAACCAACGAGTGCCCATTCTCCTCATATTAGACATTCTGTTTTTAACTCATCCCCTAACTTCCGCACCGCAAAGCATGATGGAACACATCAACCAATAGCAGTCGTATAACAAAACAACAAACATAACGAAAGTTACGAATGTAACTACGGTTCTATGAATCCTGGATGACCGCCAGAGGCGGTGCTTAAAGCACTGGATCTCCACCTCGCGCATGCGCATTTCGAGTACCTAATACCAACATAGTCACCTGTGACCCCCACGTGACACCGGGAAGGCTATATCTTCCGGTTTCATCAGAGGATCTGTTCCTAGAATCTTCTCGCGAGAACACGAGGATTCTGAGTGACTGAACGCTCTGGTGGTCATCCAGGATTCATAGAACCGTAGTTACATTCGTAACTTTCGTTCTATTTCATCCTTACTGACCGCCAGAGGCAGTGCTTAAAGCACTGGATGACCCATACCAAAAAGTTCACGAAGAATCCAACACCCACCTCACTCATTGGAGGCAGCAGAGCTTGGCAGTAGGACCACACCCATCGGATGGGGACTGGCGACGTTGACACGGTAAAACCTTGTGAAGGTGCCCGGCGACGTCCATGATGCCGCGGCACAGATCGACTCCAGGGGTACACCTCTTAGTGCAGCCCACGATGTCGACACGCTTCTGGTGGAGTGGCACCTCAACCCGGATGGCGGGGGGCGGCCACTGGCCACATAGGCATGTTTGATGGTGTCGACAACCCAGTGGGACAGCCTCTGTTTGGACAAGGCTCTGTTAGGGCCACTGTGACACACGAACAGTTGCTCGGACTGCCGTATACCGGCCGTAGCAGCAATGTAAGCCCTAAGCGCCCGTACCAGGCACAGCATCTCAGACTCCTTCCCCTCAGATGGGGAGTTAAAACGTGCAAGCCGGATAGGCTGGTTAAAATAGGTGCGTGAAAGCACCTTGGGCAGGAACGCCACATTGGGCAATAAAACCACACCTGAGCCATCAGGGTTCCACCGCAGGCATGTATCTGCCACGGATAGGGCGTGCAGCTCCCCGACCCGCTTCGCAGTGGTAATGGCGAGCAGAAAAGCCACCTTCATGGACAGCCACTTCAACCCTATCTGGGTCAGAGGCTCAAAAGGAGGTGATGACATGGCCTCCAGCACCAGAGTCAGGTCCCAAGCTGGAGTCCTCAGAGTCCTAGGGGGACGCAGCCTCAGGGCCCCCCTAAGGAAGAGGGACACCAACCTGTGGCACCCCACTGTGCCTCCGTCGACCATCTCATGCCAGGAAGAAATAGCAGCCACATAGACCCTCAAGGTGGAATGAGAGCGACCACCATCCAGGAGGGACTGCAGAAACTCCAGAACGGTGGCTATGGAGCAACGTGCTGGGTTTACTGCCTTACCCCTACACCAGTCAGAGAATAACTTCCATCTGTTGGCATACTGTGCCCTGGTAGATGGTGCCCTGGCATTCAGAATAGTATTCCTGACGGTCGCAATGCAAAAATTCAGCAGTGAGTCAGGCCCTGCAGCGGCCAAGCCCAGAGCTGGAGGCGACGGGGATCTGGGTGCCAAATCTGACCCCCCAGCTGCGAAAGGAGGTCCTTCCTGCAGGGGAGGCGCCATGGAGAGCTGCAGCAGAGCCTGCGCAGCAGTGGAAACCAGAGTCTCCCTGGCCAGTAGGGGGCCACCAGAAGTAGCCTGTGGCCCCGCAGAAACACTCTCTGGAGTGTGGGAAGAATCAGGGGCAGTGGTGGGAAGGCATACAGAGGACTCTGCGGCCAGTCGTGAGCTAAGGCATCCTGTCCGAGGGGGCCGGTCACCTCCGTCCAGGAGAACCAGAGGGGGCAATGTGCAGATTCCTCTGAAGCAAAGAGGTCCACCTCCGCCCTGCCAAAGAGACCCCACATCGTCTCCACCACCTCCGGATGAATCCGCCACTCCCCCGGTGGGGGCTTCTGCCGCGATAGAAAATCTGCGACCTGGTTCCGTTCCCCCGGTATGAAGACCGCCCGTACGCTGGCCAGGCGGGGATATGCCCAGGCCAACAGGTTCCGAGATACCCGGAGTAGCCGTGAAGACCGGGTCCCCCCTTGGTGGTTGATCTGGGCAACAGCTGACCTGTTGTCGGATCGAACCAGCACATGCTTGCCTCTCAACTGAGGCAGAAAATGATTGAGTGCTAGCTGTACCGCCCTGAGCTCTAGCACATTGATGCGAGCGTGGTTCTGGGCTGGCCACTGCCCTTGGGCAGTCCTGCCCTGCCAAACCGCACCTCATCCCGAAAGGCAGGCGTCTGTCGTGACCAGCTCCCGGCGGGATGGAATGGTGCCCATGGGTACACCCACAGCAGGGGTTGACATTAAGGTTTCAAAAGCACTTGCCCATCGGGCAAGTACAGGTCAGGTTCGACTTGCCCGAATGTGATGTTCCCTTGCCCAAATTATAATCAGAATCTTGAACAGGCCTATTTTTGCCAGGCATGCGGCCTGGTTTTGGGGGGGCTCAGAAAAATCATCCAAGCTCAGACTGAAGCTGAATGTTAGCTTCCACACATGTGTTTAAAAAATAACAAACTTCCCTTTGTTTACTTATTTATCGAGCGGTCACATCGTGCCATGAAGTGATTTCAGTCCACCGTTGCAACCTATTAAAGCTATCGCCAAGTTATATGTAGACCTGCATGATTTCATGCAATTGTACTTAACTAAATGTCAGAGGTAGTAGCAAAGATATGTCTTTTTTAACTTTTACGTTTCTTGTAGCTCTAACTGAATAATCACAATCGCGTTTCTAGTAGTGTTGTCAGTCACGATACTGGATTTTCTAACTTTGACACTATACCTGGAAAAATATCGATATTCTATACCAGCCGTTCTCAATCTGTGGTACGCGTACCACTGCTGGTACGCGAGCACCCTCTAGTGGTACGCGGAGTATGAACAAATCTTTTAAGCATTTTTTGGAAGTTGAAGCAACCGTTACATTTTTTTTTTGCATGTACCCATCATATGCAATGATCTTAAACCTGCATTGACTAACTGCTGTGACAATGAGTAGGGGAAGCAAAAATGGTGCAAAATCGTCCTGTGACGAGACGTTGAAGTCTGCCTTCAGAGGCCAGACATTTCTCGACTTTTGGATGCAGCGACGCAGCGAATATCCTGTGCTTTCAGACAAGGCTGTGCGCTTTCTCATTCCATTTGCGACCACGTAGGCCTACTTGTGCGAGAAAGGCTTCTCTTCCCTCGCTAAATATAGAAGCAGGCAGTGGTCGAGTTGTAAAAAAAAGCCAGGGGGGAAGGTGGATTTTAACTTTTAGGGACAGATCATTTGTGCTGATGACAGCGCATATGGTGGGAGACCAACGGTGTGATAATTATTATTATTATATATTTTTGGGGATAAAATAAGAGCGATGACTACTGTCATGTCATCGCTCTTATTTTATCCCCAAAAACGCAGCTGATCGGACGCATCACACGATTCGGAGGCATGCATCACATTTAAGGATTTTAAAAACGTATTCTTTTTTTTCAAAAATGCATTCGGAAGAGAAGGGAGACTAGCGTTGCTCACGGGTTGGAATTAAAGGGAGAAAAGGGGACAGAGTTACCTGCGGAAGCGATGTCTGAGATGCAGAGACTGCTTCACGCTACCAGTGTCTGTTTCGTACGGTGTGGAATGAGAGCTCGTGGAGGCACTATTACGCAAGTACGCCTGCGTGCTTGCGCAATAGCATGCTGCCCGAGAATGAAGTATCGCTGTCAAATCTGTCCCTGGGAAAAGTAACGTTGCTTGCGCCGAATTGAAAAAGGAAACCGCTATAATGAAATAGCGGTAATAGCCTATTTCCACATTAATTGATAAAATAACAGGGGATTGGAAGGGGGGATGGCTGTTTCAGAAGGGGGATGATTTTGATCATTTTAATTCCAAAGGGGATGCCATCCCCCCTCATCTCGTGTGCTGGAAGCAGGTTGGATACTGAACCAAGTCTGAGGCTAAAGCTAACCTCAATCGACCCAGACATGTACCCCTCTCACTAAGCATGATAGGCCTAATTTTCAATGTGTGCCTGAGTACATTCTCCATCAAACCAAAACATAGTTTATATTCTGAACTTATGGCACTTACTGCAGTATTTTTTAATACTGAATACTTTGTTTTTCTATGATACAATTGTTCTTACTTGGTAGTTTGATTACAGTGTTTTCGCAGTACACACAATTTCTCTCTTTGCTGTGCATGACTGCTTATAACAGGATTGTTTGACTCCAGTATTGAAATAATCATGTTCAATTCTTTGAATGTTTTGATGCAGTACAATTGACCTCACATGATTGGTTGACTGCAGTTGTTAAAATTAATATTCAGTGCTGTGAATGCTTTAATGCAGTATACTTGTTAATAACCTCACTAGATTGACTGGTATGTTATATGCCAGATGATATCCCCATTTGCTGGGTAGCCCTATTGAAGCAGTTGTTCAATTGTTAGTATTATCCCGTTGCAAGTGTTTATATACAATACATGAGTTATAGACAGTTGGTTGCTTCAGTCAAGTAAAGTTATGTGAATAATAAATAAAAATCGTATTATTAATATTAATGCCTTCTGTGTAAACTCTATGTAGACTAGTTATAGGCCTACGCACTTTATTTTAATTCCGGTGGTACTTGGAGAGCCAAATCATTTCTAAGGTGGTACTCATGGTAAAAAGTTTGAGAACCACTGTTCACCATTTTCGATATCAGGGAAAAGTTTTTTTTCAGGAAAGAACATACCCAAAGTAAATAGAGTATATCTCCACAACTGCAAGGGCGATAATGTCATCTTTGTTCCAAAAGAAAGATTGTTGTGCAAGTGAAATATTCAATGGGGATGATACTTGGTTAAAGTGAATAAAGCCATGGAAAACAGCATAAGTGGAAGATAACATATCCACCTGAAATAATTATCAGTTGGTCGTTATTTGGGAGCGATGTCTTACTCTGAGACACAAATAAAGGTAGATATCTTACAATTTTGACACTTGACACCTCTATTTAAATTTCAGGGCAAATATATTCGAATGCACCAAGCCAAACACTCGCAAATAAACATATGGCCACTAGATTGCGCTGAAGAATATGTTTTCTGATTGAAGGCAATTTACCTATTTCCTAAGAAACCTTCCCTTATTCATTGATTGAAAATACCATGTTTAGTTGCAATTTGGCCCAGACACTGGGTTATCTGTTTATGGTGGTTTTATTCGACCAGAATCAACTTTGTGGACAAAAATCACAAAGGTAATACTTCATTTTTGGTTGTTAAAAGAAAAGGGGACGCTTCTTCTTAAGTTGTTATTTGCGAGTTTTAGTCACAGAATGATATGGTTTGGACTGTTGGAATAAGTGGAGGCTCAGCTTTCATGTAATATATAGTTTGTGAGGGTCCAATTTCGTGAAAAAGATCGCTATTGCTGTGCATGTGCACAGTTATGAAACCCAAAACCGTGTTCTTGCATATGACTTTCCTTGGTAATTTGCCTCAATCCAAAGTACTTCCAAACTGCACTCCTCCATCACTACTCCATTTTCCTTCTACCTAAACCGTTCGCGGAGGCGCTGCTGCACTTGCGATGCTAGCTTTGTTGGCTAACCTTTAGCCAACACCTTCGAATCACGGCCAGAGAACGCACTGCGAGTGACAGAAGGCGGGGCTATATTTGCACTGAAGCGATGCGGGTCTGTTAACTCGCTTTCCGAGAGAAGAGAAGACGGCGCGCTGATCAATTGCAAATCCTTATATTTTGTGTTATTTTGCGGCAAAAGAGGTTGTTCTGCAGTTTCTAAAAACATTTGAATAAATAGCCTTTATATTAACATCCACCCAAAATCCACTTGCCCGTTCGGGCAACCAGAAATCAATCTCAACTTGCCCAAATATGACTTTTGGTTGCCCCGGGCAAGCGGGCAACCGTTAATGTCGAGGCCTGCACAGACATGTACGACCTCTTTCTCCATGGGGACAGAGAGAAGAGGCACTGCCGAGACACTCTGACCTTTCGGTGCCTGTGCCACTTGGGGTCCAAGTGGAGGCTGTTCAGCCACATCTGCATAGGGCGCAGAGACAGCAAGCCGAGAGGCACCACAGCTGAGGCAGCGGTCAGCTTGCCCAAGAGCTGCAGGAAAAGAATGAATGGCACCATCCTGCCATACCCGAAGAGGGTGAGGCAGAGGAGGATGTCGGTCACACGCTGAGGTGACGGATAGGCCCTCATAGCGTCCGAGTCCAGGACCATCCCCAGGTATGTGACCCATTGGGATGGGTCCAGGCGACTCTTCACAAAGTTTACCGTCAGGCCAAGCCGGGCCACGTGCAAGAGTAGCCGAGCCGTGACCCGGGCCGCCTGAGACTGGGACGGTGCACAGATCAGCCAGTCGTCCAAATACGGCAGGACCTTCGTGCCCTGCTTCTGCAGGGGTACGAGAGCTGCCGCCACCACCCAGGTGAATACCATCGGGGAGAGGGAGAGACCAAAGGGAAGTACCCTGAATTGAAAATGCCGGCCGCGAAAGGCGAACCGGAGGAAGTGCTGATGGCGTGGTGCAATTGGGACGTGGAAGTATGCGTCCCTTAGGTCCACCGTGGTGAACCATTCTCCCCTTGCGACTACCCGCAGCGTGTCGGATGCGGTGAGCATGTGGAATGGTAGGACCTTCAGGGAACCTGTTGAGTCCCCTCAGGTCGAGAATTGGGCGAAATCTGTCATCTTTCTTTTTTACGAGACAGTACCTTGAGTAGAATCCTCTGGGGTGCAGCAGAGGATCCACTGGCTCGATTGCCCCCTTGGCCAGGAGGGTGGACAACTCCTGGTCCAGAGCTAAGGCCTTTGCCGGGTCGTTGACGACAGTCATTTTGACCCGGCTGAAGGCTAGGGGCCGCCGTCGGAACTGCAATTCGTACCCTTGGGTCAAGGTGGAAACCACCCAAGGGTCTGAAGTACAGGCAGCCCAGTAACTGAGCTGCTGATGGGAAAAAACACCCGACGACCGGCCCGAGGGCCTAGCGCCTGCCCCCCGCCTCCTGAGGCTCTGGGGGGGCGTCGGTTGCGTTGTGGGGCACGAGGCTGCCAGGAAGGTAGACGTTCGGGGTCCGAAAGCCATCCGTAGGCTGTTGCGCAGGCCGCTGAGACCTCCGTAGGCCACCGGAGTAATCAGGTGTCTGAAAGCGCCGCTGGGGGACTGCCGAGGGGCCCCCAGGCCTGCTAGGAGCGGACACACTCCTATTCAGACCGGACAGCTGACCCAAAGAGCTCCCCTGGTTCCACCGGCACCGCACGGAGGACCCTCCTACACGTCTGTCAGGGGCGACTGCGCAAGCCACACCTGGCGGCGAGTCTGTACGAGGGTGGACCCTAACTCCCTCGACATGAGGGCAAAAGCCTGCAATGAGGCGTCACTCAGACTCTGCAGCGACGGCTCGACCTGGGCCTGCTGCAGAGAGGAGGAAAGACCCAGCAACAGGTGGGAAAGGGAGTTCCCAATACGATGCATGCGCGCCGCTGCGTCGTAGGCTTTTGACAGGAGGTCGTCTGTGACCCTGCACTGTGGCCGAGGACACCTGGCATTTGGTCTCAGAGCCTCATCAGGGGCCAGAATTAGGGAGGCGATGGCAGGCTCGACCGATGGCATGCGGCCCAGCCCACCCTGTGCCGCATTCTGCATGGCAGCCAAGGTCCGGGCATCCGACGTTGAGTGGGATAGGGCCCTAGTGTCCCTCCAGCAAGCATGGAGCTCCTTCAAGTACTCCTCTGAAGGAGGGACGGAGAATGTGGCCGGGACAGGGTTGCGCATGAAGAAGGCGCTGGTCTGGGCTGACTCCGTCTGCACCGCATCGAGCTGTAGGCGAGCCAGAGCGGTCCGCAGGACGGCCGCCATGGAGGTGTCTGTTGCCCCTTGCAGGGAGCCTTGTGCAGAAGAGCAGGAGGCCTCGTCCAGTGTGTGGGAGGCATCGCCCTCAGTCATAACCTCACTAAGAGGTTTGCCGAAGCGGCCAGAGAGAGGGCATCATCGAATTGGGACGAGGGAGGGCCAGGCTGTAGCCCCGCCAGCCCCTGACCAGTCCCAGGCTGAAGGGCCAGGAGGAGGGACCGCATTTGCTCCATGTCGGCCGCCAATCCGTCCACCTTGGCAGCCAGCCCGCCCCTTGCCTTCTTTTTGGGGGGGGCACCCGTAGCCGCAGCTCCATCATGCCGCTGCCGCCCCGAACGACCGGGCTGATTGGGAGGGAGGCTCATTAAGGCAGAGCGGTCGTTGGCTGTTGCCCGATTCTCCAGCTCTGCCAGCCTAGCCACTCTGAGCACCCAAGGCAGGAGGCTGCAGTTCATGCAGGCGCTGTCCGTGAGGCTCTCCCTCAAATGCTCGAGGAGGGCAACTGTCGTGGCCATCCTCAAGCTCAAGAGGAGCCGCACAGGCGACACATAGGTGGGCCATTATGGAGGCAGCCACCGGCAGCGTAACTGGGAGCGGGAGCGAGAGCACTTCCCCCGCCAGTCAATTGAAAAACAGAAACTAATTAGCCAGAGCGTGATCGTTGCTACTAATTGTCAACCAAACAAGGGCCAAATGCGGCGTTATCGGGAGTGGGAGCGAGAACACTGCCTTCACCAGAAAATTAAATCAACCGATATTAATTAGCTTGAGCGTAAGCGCTGCTGCCAACAAAAGGGGAAGCCAAACTAAAACGTTACTGGGAGCGGGAGCGAGAGCACCGCCTTCACCGGTAAGTTGTCAGGAAAATAAATTGATGGTTAGAACAGAGAAAAGCTAACGGCTAACACAACAAACAATAACAGAGCAAAGAGGCGAACGAGTGCTGGGAGCGGGAGCGAGCACACTGCCCTCACCAACACACGCCGGCTACTCTTCTTATCTCCTTTTCTAGTTATTTCTTAAATATCTGTATAAGCTAGCCACAGCCTCTGGAGGACGGGTTACCCGCAGCTCCGACCTTGGTCAGGAGGCTGCACGTAGCCAGCTGTAACGAATTTCCTTCCTTTCTCAAACAAAGGTTCAATACGGTACCTGCGCAGCGAGAAGATGTAAAGGAACAGATCCTCTGATGACACCGGAAGATATAGCCTTCCCGGTGTCACGTGTGACACCGGGTAGAGTCACAGGTGACTATGTTGGTATTAGGTACTCGAAATGCTTTATACCACAGATACTCTAGGATCTATAGCATACAACCGCGTTGTCTGATTACAGTTTAATTCATTTTCACAATTTACCAGCTCTCGTTTTGAAGAATAATCACAGCGCCATTCGTTTCAATGGGAATCGCGACGGTCTATACTTTCACATAAAGTGTACATATTTATAATTAAAAATTCCTCCAAGCCTTTATACTATAGATCCTATAGGAACTATAGCATATAAACGCGTTTCCTGATTACAGTTTAATGTAACAGTTCGCTGACAAATTGCTATATCACCGCAACTGCAAATTAACCACACGGAGATAACCATGTTAACCGGTCAAACAAATTTTCTCTTTACCATCTTTCTGCGCGCGCATCCGCCGTGTTGATAAACAAAAAATCCCCCTATACTGAGCAAATCCGCTGAGTGGGGTTATACTGCCATCGTGTGGCCTTAGGTGGAAAATACCACCCTCAACAACAAGTCGAGACGGTTTTAATTGAAAAAAAGAACTAATGTAACATAACTGAAAAATGCGGGAAATCTGTTTATTTTGATACTGGGAAGCTAGCTATATTCATGGCAATGAATTCAACGAACTAGCCTACTTGTCGACTAAACGAAACCTTTTGGTTATTATTAGGTATTTATAATGCATTAGTAGGTTGACAATAATATTGGCCTGCAGTGCGGGTGTTGTGCTCAATGTGAGCGGTGTGGCACATTGGGGACATTCCCTGGTCCGCAGTAAAGGATTTACGCAAGGGCTAAATCAGAGCTCCAACTGAGAGAGCAACAATGGCAGCTCTGAAAGGCGAGGGGAGGGGAGGCTTAATGCAAATACCCCTCTGGTAGCCTGCTCTTGTAGCCTGCTCCAACCTGCTCCAGCGTCCTCAAACACTGATCATCTGCAAGTTACAACCTGCGTTTGTGTCTTGGAATTTTGCTGTATTAAATAGCATCACACGTTTTACCTTTATGCGTCTTGTTTCAGATAGTAAATTCTATGGATGGATGTCCTAAAGTTGGACCACTTTTTTCGGATCGTTCCTGTGACAGTAAGTGTCCCCGGAGTCAGGAGCCTCATCCTCCCGAGCAGCGGCACCTGCTGCAGGACAAAGAGGTGAGGAGACCCGGGGTGCACGGGGAAAGTTGGTTGCACTTTATTTGCAAGCTGTGCAGTTTATCTGAACCACTCGCAGTCGCCTTTTTACAGTTCTTAATCATCATAACTTTCGACAAGTCGACTGGGTGTGTTTGTTTTGTGATTAAATACTTAATCTTCGATTCTCCAACCACCTTTTTGACATCCTGCCCATATATAGATTTTGAGTCCCCTTTTCGTGCAGCTTTATTTAGTTTGGCTGCTGGCCTCTGCTGTCCTCAAGGAAAATGATTATCCTCCGAGCCATTGACACGCTGGCTTGGCTGCAAAACATGCATGAGAATGTCTGCAACACAATGGGTCAGTGGGGCTTGTGTGGAGCATGGGAGAAACCCTCTTGAATGCTGATAATGTAATAGGGAGTTTTGGAGTGTTCATAAGATTGAATGGCAGGCAATTAGAAAATATATTGACCATATTTGGATTGCACTCAATTGGGCCCACGGACATTTCATATGCTAGCTTGAAAAGAAGAAGTACAACCACACAGATAGACTGGTCAAATTTACTGCAGACTAATGCATCCAATTTAGTTATTATTCATTGGCATATTTTCTTACAAGCATGATCTCTAGGTTTTCAATGATAGCCTCCTTTCAAATATGTGGCATATAACTAACTCCGAGATACATCAAAGCACCCTGTAAGGCCTCTAGTTTGCCTCTAACAATTGGCCCAAAGCTTCCACCCTGACCACTGCCATCCCCTCACCCCTTTTTCTAATTTCCACCTGATTAAAGCTTTGGACCGGAATCTTTAGAGAAAATGGTTCACTAATTCTAAAGCACACAATAAACTATTCTGGCATAGTATAGTATAGTTACCCAACAAAGTCAAGGTTTTTTCTTCATGAAAATATATATTTTTTTAGAATAGAGAATGTCTTGAACCAAACAAAACTACATAATTTCTATTTTCTTATAATTTCCTTCCAAATTTAGTGTGTGAAATATTAAAGACCTATAGGGTAATATTAAGAAGCTGAGTCCATCTGAACAGCGTTAACAGCCTTTGGAAACATAGGTCAACAAGGAAGTACTGATACCTGGTAGGGGCCTATCTATCCCTATTGGTCAAGAACCTGACACAGTTGTTGTAGCCTTCATGTGAATATCCCAAATACGATACGATACTACTTTATTTGTCAGTAGGCCGCTGAAATTCCTTTCAATGTGGTTTATGAGGTTAGCAACGCAGCACTAAGCCTACAGACTGCCATTTGGAAACATACAAAGCTTGTTTTCTGTAACGATCCCTGTAACGAAATATTTACCAATGGTTTACATTATGTTTACCCTCATACTTGTATGAGGGTCCTTCCGTCCTTCGGAGGAGACGTAAAACCAAGGTCCTGATTCACTGAGTTCATAAAAGATCCCAGGGCACTTATCGCAAAGAATAGGGGTTTCCCCGGTATCCTGGCCCAACCAGGCTCATTCAATCTGGCCCCCTAATCATCCTCCTGTATAATTGGCTGACTCATTAATTCCCTCACTCTCCACCACAAGCTGGTGTGTGGTGAGCAAACTGGCGCAGATTGGCTGCCGTGCATCACCCAAGTGGTTGCTACACACTGGTGGTGGATAGTGAGGCCCCCCCTTCACTGTAAAGCGTCTTTGACTTTTTAGAAAAGCGTTATATAAATTCAATCCATTATTATTGTAAGTAAGTGACACAAGTGTGGTTAAAAGAAGGATGCAGACCCAAGGAACAAAGCCACTGTAGGCCACTGTACACATTCTGGGGCTCATCATGTGGTTGCTAGGCGATGGGGTTGATGAGGACTATAGCTGGCTGATGCCTTCCCCCTCCAACCCCCCACCTCACATTGCTTCTTACTTCTCTGCATAATAAAAATACCTAAAGGCTGATTGTAAACAGTTTGAACCAAGTGTTCAAACTGATTATTGATGTTTTATGGTTCAGGCTCTAGTGGCAAAAGGATGCAGGCTGTTTTGGACCGGGTACATGTGTTGTTATTTATCTTTTGAAGCTTTTTTTGGTGTGGTTGGTTTTATTATAGTGTTGTTTTTCCAAGTTCACAATTGGTTCACAGTTCGTCAAACCGATCGCCTCCAGATCTCTAGTTCACCACCAGAGGGCGTACTCCTGACTACCCGTTCTGATGCTAGAAATAGGCCTATAAAAAGCGAGATTTGCTCATAGTCTTTCAAAGGCTTTTAGAAACTATATCTTATCTCGAACAACAGGAAGTGAACATAACTTTGTCTCTAAAACCATTTTGTTAAAGTAACTTTATAGAGCTTCATAGATGTTTTGTTGCAAGCAGTGCTGACATTGAAATGAGTTGTGTCATGGATTAAGTGAACCTTAATATAAGATAATATATATGTATCTATTCCTCTCAGGTGATCCGATAGGTATCTGGATGAATGGTCTATGATACGATACAAAACTATACAGATACATTGGTAATCCGATACACTGGTTGAAAGCTGACTCAATATGATTTGATGCTGGTAAGATTAGATTTCGATCATTCAGCTCTGAATATGATATGATATATAAATGCTCCAGCCTATGAATATTTGTAACTAATAGTTTGTACTGTAACGGGTCGACTTTGAATATTTATTGTTACTATTATACATTAAGAGCCCACTCTCTAAGTAGCTTTTATACAAGGCCATCTTTATAAATGGGAGGTGGTGGGCCACAGTTAATATTACATCTTTGAGCTATGGTGCAAATTTTGCCCACGGCTGTTTTGTTCTCATTTGCAGCTTTTGTGTTATCCAAAGTTTGTGGCTTGTGCATGGCACATTGTGTCAGATATTTAGTACAGGTGTGTTACCCTGGGAACTGGCTGGGCCTAAGGGCAGACGGGGGGGTCGGGTCATTGATGATATGATGATTTGGCAAGAGAGGGTTGTGTCACATTCACTCACACACACAAACTCACCCTTGAGCTACAGGAACAGAGACTACTTGAACAAAAAAATTGATAATTGACAGTCTTGTTACAAAATTTGGTTTGTAAGGTATGTTTTTCTAATCATTCAGCCGTATCTCTGACTCTAGTATATATATATAAGTTCCATACGTATCATGTAGGGTTGTAACGGTACACAAAAGTCACAGTTCGGTACGTACCTCGGTTTTGAAGTCACGGTACGGTACAGGACGGTACGGTTCATAGTTAAGGAGAAATTTAAAAAAAACTGCTTGATTGTCAACAACGGAGAATGGCCGCAGATCAGCATTAATGAAAACCTCAATAAACTTGGTTTTGGCATTTGCATTACTGAATTCCCAGACAGGGGTTGTTGAAATAGTGTCCTGAGCTGGGTTTGCACAGTTCGTTTTTATTTCACAGCAACGGTGATAGTAATACCTGGATGGTGCCTTTTCAAATGCGTATTGTGGCAAACCCGATCGTCGGCGGCTGGGATTTCCAAAGGAGACGCTCAAAACAGGGTTACGGATCAACGGTTTTATTTCGTTCACCTCACGTGTAAAAAGGTAAAACAAAAGACAACATAAGTTCTTCCTCTTATGGGGTAAAAAGGGCCGTCTCCGACTCTAGTCCGGCTGCGAGGTCGGCGTCTCTATCGCTCCCGTCTTCTCCCACTCAGTCCTGGGGGGAAGCGTATTAGCGTTAGTATGGGTTTGTGCGATCTCCCCCTACCGCGTCTCCCCAATTTGGCTGTCCTCACTCGGCTCCCTCCCGGCACGAGCCACATGGCTGAGAGAGCCCCGAATGAGTGGAGAAGCAGGCTATTTAAGCTGCTTCTCCACCGGTTCCTCAGGTGCTCTTCATCTCCTTAATTGGCAACGGCCGGGTTGCCACAGTATGCATGTTAAAGTGCTGTACGTAGACACGGAGAGCCCTCTCCGTAGCCGGAGAGCCTGTCGGAGACCCTCTCTGTAGCTTACGTGCGCATCCAATATTTTTTAAACATCCGTCGACGGCGGATGCGCGCGCAGAAAGATGCAAAAAGAAAATTGCCATGGTTATCTCCGTGTGGTTAATTTGCAGTAGCGTTGTTAATTACAATGATGTCAGCTCACTGATACATTCCACTGTTATCAGAAAACGTAGATTCATAGACATCTTATATGATAGACGGAGCATCGAATGCTACCGCCTACTGGCGCTGAAGAGACGCGGGGCCGCCATCTTCGAGTGGTCATCCGCTCAACTCAGTGTAATCCGTTTGGCTGGAGCAATGAACTGTCAGCGCATTTAATTAATCATACCTCACTGAATACCACTGATTTTCATGCGTTTTTTTGTCATACGTGTAGCTATGATAAAGGCCACATGGTTTGGCGTGTTTGATTATTCAATACTAATTATACCAATAGTACGGTAATGTTAAATCTTGCTTGTGAAAAGTAATCCCCCGATTCCTATTATGGATTGTCCGCCGATTTGAGCAGGAATACGCTGAACAACAGCCCGGCATCCTGTTTCTGCTGCTGTTGCTGCTCCCGGTTGACCACTCCAAGATGGCGGCCGTATTTATCGCGTCCCAGCAGCCAATGCTCCGTCTATCTATAAGATGTCTATGGTCAGCATCCCAGTGGGGAAAAAAACATTGGCACCGTGGACCTCTGGGAGTGAGGTTAAGTGAGGTATAAATCACGAAACTGAGGTTCATCCTTTCAAAGTAATGTACAGTCGGATTAAAACTCACAAATGTAAAAGGATTTAATCAAAATCTAGAGAGTCGACTTTTCTCTTTATATTTATTTATTTTTGTTTAAATGAATATTGATATAATAATTTAAAAAATACAAAAACTTTTTATCATAACTTCCATCTGTATGTCATTGCGGGCCGCCAGGAATGTTTCTGCGGGCCGCCATTGGCCCGCGGGCCGCACTTTGAGAACCAATACTATAAACCCTATAGTATCTGTGGTATAAAGGATGGGACGAATTTCAAATTATAAATATGTACACTAAGTTGTATAGACCGTCGCAATTTCCATTGAAACGAATGGCGCAATGATTATTCTTCAAAACGAGAGCTGGTCAATTGTGAAAAATGAATTAAACTGTAATGAGACAATGCACTGAAATGCTATAGACCCTAGAGTATCTGTGGTATAAAGGCTGCGACGAATTTCGAACATAAATCTGTACATTCCATAATGTTAGCTCTCTGGCTCATAGCTCAGCGGACTAGAATACCTCCCGTTGCCAAGTCGTAGCTAAGGTCCGTCCTATTTACTGGAGGAGTGAACAACGTTTCCGTTGCATAAGAACGTTTCCGTACTACAAATGGTGATATCGGAGTCAGAAGGAGTGTCTGTCTGTTAAAGAGAGAGAGAGAGAGAGAGATTGTTTAGAGAGCCTAAATGTAGCTATTCACTTCCTGTGTCGAAATGACTGGAGTCATTTTAACTGTCCAATCCTAATGTTTCCCTACTGGCAAATAAAGGCCCTCCCCTTCTCATGTCTTGATTAGGTACTGAGATTAATTGTAGAGGAATACACTTCCCCAGAGGCAGATATACCTAGTTGTTAATATGACTTTCTGTGAACGTGTGTGTGGAGTGTAACTTTTAATAGCCTCACACATGAGGCTATTATAAGTTAGTAGGCCTAACTGGAATTGAATATATGAATATGGTTTTGTGGTTAAGAAGGTGATCTTTGAAGGCCTCCAGAACACTTTGGCGATACGCTCGATCCTCAGGGAAAGGGGTTTAATCAGAGCCATGAAAACAGGAAGTACCTCGCCTTTCCTATCTGCCTTCCTAAATACTGACCTCCCCCCACTTTACCTCCAGCTCTCTCTCTCTGCCTCAACCTCGACCGTACGCTTTAGCCCTTTATCTCTCTCTCCCTCCCCCTCGCTTTGATCTATCTCCAGCTGTGCAATCATTTGTAGTGTGCAATGCAACAGGGTCAAGTGCATGGGAGCATGTCCTTAATGGGCCCCAGGCTGCTCTGGGGGCCTCTCCTGGGTCATGTGGTTTACTGGAAATTAGAAAGGTCCCTAATTATGCCCTAATGAATCTATCTGCAATTGCCTGTTTATATGGTCACTAGCTGAGTGTGAATGGAATTATTGTGACTGAACAATTTCCATCTAGATGCCTACATATTTTGTTACCTGCAATAGCTTTGTATAACAGCCGTTGGTTGTAAGTTAGCCTTCACCTGCCTCTGAGTCACCGACCAGGAGGAACCTACAGGAAGGAGCTGGTATTTCTGCTCCTTCCTCCTGGGCAGATTAAAGAGCCAGGTGTGACCAGTTGTACAGCTCAGACCAAAGGTCAGGCTGTCAGCCTTAGCCCCTTCATCTCAGATCCTGTAAATGACTTCCTTACCCATGGCTCTACATGTGAAGCCCGTTCAGAGTGGGTACCTTCTCTCTACAGAGGGTGCGGGTCTCATCATACAGGTCAAAAAGCACTGGCGCCCTTCTGAGCCTCCTCTCTTTGTTAAGGAATGCAAGATTGGAAGGCAGGAGACCAAGACTAAAGTCAGCGTTTTATTGATTCAGAGGATGGGCTCACCTTGCCCCTTCCCCTTGTGGAATGCGCACCTGGAGGTGTTTGCCAAGTGGCTCAAGTAATCCACATAACAATGAGGCCAACATCTGAGCCTATCACCAGGACCCGGGGCGCTTTGCATTTTGATAGGCTCAGCATTGTCTCCCCTTCAGGTCTCACAGTGCTGTGCTTTATTTCCTCTGATGTTACTGAAGTCTTTATGCCGATGTTCGACTAACACTCCTGTTGGTATTTTAGCCCTGGCACTTCTGTGGTTACAATCCAACCGCAATACATTTGGAAATCTGAAAGAAATTTCACTTACATTTTGAATGTCCGGAGCAGGGAAAAGGTTATGTGTGCGTGTGCTTATATGTGTGGGTGTGTATGCGCATGTTTGTGTGTGTGCTTGTGTGTGCATGTGTGTGTACGTGTGTGTGTGTGTGTGTGTGCACGCACACATGCTTGCCCAGCAGGGCCACAGCACAGCCTGACAGTGTACACAGCACAGAAGATGGGTGCTAGATAAGAGAGCTAGGCTACGCCCCGCCGAGGAATTGGGATGCCTGCAGGGGCCAGCAACCCTGTAGCCTGGCTGCTGCGGAACAACGTTGGTTTCTCCTCAGTCAACAGAGCCGTGAGTCTGATGAAACATGTCAGGCCTCTCTCTGGTCCTCTCTGGTTAGACAGATGCTGTCAGGGGGGCCGGAGAGCAAGCGGCTCCCCGCAGTGCGTTGTTTTAAGGCGGGAACACCAAGGCTTCTGAGCACAAGAGGGTAAGCGGTGATTGGTTTTGCTTTGTTTGAACAGTTTGAACAGTTTGAGCCTTATTTCGTTAACTTGGAGTATTGGAGTCGTTCTGATTGGCCGCTGCATATAATTCTTCATATCATATTTCTGAGGCATGTTGATTCAGTAGTAGAGAGGGGTTAGTAATGTTTAATTGAGTAAAGTTAGTAATGTTTAATGACAGAGTAAAACTGTGTGCATCGTCCAATTCCAGGATCTATATCATGTCGTGGAGAAACGTTTTTACCGCTTGTTGAGACGTATTCCGTCAGGCTGTAAAACCAGACAAGTCTGTACAGACCTGTCCAATGACACAGAGGTGGGTTTAATATAAAGCAGCATGCTGCCCTGCATCACAGCGGAGGTGTTATTGGACCAGATGCGTTGAGGTCAGGGTTAAATGTGGCTGTAGGAGTCATAATAGCGGGGCAGCAGTGTGTGCCAGCACCCCTCATTAAAACAACCACACCGCTGACACCACAGAGCTGGAACAGCGGTCCTGCATGCACCCTGCTGGTGTTGGATCATTTGTGTACATTATACCTATCAAGCCTTAGTGGGCGGGTGAGGGTCCTTTGCATGGCTATCCCGTGTTGTGTGTTTGTGTTAGGGGCTGCGTGTGTGTGGGGGTGTTGGACCAAGCTGTGGGAGCCGGGTGTGTAACCTGACCTTGCCTCCTCCAGCCACCTGTGCTTGCACGTTGTTTGGGAAGACAGTGGCTTTGTGTGGGACCAAGATGTCCACACAGCAGGGGGACCTAGGTACATGGCGGGGGGGTCTGACAGGTGGCACACTCTTCCCCCTTTTGCTGAGTGCGTGGCTGTGACATGGCTGTCCTTGCAGCAGCTGTCTCCTGCCCTCAGAGGGAAGCCATGTTGCCTGGTGTGGAGTGGAGCCTTCTGTTGCCTTTCATGACCATGGAGAAGGTGGAAGAAGATATGTGTTTTATAATTGTTGGCTCAAAATTGGCTTAATAAATTGTCAAACTTCCGAAACATTTCAAAAAAAATGTGCAGGGGTATGTTTGTATTTCTGTGTGTGTGTGTGTGTTTGTGCATGTGTGTGTGTGTGCGCACACGCATGTGTGTTATGTGTGTGTGTGTGTGCTCATGTTGTGCGTTTGTGTACTTGCGTGGTGAGTTGGTGTGTGTGAGTGTATGTGTTGTGTTTGTATAGCTGGGTCCTCGTCATCAGTGTTCTCTAAGCGTACTCCAGGGCCCAGAGGGACGGGGCCGGCACTGTGATCAACTGGGTGGCTCTGGGGGGCGGCGGAGTGACCAGTGGAGTCCAGACAGCAGTGTGATCCACTGGGTGGAGTGGGGGGACGGCGGGGTGACCAGAGGAGCCCAGACGGCAGTGTGATCCACTGGGTGGAGTGGGGGTGGGGTTGGCGGGATGACCAGAGGAGCTCAGTCACTACAGGATTACTACAGGGCCGTTGTGCGTCAGTGCTGGGTGTGTGCGAGGTGTGTTCTCCTGACCAGTGGGAGCGCCGTGATTACTCACTCTCTCATTGTGTTGTTGTGTTGCAGTTTGGCTTCTCTATCATGTGGATTTAACACACAGCACCGGCTTCGTGAGTACAACTCATGTTATTAATTTTACCATAATTTCTATTAGTTTTATTTATACCCAAACCTCTTGGTTGTTATGTTTTACTGTTCTACACAAGAAACATTCATTGTATACCTTCTGGTGTGCGTCAAACAGCCTCAAGCCTGAGAAGTTAGTCAGTTATTTTTGAGCTGATCTATTCAATGTACTGAAAGACGTGGTTAATTTAACTACTACCAAAAGGTGAAATGGTAATGATATGGCACTATCAGAATATGAGGTCTCCCTAACAATTAACATATAGTTATCGTATTGATATAACCAGATAAGAGACATCTTAGCCCAGTTATTTTCTACATATTACTCAATATACTTATACTATATGTTATATTAATTGTACTGTCAAAATTTCTGTAGTTTGAGAAGTAGTTCAAACTTGTAGCTTTGAGAAATCTTTCAGATTTGTACCACACAGTATGAATTTTAGGGTCATGTCTGAAGATGGTTGCTGGGTAGAATCAGCCGGCCGGTGGTCTGTAGGAGGTCTGAGGAGCAGGTCAGCTGGCCACAGGGCACTTGGAGGGTGGCACTGGCTGAGGTGAGACCAAGGTGTCACATTCCACAGTTTGGTGAGCAGCCTGTTGTCTGTGTATCTGTTGGTTCAGGACTGACCACCCTGCACTGTGGACTGTACTGCGGCCTATTTGGACAGGCTCATAATGCTGATAAGACAACTTCTGCTCCATTGAAATGCACACTTTTTACACTTATCAGCACCACACTGTTTAATTTGGTTGTCCAAGATATAATAATAAGTGTGTGTGTGTGTGTGTGTGTGTGTGTGTGAATGGGTTCTGTATATGCATGTCCATGATGGAGTGCCTGCAGATCTAGATCTGTGGGATGTTTCCATGTGGTCAGTAAGTGTAATTGATGGTTGTTATGATAAAATGATGAACTGCGGAGCTCATGCCATCGGGGTTGTTTATGCCCTGGGTAATGTTATCAGAGGGCAGGCTGCCCCTGGGACCGCCTATCTGCAGGGGCGTAGCCACATGGGGGCCTGGTCAGAGGTTGAAAACCCTGCTGGCCCCCCCGAGTCTGAAAAAAATAAATGAAAAAATCCTGAGAAAAAAGAAAGTCTAAAGAAAGCTAAAATATATGCATTATTAGTTTGATCTAACTTTGACTTATTATTTTTATTCAAAGTGTTATATTTTGACATCATGAATAACTATTGCACTTAAAATACCCCCCCCCCTGTTGACAATCAAGTGCCACCCCAAGTATAAGACTGGCCCGAGCTGGCCACCACAGTAATATGTCCTGGCTACGCCCCTGCCTATCTGCCCTCTCACATCACATAAATATTGTTTACCAGAAGCCTGCGTAAATAGGGGGCTATTTAAAACCATGGCCCACTCATGGAAAATCAACAGGAAAGGTTTAATATGTGTACAAAAGTACAGTGTGTAGACAGTTGCATTGCCATTTATTCATTCAAAACATGAACTGACAATTATGAACTGTTTAAATTGTGAAATTTTGTCATACAAATTGACATCCTTTGAGATTCTCTGTCATTGTTGAAGATACAAGGCTTTATTCCTGTGTTTTGGATCAGTGCTCAGAACTATGGCAGTCTGAGCTGATCTTTGGTCATAGAGGTAGAAAGACTCAAGCCATCAGCCTTAAGTCATTCCTCCTAAATGTATCGTTAAAGGCATGAGAATGCTGAGAGGAAATAATGCAGTTATTTTTACTTTGTTTGTACTTTATCCTTCACAAATAATGGCAAGGCTCTTGCCACAGCCTCAAAACAGGATGACAGGAGGAAGGTTGTCACAACTACATCCCACCCTACTCAATCGCCCAAAGGAATTGAAAGGAAGAAAAATAAACTAGAAAATGCATTTCCTGCAGAAAATGCGGTGAGTGCTGTAGTAGGCCTACAAAGTGAGGTTAAAAATATGTTTTAATAAAGCCACAAAGATTAAGACATGAAGAAACGTTACATTGCTTAAATTAAGTGAAGGGATTAGAACAAAAGTTCAAAAGTCTAAATGGAGTAAACAATGTAAACATGCACACCATTTAAAAAAATTGCAAATGCTTGGAGACAAATAAAGTGACAGCTGAATGAAAAGCGCAAAGCATTGCTAAAATGCAGAAATGTAAATTGAATTGAACTGAAGAATCTGAAAGGTCAAATGTATTGCAGTGTAATACATTTGTATTGTGGTGCGGTGTATTGTGTGTGTGTGTGTGTGTGTGTGTGTGTGTGTGTGTGTGTGTGTGTGTGTGTGTGTGTGTGTGTGTGTGTGTGTGTGTGTGTGTGTGTGTGTGTGTGTGTGTGTGTGTGTGTGTGTGTGTGTCTTTAAGAGAATAGCAAGCCGGTGCGTGATTAAAGGCGCGTTCACTCTCCTGGTGATAACAAAACTGGCTCGCCAGTGATGACGCTCACCCTTACGCGTGTTCCCGACAGCGTCCGTTCATGTGCACTTGGGAAACAGCCGGTTGGGAATTTAAAAGTTCTTCACAGCAGGGTTTTTTTTATCCGATAAAAACCAGTCAGAACTAAACAGAACTAAGTAGGATCAGTTTCAAGTTTGCATGCCTTTATTTCCTTGATGCTTATCCCCTACTATCCTTTTGCTTTTATTTATGAGAAGCACATACAGTATAGCCACTGTATGGAAGGCAACACTTCCCCTTATCTAGAGCTGGTTTACCAGTACACAACGTTTAAAACTGAGCAAAGTCATGCCAACAGACGTTACAACGTCAATCAATAGTGTTGACGTATCACAATAGTATGTGATATGATCTCTCTAGGTCGTCCTTAGACGAGCCCTCCATCGTTGCTTCCAGTCATTCCGATTCTCCATAGATCTGGCCAGTTCATTGGTACTAGGGCCCGACCGATTCATCGACCTGCCGATTTAATCGGCCGATTATAGCCTTTTTGAAAATAATCAACATCTGCCAAAAAGACGCCGATTACAACTGTTTTTTTTTTTGTTTGTTTTTTAATGTTATTGCGCTTAGTATCCTGCAGATTGCGCTCCTACTCTCCTACTCGCCTTGCTAACTAACAACTTTAGCTGGAGTAAAAAAGAGGAGATTGAATTTTACCGTACAACATGAAAGCACGCTTGTTCAGGCAGCTGCGCGCTCACCTCACCAATGTACACAAGACGTGTTGTTTGAGCATGTTGTGCCTGTTTTTCTTTAGGTCCCAGGCCATGTTCATTTGTTATACTGTAGACTCTAACGGTGAGACCATACTGCTCAGCACGCACGTGCTAGTCACTGCTCACGAGCGCAGCACATTGGGAGTTAGTTATTTATTTTACATTACACAAATTTTTTACTGTAAATGTATTCTAAAACACTAGGTTCTGCATTCAATTCACATATTCGTCAAAAGTGTTTAAAGTATATTTAAGGTATCAAAAACTATGTTTTATATGTGTTTTTTGTTTTGTTTTTAATCGGCCGATTAAATCGTAATCGTAATTTTTCTCTGAAAATAATCGGCATCGGCACTCAAAAATCAATATCGGTCGGGCCCTACTTGGTACTTTGCGCTCCTGCATCCTTCTTGAGTACATCCACGTATGTTAGTATAGGACATCCTCGAGTCCGATGCCCATGGGTTGGTTCCCATAGTACCAATTTGCTGGCTGGCAGCTCTTGGTGTCTCTGGCAGTGTCCCACCAGTCTCATTCTCCTGGCAGCTACTTTCTCACTCACCCTTGGTATTCCTTCATACAGGATCCTGTTGGTGAAATCTGTACTCTTGCTGATGTTAAGTACTGCACGCAGCATTCTGGTGTAGCACCCGTCTAAAGACTTCTGCACTGTAAAAACGAAAACTTAAAATTGTTGGTCTCATTATGATTTCTGAGTAAAATGAATATAAAACATTAAGTATTCATGTCAACTGTGCAATGCAATTTAGTCCAACCAACAATGTTGAGTTTTGGGTCAAGAGTTGGGCTCAGTGTAGTATCTTTGTTAGCAAGACACACGGGTTTAAGTCAGACTCTGTCTGAGGCTGGGCCAACTACGGTGCACATGCGCATTTCAACACTTTGGAAAACACGGGGTTTCCTAACGGAATTTTCAGATGGTAAATATTGTGGCGACTCCTACCCCCCGGGGAGTCTGGGTATTCGTGATGCCGGTTGGGAAAAAGGGGTTTATTGCCTATTGTCAATTTGTTTCTGTTAGGTTAAGTGGGGTTAACGGGTTTGGGGTCTTTATTGTTTGTGTGTTGTTTATTGTGTGTAGTGTTGCCGCCAGCGTTACCGAGACTTGCATGTCCGTTGGTTGGGTGTGCGGTGCGCTGTGTGTTGTGGGTGTGTGTTAAATAAAGGCAGCTCTCGGGATCGTGCGGTGTATGAGGCACGAGAGTTGCGTCACCGTTTAACCTGGGCTCCCGTATCGTGCAGAACAAGTTTGACCATAATGTCGAACTTGTTCTGCACTTTGGTTTGCTGCATTTAGACAGCGATTCTCTGCTGCTGAACTAGATACATGTTGCTTGTTCTATTGCTGTCTGGCATTCAGAAATGTAAAATGGAAGTTTCCAATTATTAATTTTAATAAAGTGAACTTAAAACTAGTTTTGCATTCTTTGAAATGTTTTTTGTTTTTTTTATAATATTAAGCTTAATTTGAAATATTAAGTTAACAACCCTGACTTACTTTTTGAGTTTTTAGTATGGTATAACTCTAACTTTCAAGTTTGTCTAAAGAAGAAAAATGACATTTTGTTGGGCTCAAAACTCAAAAATTGATTGCAGTAAGTTGCCTTGCAATTTTGAGTTTTCTCAACTTTTTATTTTTTACAGTGTGCAAGGTTGGCTTCAGGGACCAGCATTCGCTGCCGTAGAGGAGAACAGACTCTACCGTAGCATAGAAGAAGCTGAGTTTGATTTGACGGGGGAGGTTGGAATTCCATACACAGGTCATGCCGTTCAGGGCCCTCCATGCGAGTGCCTTCCTCACCTTTAGGTCTTGCTCGGTTGAGTTGACCCATGAGCCCAGATACTTGAAGTCCTCGACTTCCTTCAGCACAGTGCCACCAGTTGTTGTCAGTGGTTGATGCTCCGGTGAGATGTTGTAGGTGATGACCTCTGTTTTCTTGGCGTTTAGCCTAAGGCCAACCTTGGCGCACTCCAGCTCCACTCTGTTCAGGAGTTCTTGTGCTTGCTCCACATTGTTGGAGAGCAGGCTGATGTCATCCGCGTAGTCCAGGTCTGTCAGGACAACTGCAGGGTGTCGCTCCTTGAGGTTAGGGTGAAGCCGAGGCCCTGCTCCCGCCCACTAATGGCTTTTCTGAGCGCGTAATCCAGGACTATGATGAAGAGGAAGGGGGCTAGTGTGTCCCCTTGCATTACTCCAGCCAGGATATCAAACTTCTCAGTGTTGCCATCTGGGGTAACCACCTTGGACCTTGTTCCTGCGTACATGGTCTCAATAGCCCGGAGTAGGTTGGGAGGAACACCGTAGGCCTTAAGGATCTTAACCATCGTGCCTCTGTGGATCGAATCAAATGCCTTTTTGGAGTCAATAAAGCACAGTACAGCTGTCAGGTTATCCTTCACCTCCTCGATCATTCTCCTCAGTGCCAGGATCTGGGCTGTGGTGGTTCTCCCCTCGCGAAAGCCATTTTGGTTCTCCCTCAGGTGAGGGTCGATGGCGCTCCTGATCCTGTTTAGTATCATGCGGTTGTATATCTTTGCCGTGATACATGTCAGGCTGATGCCCCGGTAGTTGTCTGGCTTTGAGAGGTCTCCTGATTTAGGCACTGGGATGATGTTGGAGAGAGACCATACTTCAGGAAGTTTGTTGTGCAGTAGCGCAAGGTTGGAAAACTCCAGCATGATGTCATCGAGGTCACAGTTCTTTAAAAAAATGATGTGAAAAGATATGATGGTTGATTCTTTTATATTGAGTAAGACGATCATGTTCCTCCATGTTCATGCACGTTACTAGTAAACCACGCGTCACCAACTGGGAAACTCTGTTAACAACATTTGGCCCGAGTTGCCGAACGGAAGTAGAATCACAACAGCGTCATGAGGTGGCGTTCACGCAAACTTTCCAACGTCGCGAAAATGTTTTTCCCATAATTTCCAACGATGTGTACGCACAATTAAAGTAGCCCAATAGAGCGGGAAAAAACGCCCAATCTGGCAACACTGCCTGAACCTCCTCCAAAAGTATCCAATTCTGGCAGGGAAAACTGCCCAATCTGGCAACATTGCTGAACGTCCTCAGCTCCAGCGTCAACGCAAATCAATGAGACCAACTGAAAACGAAGCCGGCATGAAACTACTGTGATTCTGAATAAACTTTAAATGATATCGAAATTCTGTTTGGATATTATTGAATATACAAGTGTGTAGATTTGTTAAATGGTTTGAACGAAGGTTAACGGTTGAAAAAATATAGTATTTTAAAAGTCTTTTTAAAAAAAGACTTAAAAAAATATCTGAAAAGAAGCGCGCGATTCCAAGCTATTCTGAACATTTACAAATTTGAATGGTGTCTCTAGGTGAAAAACTGAGGAAGGAGATAGGTCCCAAAGTTTGTAGATAATAATAAAGAGGAAAGAAAGAAAGAAGAAAACTTATGAAGAACAATAGTTGAGCGCTACATGCAGCACTCACCTCAGCCCAATTCAGACCAAAGATTCGCCTCGCAACGACTTGCAACTCGCAACTTGCGACTCCTTGCGACGAGACGGGCTGCGACGTTCTAAAAACTGGGCAGTTCACACTGCTGCACCGGGCGGCGAAGTCAGGTGGTTTCCCTAGCAACTGGGAACACTCTGGCACAGCTGAGAGCCGCAACAGCATCAGCATCCCGCTAAAAAGTAGCCTAACTTGGGTTTGCAATTAGGTTGCTTGAGCTAGCTAGGGCTTGAGTAGAGGTGTTCCTGCGCTGTCTCCACAGAGACAACGCAGCGATATCATCATGAGCAGTTCTAACTGGAGAGAAAGTGAAACCGTGAGCTGCTAATCATGTGAGAGAAGATGATGCAGTCGCATTAAACAAAGATGTTGAAAGATGGTGCGATCTATGAGAGAGACGCAGAGGAACTGTCCGGAGGCTTTTGTCGGGATAAAAAAGCAAGTGGTCAGCAAAATAAAGTACGTTTGCGTTTTTGCACTTGCAAATAGTTAATCGCGTATGTAGCCTACACCCAGACGTGAACTTATTCTTGCATAAGGCTGTCTTCATTCATAAAAATATTAAAACATTTGTGAGCATTCAAATTATTCTAAAGAGGTCTAGACTCTGTGCGCAACCCGCCTTCTCCAGTGAACCAAGATAGCCTGCACGGTGACAAACGGGGGATTTTAGCCCCTCGGTTTTACACAGGAAACTTGAGGTAAGACGGTGAAATCGCCGGGCGTGCCAAGCCGCGACCGAAACGGCTTGGCAATGCTAAAAGGCCTAATGAAAAGAAGAAGACGGCGAGTTAGAAAGCCGAGAATATGGAGCCGCAGTTGGGTATGCCTACTTCAGCGGCAGAAACAGGGTGCCTACGCCAATCTTTGTAGAGAGATTTCTATGGGCAAAAACTGTTTATTTTTATTGATCCCCTTCAAGAATTTGTGTAAAAGGGTGGGTGTGTAGGCTATATTCTCGCCTTTCTCTTTTGTAAAGCGCATTATATGCCTACTGCTTTTGGGCCGATATAGTCTACTGCACCCATTCCTTGATTCGTTCTGCCGCAACACTCCAAACAATAAATTTCGTTCCAATGTTCGTCCAATCCACTCCAATTGTGGTCCTGCTCTGAGTTTAAATCCAACTCTAATGAGTAAATGGTCAAGTTTTAAGTTTCATAGAATATTTATACATTCCCAGGGCATGTTAAATGAGTGCATGCCCCGCCACTCGTAACGCACTCGTAAAATGCATTTGTCAATGGATGGAATGGGTTATTTCATACATCATCACATCCAAAGTTTGGAAATTAATCAAGCAAATTATAGATAAATAATACTGAAATGGCTACTTTTTGGTTGAACACATTTGAAGGAAATATTTATGATCCCCAATGTTGACCTGAAGTTGGCGTCACTGATTGGTGGAATGGTGGTAGGCCTACTAAAAAATGGGGGCATGTTGGAATTGCCGCATGTAACCATAACAACGATTATAGCTAACGTGTAGGGTACTATGGACAGTACGGGACCTGGACGGAGTAAGGCTGTGACGTACAAGTTGTTCTGTGCTGTTTCCTGATTGGCTGAAGAGAAATAGCTACGTCGTTGTTTTCTAAAACTGGACCTAGCGATTTGAAATGTTCAATCTCTGGCGACTCCTTGCGACTCCTTGCAACGGCATCAGCCGAACTGCACTGACCAGTTCACAATGCTGCAACTTTTCCCCTGCGAAGTTCCAAAACAGTCTCGTTGCAAGTCGTTACGAGGCAAATCTTTGGTCTGACTGGGCAAGCTTTCATCAGTTAAACAAGGATTCTATGGACATGCTACAGTTCGATTCCGGGCAAGAATTAGAGCTCTTTAAGACCTAGCATGAGGGTATCACCCCGGAGGAGCCCTCCTATGTGTAGTGGCCACTAGTGTAACGTCAGTGGGCTCTCTGAGACCCCTGGCCTATGAGAAGAATCCAGTGCCTCTCTCTAAATATACCACACCTAATTACCTAGTCGCACTGCTTTCTTCGTCTACACCCCAAGCCTAAAATATGCCAGCTCTCACTTTTTTATTTGTGTGAGAGTGTGTGTGTGTGTGTGTGTGTGTGTGTGTGTGTGTGTGTGTGTGTGTGTGTGTGTGTGTGTGTGTGTGTGTGTGTGTGTGTGCGTGTGCGTGCGTACGTGTGTGGATGTGTGGATGATGCTGATAAAGAATGCACAATAAACCTCTGAAATCCATTGATGTGGTTGTCAAGGAATGTAGGCAATCCTGCTGAATTATGTTTATATATTATTTATTGTGTATATTATATATATTGACAAACCCAGATAGGACCTGGTTGAACCACTGGATGAAGTCAATGATGTCTTACTTAAAAATACAGACAAGCAATCAATATATGGAACTTTTATCCCCACTTGTATCACCGTCTTCTGGAACAACAAGATGTCCTGCATATGTTAATGCCGTGTGAGGGTCTGCCCAGGGATTGGCTGTTCCCCTGACACTCTCACAGAACACACATTGTAGTTAAGTAACCTGAAGCACCAACCCTATGCTGATGTCTTCTTTTGCCTTTTCCAAAGCATCAGAATAAGCTAAAACCCTAGTCCATTTGTGTTGTGAGGACAAAGAGAGACCGCTGAGGGATGAGGAGCGGGCCAGCGGGGGTGGAGGCTGCAGTGGGGGAGGGGGATGCTGGGGTCACAGGGGTAGGGGTGGGTTGTTTGGGGTGTGGTGTTTGGTCAGCGCCCTTTAACCCTTGCTGGGTCCATTGGCGGGGGGGGGGGGTGGTGGTTATTGTGGGTTGGCAGGTCAGGTAGTGTGTTTTTTCTGAATGGTGAGGGAAGTTGCATCAGTATGCGTTCTCCAGCTGGGAGAGGCGTCAGGAGCATCCGAGCGGGGGAAGGTTGCGTTGTTTGGTGGAAGAGTGTGAGAGTGTGTGTGTGTGTGTTTGAGTGTGTGTGGAGGGGAGGGGAGTGACCAGGAACCGAGTGCACTGCCTCTCACGCTTCCAGCAGACGTTTAGTCGGGTCAGGCAGGACAGAGAGTAGGAAAAAGAGAGAAAGAGAGGAATAGCTTGGGCCGGCAGCACAGTAATGACTCGCAGCACATACAGTGTGGACCTCATGTCTCGGGGGGATGCCGCCGTCCTCGTACTTATTCAAGTTTAGTACCTTTCTTTTGGAACTTGATGCTCTAGCTGGACAGAATGCACTCCAGAGCCAAGTCCAGGAGTGTCGACAACTACCTGAGCATTAAGGTAAGTTCATCAGTACAAAGCAACTCGGGAATGGATTTGTAAACCACCAAATGGTTCAGGCCATTTAAAAAAATAGCCTACTTATTCTGTGGAGTTTGTTTGTGTGTGTGTGTTTCTTGAGGCATCTAAGGAGCTGTCTTCTTTTTTGTTGTTGTTTCTACAGTGTGATGTCACAGTATTCGCAGTCCACAACTTTCCAGATACTCTCCCTGATATTATGTTGGCTCTGAAGCCTAAAGCAGATCTTCTGAAGCTAACATAAGAGTTTCATTGTAGCTAGGAGCATAAAGTGTATTCGCAATGCTGTGAATAATCAGATCAATGATTGATTGTCTTATTTGTTTGTTATTATAACTTGTGTGTAGATATTCTTTCTGGTTTAGTTCCCACCTGGTTTTGTCAGATCCTTGATATTTGCCGTGTTCTGTGTATTTCTGTGTTAGTTTTGAAGGCAATGGAGAATGGGTTACATTGCAAATGAATACCTGCTCTTGCAATTGATCAAAGAGACAAAGATTTACAATAAGCTCACGCCCAAAAAGCACACATATTCCTCTCTCATCTCCTCTGGTGTAATGATGCAGGCCGACCGTATATTTACCCTGCAGACTTTTCCATTGACACCCTCCTTCTTTACTGCTGGCATTGTTTTGTCTCTCCCACTGATCAGGTGAACTATACTCTGTACAATCTTTACACATTTGTACATACAATAGGATTGGGTCATTGTGTGTTCATGTAACACACACACTACATCACAGGGTTTGAAGTTCTCTCACTGGTCACTCAAAAACATTATCTTATCAGACAGTGTTTACATCCTGTATAATAAACTACATTTTCTAGAGATGGAAGGAGTTCAATGATTCTTATAGCTCACATGGGAAATTTACCTCTATGTAGTTCATATTTCTTGACTCCATGGTCAATGAATATCTTATATTTTTGCTATTTAGTTCAATCGTTGGTGGTCTAATTATCTTGATAATTCCTGTATGATGATAACCATTTGACAACAGAAGACATTTATATTGAACAAAGTGTAAACTGTCCCTCTACGTTTGGGATGGGTTTTCTTCACGTTCATCATGTTTATTATTGCTGACAATCTCGCTTCATTGAAATGTCTTAAATCTGTGTGCCTGTTGAGGTAACAGTGATTAAAGTGTATTTGAAAGACCCGCGTCATGCTGCTAGCCGTTCAGAGGTTAGATAGGGATTTGTTTTATTGGTATTGTAAATTACTAACTGCAACTGATTTATTTTGTACTCACTGACTGCAACAAAGTTTTGCTTTTCAGTTTTTCAACTTTACCATTTAGGTGCCATCATTATAAAGACCAAACACATTTCTTTACCACAGCTGCCTCTCTCAGGCTGTCTCACTCCACTCACAGCTCTTTTCTTTCAACTCCTGTCCTGCTCCGCTGAGATCCAGTTGTACTGCTTTATATTCAGCCACCACCATCCCAGAACAGCGAGGCCTTCACAGCAGCCTCTGATTGGAGGTCTCGCTGGGCTCCACCTGGGGCGCCTGGCCACAGGACAACCTGCCCTGTCCTTTGTCAACCTGTGGCCATGTTGTGTTGGAGGGCGCTGGGCAGCGGGCTGGTTAGTGAGCTGCCTGTAAGGGGGCTCCAGCTCTCCTGTTACACTCCCCTGGTGGCTTCATGCTCCACTGGAAGCCAGGCAGCCAGCTCCTTTTGTGTCCCTGACCCACTAAATGTCTCTCTGACCATCTCTCTCTCTCTCTCTCTCTCTCTCTCTCTCTCTCTCTCTCTCTCTCTCTCTCTCTCTCTCTCTCTCTCTCTCTCTCTCTCTCTCTCTTCTCCTTCTATCTATCTGTCTCTCTTTACCTCTTTGTCCCTCCATCTCTTTTTTTGCTCCTCAGTGCCCCCCCCCCCACCCGCTTTCTTTCTCCCACAATGCCCTCTGACACATATATTAATGAGGCACAATTATTGGCAGAATTTCAAGCATAATTGTGCAACATTTTGCATAAATCTATTTGGATGTATCAATATTACCAACATAGCTGAATCACTGAAACAATTGGAAGGGAGCGATTCTAAAGCATTTGTGTGCAGGATCAAGTGCAGGATAAAAATTCAGTATTTTCATTTTTTTTCAATTCAGGCTTTCCTCTTCTCTCAGCGTCCAAACAACAATGTCTCTTTGTAGCTGTGAGGAATGGCATGTCAGACATTAAGCCATACGTACTAAATAAGCCATCAAACAATCAGACCATGAGCAAAGCAATTCTTCACATAATTTTAAATAATTGTAATTTAAATCAAATGAAGTATGACACAAACTGTGTCACACAATTCTCCTGGCTTCTTGAAGCACGTTCCTAGACCCCAAAGCTCATAAGATGGTGCAACAGCTGTTTCCTCTGGGAGCAGAACAGACTTCCCCCCTGATCTCAAAGCCATTATTTAGTGCCTAGTCCTCAAACCTCACCTCACACAGCCTGCGGGTTTTACACAGTCCCACCTGCCATCAGGTGGGACGTTCTGTGTGCTGTTGTCCTGGAGCGCACATGTAGTCTTAAATGTCTGAGTCTGACCTGTGGCACATGAACATACAGCAGGGACTGTATATTATAATCTCTGCCTCCCTGGAATTAATCCTATAAAATAGAACCAATGGTTGTATAAAATGTATCAAATCATCGCAACCTGGATGCCCCCCTTTTCCCTATCCTTCATAATAAACCACTGCAGACATTGCAAAATGTAAATCTAATTTAGGCTCCGCCCCCCTAAAGGTACGACTCTAAAGCTGCTGCTGCTGACCTACAGGATCCAGCCAGTCCACCAGCATGTGTTAAATGAGGGCTAGTTTTCAAGTCTTCTTGTACTTATTGAGAGTTTCTCTTTCAAAGCGAGCTGTTGTGACGACCACTCTGACTCTGGAAACCTGAGAAATGACTCTCCGGGCCTTCCTAAAACCACAAACTGATGGCTTTCCTCCTATTGTTAGCTTTCCTCCAATAAAATCCCCTGTTATTCTTTGCCTCCCCGGTGCAACAGTGACTAACGCCCGGGGACATTCTTGCCTCGCTAAGAGGCTGACTGCTAATGGTGGGCGCTTTGTTTCAAGGCTCCAAAAGTGTACAGTACATAGCATTTAGAGAGGTGGGGGCACAAAGGCTGCCTTATAGTAGAGGCTGTAGTAGTCCAGGACACTCCAGTCCGTCTCTCTAATTGACGGTGCTGAATGTTGTTGAAAAAAAAAATGTCAGTGTCCCAAACATTCTTCACAATCAATTACAGAAGCAGCCCCCAGCTGGAGGAAATCCTTGTTGTCAGTCATTCCTTCTTTAGGTTCACATTGTACGGAGCACTCTGTACGGTTTTGTCTTGGGCCTTGTTTTAGATAAAACTGTCAAATATCAGTAGTTTGACTATTAACCTTCTCTGGTTAAACCCAGAATCAAACCAAAACGTAGTTCTCATCGGCTTCCCGATAACAGATTAACCAAGAAGGATCAACAGCTAGTTCTTTGTCCTGTTTTCCTTTCTCTTCTTTTGATAGGGAAAAGTATTTTAGAATTGCTAAATAATTGAAATGAAGGCAAAATATTGGAAGTCCGCAAAAGTGAAAGACAAAGGGTTGTCTGTCAGCAGCCTCCCTCCACAAGTTGGCACGATGTTGTCTCAGTGTGGGAATGTCCCTGGTAGGCCTATCCGTTTGTATGCTTATCACTGGGGGCAGATGCCTCTATTCCAGTTTTGTTATGTTCCACAGACGCTTAGCAGTGTAAATACTAGGGAAGGGAATCTCTTCGCACCTCATGATCAGATTCCATCCCGATTCAGAGGTCAATGATTCGATTCTAAAATGATTATTGATGCATCTCGATTAATGTACATTTCCATTCGGGATTATCAGAATTTGCTACTCAGAGTTTGCTAATTACTTCCTACTTTTGTGACGATCATTAAAGACATCAACAGATGAATTACCTTATCTAATATTTTATAAGAGAAAAAGCTTTTGTCACAAATATGACTTTCTATGAACAATGCAATAATTCTCTCTAATTTTTATTTTCCATGTCATTAAAGAAAAAGCTGGTCTTAGTCAATTCTAAGAAAAATTACTTGTTTGTGTTTGGCTGTGAGTTTGCATGCATGCTATGTGCAGGCTGAATCGCAATCACGTAAAGCCAAATCAGATCGGCCAATACATTGCAGATAATTGAAATAAAAATGTAAAATGACTCAAATTATCCCTCTCTGGCGAACAGAATATTCTAGCAGGCGAACAAATTTTATTTAAAAAATCATTTTCTTTCATATCATTTACTTATCTGAATCGAGACGGAATCATTCTAGATAGAATCGCGATGCATCGAAGACTCGATTATTTTCCCCACCCCTAGTAAATAGCTTAGCATATAGGAAAATTACAGCCTGCATTGTATATAGATGTCCAGCCGGTTGTTCCTAACACAGGGTCACTTTCCCCCCGTAGCATCCTGTTTGAGTCCCTCACACACACAGGGCAGCTCATCTTTCTGTCTGGGACAGTGCTGTGGTCTCCCGCGGTCATGATAGGGTCGGTGGTGAATACAGTGTGTTTTATAGAGGGTTGGGCGCCAACCTCCCATCAGTGGGCCCACTCTGGACTCTCCCCTTGGTGTGTCTGACCGACCAGGTGTTTCCCTCCGTTCCAATGGAAAGGCTTTCATGGCCAACATTTCCTGTCGCATTCAACACCGTCAGTTGGGGAGAACTTTGTTATTGTGCAGGCTAGTCTGCCTTCACTTGTCATTCTCATGCTGTATTCGTCATCCTTGTTGTCGGCGATGGTCCCAGACCTTAGTGTGACACCACATCCCAACACCATGTGGTGGTGACGATGTTGACAGAATGGTTACCATTGTGCATCTGTAAACCTTAATGTATTGTATTTGCACCTTGAACCTGACAGTAGTATAATAAGTAGAGCTTATTTGAACCTTTACTAGTGTCTAGTGCGAATCATGCCCCCCATGTCCCCCCATCTCCCCCCATCCTTATGTTGTGTTCTGTTTCTCCCTGTAGGACTCTGATTCGCTGGACAGCTGCATCCAGAGCACCCTGTCTGCGCTCTACCCCCCCTTCAGCGCCAGCGCGCCCACTGTGCTGTGGCAGCTCTTCAGCGTGGTGGAGCGGCAGTACCGCGGAGACGGCCTGCGCTGCCTCCTCGACTTCCTGCTCCCTGCCAAGAGGATCCTGCAAACCATCCAGCAAGACACGTGTGTAAGTGTCTGAACGGCGGGCAGTGCAACGGGGGGCTATATCACAGCCTGTCTCTGGGCAACACCCTCGACGGGGGGCGATATTACAGCCTGTCTGGAAAAACTCCCTTGTGGCTTTTCAAAACGGTGTCTGACTGCTTCTGGCCTCACTGATTACCTTGGTTACTGCTGTCCTACTCAGTGTACAGTGGGTATTATGACATAACCCTCATGGCAGGGGCAGACTGGGACAAAAAATCGGCCCGAGGATTTTGGACCAGACCGGCCCAACACATTCGATAACGCACACCTTTTCGGTCTTTTCGGTCTCTTGAATGTGTATACCTACTGTGCAACTCTTTAAAACCACATACTTTAAGCCATGCAATATGTTAACGGGAATCAGTAAGAGTGGACACATTAAATACTAAAAACAGTATTCAATGTGTCAGTATTTAAACATCAGTGGCGAAGGGCCCTGGGGGAGAAATGGGTCAAGGCCCCCCCCCCCCCGCCCATCATACACACACACACACGCACACGCACACGCACATACACACAAACTGCGCGTCTGCGGCCTATGCCAGTGAGAAGAGTGGAGTGCAACACTGTAGGCCTACATTAAATTCATTACTAGAGTTTACTTCCTGATGCCAATCCTCCAGGCTTGGGACCGGCACCTAGTTGAGCTGGCTTGCCCCTTTAAGTGGCTGGGTTAGGCTAAACCATAAACATATGTTACAAATATTTCAACTAAATAAAGCCAAATACACACTACGGAACCACATCTGAAATATAGGCCTAGAGTAGGCTAGTCTAACAAAAATATTTAACAAATTAGTTTTAAGAGATCTGAAGTTCTAAGAACGTATGGATATGGATGTGTTATAAACAAACTTATACCACGGTCTGCGGGAGTACTCGATTCTGATTGGATGCAGGGTGTGCATTAACTCCTGATATACGGACACCTGGACAAGTAGTTCCGTCAAATTGTCTGTTTACCGTTCTCAATTAATGCGCTAGCTGGCGTATCGTCTCTAAAATAGTAGTAACCATAGCAACGGGAAACAAAACAAAGCTCAGCGGACTATAATACCTCCCGCTACCTCCCGTTCTAAAGTCGTAGCTATGGTCCGTCCTAATTACTGGAGGAGTGAACAACGTTTCCGTTGCATGAGAACCCAACGGGCGTGTAATGGTGGTTCCGGGTATTAGTCGGACCCTCAGGCGTAACCAGGGAAACAAATGTATGTTTTGTGGAAAACTTTATATTCAGATTGTAAAACGCATGAAAATATAAATTAATGGTCTTAATTTGGTCACCGTTGGTAAGTGACCGTGGTATAAGCGGGATAATGCCCTTCGAGGTGTCCATTATCAGGAATTAATGGACTTCGCGGAGGACCTCCGCTTCGCGTCGGACGGTTCACGCCTCCACGTCGTCCATTAATTCCTGATAACGGACACCTCGTCGGGCATTATCCCTTACATATTAGATGGCCTGGCTGGGGCATAATATAATAACCCTTAATAGGCCTAGCAGAAAAACCCTTTTTATTTTATTTATATATTTTTCTTTTTATTATCTATTCTCTAGCCCAGTGGTTTTCAAACTGTGGGGCGCGTCCCCCCTGGGGGGCGCCAGAGTTCTTCAGGGGGACGCGACGTGAGAAAAAAATAAATCCGAAAAAAACCCTGAAAGACGATGATTCAAATCATCAGTCGTACTTCAACTGTAGAAGTAACATAACTAAATCAATTTTCAACCGTTTATCTTCGTGCAAACCATTTAACAAATCTACACACTTGTATCTTCAATAATATCTAAACAGAATTTCGATATCATTTAAAATGTCTTCAGAATCACAGTTTTAGTTTCATACCGCTCGTTTTCAGCTGTTTTCATTGAAGACGTCAGCCCATTCTGATACACCTACTTCTAGACATCGTAACTCATTCCTTTTTCAACCGTTTACCATCGTTCAAACCATTAAAGGTCCCATGACATGCTATTTTATGTATTCTTTAATATAGGTATTAGTGGGCAACTAACACAGTATTCAAAGACGTTCCCTAAATTCAGCCGTGGTGCAGAGTTACAGCCACTCCGAGCCAGTCGCACATTGAGCTTCCCCCAAATGCGCTGTTTCGGTGGGCGTGTCAAGGAGGAGGGTGGGGGTGTGGCCCTGAGCAGCTTGCAGCCACCATGCGCTCTGTTTACAGTGGATGTATCGCAATGGCGAGCCGCACACAGCCTTTAGCCGTGTTCTGTAAATATTCTAGAACACACGGGAGTCCTGGAGCTCTATATCTAAATATTATCATATAGCCTACACAGATATCTATATCATATAATATATATTATCACGGCCAAAAGCTGTGTGAGCCGATATTATGAATCTCAAACGACCGCATTGGGTTCTCCGACGTTCCTGGTTCTTCAACGTCCACATCAATGTGAATACACACACTGTAACGCAAGTGTTTCTTGTCGGTTCTTTGACGTGTCTTGTATTTCCACAACGAGACTGTCGTGGGGGTTATCTGAGCCATGGTTGAGAAGGAATTGGGGGAAAGGAACTTTGATTTGACTCGCTGAAGTACATGAACTGCGACATGCCGGCGGTTGCCGCGAGGCACCATCGCCCGGCAGCGGGCAGCCGGCAGCAGGCAGCGTGCGGTTCAGTCGACTTCAGGTTGATGTGAAAGTGGAAGAACCAGAGACGTCGCAGAACCCGACAAAGTCGTTTGTGATTCATAATATCGTCTGGAGGCGCACACAATATGTTATATGATATAGATATCTATGTATATATTATTCAGATATAGAGCTCCAGGACTGTAACGCAAGTGTTGTACACTTCCTTGTTATTTGGATAACCGTTCTGCTGTTGGTGTGACGTCGGACTCTCGTATCTGGTATTTCTACAACGAGACTCGTATTGGGGGTTATCTCAGCCAAGGTTGAGAATGAATTGGGGGAAGGAACTTTGGCTTTGACTCCCTCAAGAACATGAACCACGACAAGGAGGAGAAAGGGATCTTTGCCGGGCAGCGCTTATGCACCTCCGGCTCAAGCGGGAGACATTCGCCGCCAACAATCCCTTTCTCCTCCATGTCGTGGTTCATGTTCTTGAGGGAGTCAAAGCCAAAGTTCCTTCCCCCCAATTCATTCTCAACCTTGGCTGAGATAACCCCCAATACGAGTCTCGTTGTAGAAATACCAGACGTGTTATGCGCCATCACACCAACAGCAGAACGGTTATCCAAATAACAAGGAAGTGTACAACACTTGCGTTACAGTCCTGGAGCTCTATATCTAAATAATATCATATAATACATAGATATCTATATCATATAACATATTGTGTGCGCCTCCAGACGATATTATGAATCACAAACGACTTTGTCGGGTTCTGCGACGTCTCTGGTTCTTCCACATCAACCTGAAGTCGACTGAACCGCGCGCTGCCTGCGGCCGGCTGCCCGCTGCCGGGCGATGGTGCCTCGCGGCAACCGGCGGCATGTCGCAGCTCATGTACTTCAGCGAGTCAAACCAAAGTTCCTTTCCCCCAATTCCTTCTCAACCATGGCTTAGATAACCCCCACGACAGTCTCGTTGTGGAAATACAAGACACGTCAAAGAACCGACAAGAAACACATGCGTTACAGTGTGTGTATTCACACACACACACACACATGTGGCGCTCGCACGGTCGAGTCTCATTGGCGGGCCAACGTCTCTGGGCGGGCCAGGCAGAGTAAGGGGAGGAGCTGAGATTCCTCATGACGTCATGAGCACAGATTTCCAAATCAGCGCGCTTGAGCCTCCGTTTTTTCAAAGGCGAGCAGAACAGCTAGTGCTCGTTTTACACCAAACGCAAGTTTTAGCCACTGGGGGACCATAGGCAGGCTAGGGGAACTCATATTTATGTTAGAAAACCTCATAAATTGAGATTTTCATGTCATGGGACCTTTAAACAAATCTACACACTTGTATCTTCAATACTATCGAAACGGAATTTTAATAGCATTTATACTTTTTTCAGAATCACAGTTTTAGTTTCAAACCGGCGTCGTTTTCAGTTGCTTATAATAATTTAGGTCACCATAGCAACGCCGGTAAACAAACCCCGCCGAATAGTCGAATCTCTGGACTGAAAAGGCAGATCTGATTCGACTCAGAAAATTCAGAGTCGGGGACCCTGAATGAATCTGTAAACTGGCAGTTTACACAGATTAAGATGATCAAATGTATTTAAAAAAGGTTAAGCTAAAACATGCTTAGATAAAGTTGTTAAATTGTGTTGTTTAAAAACGCAAAAAGATGTTGCAATGTTTCAGAAATATGTTTAAAAAATATGTTAAATTTGTTTCAAATGTTTCAAAAATATGTTCCAAATGTTTGAAAATTATGATCGGAGATGTTTGAAATGTGTACAATAATTAAAATAGCTTTCAAAACACAGGTATTTAGAAAAAAAAATTGGGGGGGGGGGCTCAGCTGAATTTTTTTCTCTGAGGGGGGGCTCACTCTCTCACACTTTGAAAACCCCTGCTCTAGCCTATATATTTTGTGTTCAAAATGTTGGTAGTATGAGTTTGAGGAAAAGTCAAAATGTAATTTTGCAACCTAACATGTATACAGGCCTATCATTAACTATTCATCGTGATTTTATTGAAAAGGCATTCGATGCGCCTTGCGTTCAGCTGAGTCATTGACAATGTGTGGTGTGCTCGGTCACTCTCAATTGACAACATGGCCAACAATTGGCCATATTATCAATTGAGAGTGAACGAGCAGTCTGTTGGCTACGATTGACGTCAGATGACGTTCAAGGAGCAGATATGGTACCCATCATGCATTTGGGTACCATATCATTAATTTATTTGATTAAATACAAAAAGCAAGAACATAGATTAACAAAAAATGTCACAAATGTATTACTTTTCAAGATTTTTCTAGGGATTTCATCTCACAGATTTTCTTTTTCTAAATTTTGACTCCAACTATTATCAAATAGTATACTAGGGCTGTCAACGAATATTCGAAGTTCGAATATTCGTTCGAAATGTATCCAAAAACGCGAATTCGAACGTGAAAATTAATATTCGAATGTGAAAAAACACTCCCGCGGTACAAGCGCCTCTATCTGCTTTGTGAATGAGCCTCTGTCTGTTCGCGATGTCCCTCATAATATTAGAATGTGAAAAAACACTCCCGCGGTACAAGTGTAACAGACTAGTATTGTGAAGAGCGAATGTATTTTATCCCCTCTGGGTTTCCGTACTTGGATATAGGTATTCCAGCTCTCACGCTGTGACTGGGTGACTTCTGATATGTACTAAGTAAACGAGACTATTTTCCCTTCCACGCTTGTGTCATTCTTGTCATATAAATATCTAAGTGCCAACGCTCGGTTACACAAGCGCCTATCTGCTTTGAGACTAGACTAGAGTGTGTCAGGGCCGATGCCCAATGAAACCCTTGCGCTGATTGTGATTGGGCCAGCCCAGTGTCAATCGGGCCGCTGATCAACTGATTTTATGGGCCGGTCAGACCAATATATACAAAAAGTGTCGGGACTGTCGGCCCAAATGGCACATCAGTATGCCTGGCTCAGTGGGTTATGTGGCACAGGTTAATCTCTTTACCAAGAATACTGTGGGGTGGGGGGGGACTGCTTGAATTCTCAGAACGGGAAAGAATTGCCATACAAATAAATAGGCAAATAAAAGAGGAAAAAATAACAAAGTATTTATCTTGCAAATGGACGCTCTCATGATCCGACGGAAAAGTAGGCAGCGCTTGTTGGGGCCATGACCTCACGGGTTCAGCCCTGGCTCCGATGGGAGCACACGGGATTGGATGCTATTAAATGCTGACAATATGGTCGCCATTGGAAATAAAATGAGTAAGAGGTGAAGTTGGATCTTTACCTACATAGATCCTTTTATGGAATAACATCATGATAGCTCATGACTGCGTGAATAAATACAGAAAACTATACCAAAGAACCTTAAGAATGAGGTCTAATATTGTTTCCTGTTTTGGAACAAGAACGACTTCTCTATTGTCCTGTTCATTTGAAAGCCGCCATAGCCTCTCAGAGAGGTTTAAATGAGCTTGCTCAGCCAACCTGAAACCCAGTACTCCCTCCAAAAAAACTCCAGAATAGAGGTAAGGATTCCCTAATGTGTTAAACATGTGTTTGAACGTGTAGTCGCGTAGTGAAATTACATAAGGCGCTCAACAAGCTTAAAGCTAACACTGGCTAGTGTCTTGACATTGTTGTGTTTTGTGACTGCAGTCTCTGTTTGTGTTTTGCTTTGAAGCTCCGGTTTCGAGGCCTGCTGCTCTACCACGAGGGCTGGCCACTTTGTATCCATGAGAAGGTGGTCCTACAGCTCGCCCCGCTGCACAAGGTGCGCTTAAAGCAAGGAGACTTCTACCTACAGGTCGTCCCCTTAGGCCGCAAGACCGCCAAGCTGGTGATAAAATGCCTGTCTGGCAGCGGACAGGCCATTGCAGAGATCCCCATCGCAGAGAGCATGTATGGCAATGTCTTTTCTGCTGAGTTCCTGCAGAATGTAACACAGGGCCGGAGCCTGCAGCCCCTACAGAACTGTCTGCTCACCACCGGCACCAGCGTCTACCGGACGGCCTGGAACAACGTAGTCAGCCCTCTGTTCGTCAGCAGCACGGCCGACGCCGTCTCACAGGCCCGCTGCGGCAGAGGGGGCCTCCGGGGTCAGCTCAGCACGTGCAGCACCAGCGGCTCCACGGGCACCCTGGACAGCCACCGCAGCTCCAGGGAGTCCCTGCACTCTCAGGGAGCCGACTCCATTTTCACATCCGAGCCCACCACCCCCAACAGGACACGTATGGAGCCCGGCAGAGACCACCCACCTCAGGTGGAGAGCCTTCGCCTCAGTGCGGCACAAACCTCCACGCACAGCAGCGAGACAGAGGGTCTGGTTCTGGAGAACGGCAGGGGACACCACAAGGAGGGCAGCAGAGAGAGAGGACCCGGGTCCAGGACTCTCTCCTTCAGCACGGACCTGAGCAACCCTGGCCCTCGCAGCCGTCTGCCAAGGGACTCGGTCACGTTTGAGAGCCGACGGCTGTTCAGGAAGTCTTACATGGAGGCCCTGCAGAACCCCATGAGTATCGGCTCAAGCTCGGAGTCCATCCTCGAGGAGGGCCTGGAGCATGGCGTGGGCCCCGGCAGCAGGGCCGGGACCCCGGGCAGCAGCCCCGACGCCCGCGCCACACTACGGGAGCACCTGACCCGGCGGCTGGGCTCCCGGAGCTGGCTGAGCGGGGAGGACTCCAGGCCCAGCACCCCCCTCCTCTACCTGCAGAGGGGGCTGCGGAGTGCAGAGAGACGCGCCGACCGGCGGTCCAAGTCGCTGGAGAGGACTAACAAAGCTGCCCAGGTTAAAGGTCACCGGGAGCGCTCTTCCTCTGGTGGCTCAGCCAGCATTTCCTCCAAAAAGCTGATGAATGGTTACGCCCTGCGCTTTGGGAAGCTGGACCTGGAGGCGGCTTTCCCTGGCTCCGAGAGGAGGAGCAGCAGAGACGAGACTGGTATGTATTTGTGCTTGCAATATGAAATATAGCCACAGAATGAATGATTTATAACAGCCAGAGTCTTTTTATCTAAATCTAAACCTCCAGGCCCAGACTCCAGGTCTTGTCTGAACATTTAATTTGTATCATCCTTCAGTTGTAAGATATAGCCAGCAGCCAGGAAAGTATGGACTGAAGTATACTCAAAATGTAAGTTATTCTCTACCACTGATCACTCCAATCTGTCACTATTGACAGATTGCTTTTTGAAAGGTAGTGTGTTCTTGTTCTTGGCATGTTCTGGTTACAGGTATTGCCCAACCCTGAAAACCGTACCTAGAATCAAGGCCAGGTGTGGTTTACAGCTTTCTTTTCTGCAGCAGCAGCAGCAGCAAAGTCTTAGCCAGGAAATCATAATTTTGTGAGGCACAACCTTTTCCTGCTATTGAAATGTGATGTTGAAAAGACTTGAGTTAACATCCCTCCCACATTTCCTCAGAGACTAGGCCAGCCAGCAGTATACAGAGAGTAACATACTAATCATACAATTACAAACAGTTATCAACATGTCAGAATGAGAATTCCCCTTAAGAATACAATAAAGAGAGTGCTTCTAGACGACCAGTTGAAAGCAGTACAGTATTGGGTCACACCGTGTTGATTTGCTCTGTGCAATTACCTCAGCAGGGATGGGGTTACAGTAGTGGCCCGGCAGGATTCCCACCCTGAAAAGAGAGTCATTTAGAGAGTGTTCCCAAAAGAGCCTGTGACCGACTGAGGGGGGCGTCACATGGAGAGATGGCCATTCACTGATTGGCTCGGGGGGTGATGGGGGGTTTGCAGGTCTCAAACGGACAGCCTACATTTACAAAAGGTTCCTTTGTGAGCCTTGTCAGCCATTAGGGAGTCAGGGACAGAGTTTTATCTCTTTCAATGCAGGGTCTACCTCAGAGACAGGCCTAACCTGCACTGACTCACAGCCTGGGAAAAACAGCAGTCAGCTGTTAAGAAGGATTACATAACTGACGATAGAAGCCCATCCACAGCCTTCTATCAAAACACCTCCCCTGGGGAATAAGGATTACCTTGTTTACTTTTCATCAATAAATCCCGCTCACATCAATCACAAACCTATTGGTCATTCAGAAATGTGTCAAACCCGGGACACTAAAGAGGGCTTTTTTCTCAAAACACGATGCAGAAAAGGCTTTGCTCTCCATTCGTCACTTCCTCTGAAAACAAAGAATACAGAAGCATGTGGAGAACGCGAGCAAGACCACGCAGTCGCACAGGAAACGACTGTTGAAAAACAAAAGGGCAGAGCGGGGATATCATCGTCTGAGGAAAGTCCACAGCCAGCTACAGGGGGGCACTTCAAAACAACACTTCACTAAAGCCTGCCTTAGTCTGTCCTAAATGAACCTAAACACTCATAACACACACAACAAACACTTGTTTAATCCTCACCAAGGTGAGCACATTTTATCCGCCTGTTTATTGGCGGGCTCATATTATCTATGGATGAATGTGGCCTCTGCATTCAACACAGCCATAGACCTTCACTGTACGTCACTGTTTACTTTGTTTGCTGTACATGGCACCCTATCACAGCAAACAGTGGGAAGGTTTCTTTCAGTTTGTTGAGGTAATACCAACCCCATTTGCCACCATCAGGGACTTTTATTGAAATTGCCTTGGGTTGCAGTTATTTAAGGAGAGGGGAGCTGAGGGATATGACAGTGGTGGGGTTGCAGACACCTCCTTGAGTCGTGTCAGACGGACAACACCTGGTCTCTGTGGTGACTCACAGCAGCTCACTGCTGTAACACGCCTAGCTTACTGCTAATGAGCGCTGGTTGGGCCAGGCGTGTTTCTATGAGGTAAGAGACGGGCACACTAAGGTGAATGCTCATGTCCACAGTCTGCCGGGCGTAATGTATTTAAAGGCTGCTGCCGTGCGGGGCTCGACAGACACCTGCCCCGGTGGGTTTGAGACAACTTCACTCTCTGTAATTGCTACTTCCACAGGAACGCGTGATGATGGGGCCGGCAGCGAATGCATTGCGCTGCACAGCCAAGTGGAAGACAGAGCTGCGAGTCCCGGGTCGTCTGCGGGGCGGGGCCCGGGGGGCACCCTGTCAGACAGCTCCACCCCCCTACCAAGCCTCCTGTCAGAGGTCAACCAGGAGCTCCTGGAGTCTGGGGCCCTCATTTTACCTGGTAAGTGTAGGGTGCTTCACACACACACCCTAACATACCTGTCATTAGCTGTTGTCCTGTACGGGCAGGTTTGAACACCCTGGCCTGATGGTTATGTACCCTTTGATCGGCCGTATTCCACTTGATAGACAACCCTTTGTTTTAATTTGAAACTTTTCAAATATTTTCTATTTGTAATTTCAATTCTAAATGAACATGGCTGACCAACCAAATCAAAACACATTTAGAAACAATTCCTATGAAACACGTCATTTAGTTGTATTGCTTTATTGCTGTATACGTTTGTGGTTGAAGGTAGTTCTGAGTCACCAGAAGTGTGTTGACCTCCCTCTCTTGTTCATCTCTTGAACGAACAGGAAGTAGAGACCGCAGTGGGCGGATGGTGTTGCAGGTGTGCACCAGAGGCCGTGTGTGGGCAGGTGACAGCGCCACGGCTAAAGACCTCACCTGTCTGCTATGCTACTACTATTCCACACTGCGGTGAGTAACACCTTGTCAGCAGTGACACTCAAACGAGTGGAAACTTAGAGTATGTCATCTAGGTAAATAGGGGAGACCTGTTGAACTATTATACTTTTAAAGGAGCATTTCACCGGTGGAGGCATGAATATGTATTGAAATTGGGTCCTATATGTAGTCGAATAATAAAATAAAATTCTAATTTGGTGCCGTCTTGACCGAGAAAAGGCAGAAAGTGACTTTTTGGCGCTTGTGGATTGAAGACAACAACTCCCACCATGCACCACGATGCACAGCTTCGCTGGCCACTCCCGCTGATCTAGATCTCCGCCTATCGGACACCTCGCTGTTCCATCTACCAAGCTGATACCGCAAGACTGCTTGAAAATCATTTCACACAACATTTCTAGTGAAAAGTATTAGTTGGTGAACTCAGTGAATTAGGCCTTGTTTGTATTTCTTTCGAAATGGTGAACTTTTGCATGGTGCCATCTTCTATGTCAGATCCAGTACCTTCCGCCATTGTACTTCAGTTTTATCAACAGCCTCTGTTAGCTTAGCTTCAGACGCTGTGGATGTTAGTTTCTGCTGGTGAAGTCCCACCCACTGGCACTGCTCTAACCGGTCTGTAGCGTCAGTGGGTCCCATCCCCTATAGAGGGGTGGGACTAGTGCTTGTAGTCTTACGAGAATCCTCCCCTCTAACACTTCCTATTTACTTCTACGAAAAAATCGCCATATTGCGTCATCTTAAACAGGAAGCGTTGGAGATCGATACGGATCTCTCCAGTCTCTCCAGAAAATAAGGGAATGATGCACGACCATTCAAAAATATGAGTGGGTTTCTAACGATACAAAGCTTAGTGGAAATGGGTGAAGTTTCCCTTTAAAGACATAACCTACCATCCACCTATTGCTATTAAAATGTTCTTACATCAGTTTAAGTCTTTGTCCATTCCCTATGTTGTGGTGGCTATGTGGTGGTTGGTATATTTAAAATCTCTTGTTATTGTTCTGCTAGAGCGCTGTCTGTCATGGTCACACATGGTTAACTGTGAGCCTTTCTGGTTTTAGGAGGGAGCGACGTGAGCAGGGCCTGACGGTGCTGGTAGACAGCAGGAGGCAGCCGCCCTCCCCTGCTCTGCTGTTCTCGCTGTCTGAGCTCCAGGTAAGGACCCAGGGGTTGGGGACAGAATACCGGCCTCAGGGACCGGTATGAGGGACCAGTGCTCACGGGTCTGTAACCACACCATCTGTTTGGCTGCAGCTATCTTACGAGAGACGAGTGTCATCATGCTAGGATGATGAGATACTAGATACGAGTGATCTAAGAATTAGACTGGTGTGAAGCACAACCACATTTTACCCAACTGAAATCCCACATTATAAACAGTTGACCTTGTTCATGCTTGCAGTCCCTTTGGGTAAGACTCTTTTCTCTTTGACAGGCGTTGTTACCAAATGCACTTGACTCTGTTCTGTTCCTGGTGGACAAGGAGGCAGCGGCTCGGTCTGAGAGGGACCTTCACATACAGGTAACGATCCCAGCCCAATGTCTGCAGCCTGCCTTTAGACATCCTTGAGCGAGTGTGTATCCATAGCTGTGTCTTTGTTTTCTTCAACGTAACTTAGCGCCTAAGGATTGCCAACAGTTTTTTCTCCAACAGTGCACACAAACGAACAAAAAGGTCTCGGTGTACACGCCACTGCATGCTCCCGGACTTAGAGACTGTCAGTTAGAATTCTGAGCAAAGAAAGGGGCTGTAGGCTGCCGACGGATCGCCGTATTAGGAATTCAGCAACTCCCTCAGTTCTGAATGTCTGACCCGGTCCCAACACTGACCAGTTTTGGTGGACCCATTCCATCAGACTTGTACAAATTATGAACCTCAGTACTCTGCAGAGGAAATTGAAATCAGACGATTAGAGAGGGAAGGATTGAGAATGCAACGTGAGAGAAGCAACCAACTTTCTTCAAAGAGTCAGCCAAGAAATTCAATGGATATATGTCATGTTGAAATGTTGCTCTGCACATTCTGAATTATAACATTGCATAAAACGGAAACTTGACAAATCCTTAAAAAGCATCTTCTACCTTTACTATTTGAAAAACTTTAAATGCTTTATTTTGAGGGCTCAGGTATCCAACATGCCATAAATCTGCCAATGCTTTTATAGCCAGCGTGCTGTGGTAGAACCTTGCATTCAATCATCTGCTTTCAGAACATCTGTTTTTCAGGCCAAGTACAATCTGAGTAAATGAAATGATGAAAATGTAAGGCAGAATATTTTAACAAACCATTGATATATCCTACTTGTTGTAAGAGAATAATTACTTTCAACTCTTAATAAGACAAAAGTAAACTGATTTATTTTCACCTTGTACAAGCCAATATTTGAATACGCTCCCGTACTGTCAAATTTGATGTTAAGAGGCGCCAAGCTCTCAAGAGACATCTTGTGTGCTCGTATCTGCGTGACAAAAACATTGTGACTTCACACCACACACCTTAGCAGGAAGTGACCCGTACATCATGTCATTGTATGGTTTTAAGGTGTGCTTGTGTTTGTTTGGCCACAGAACGAGCTGGTGACGTCTCTCAAGTCCCTGCTGAAGCACATAGACAACACCCAGCTCACAGCAGACCTGGAAGGCAGCTTCCACTACGACCACAAGCACTGGCTCACCTTCAGACAGGTGGGCGGCCTCAGGGTCTGAGTGCTGATGAAAGAACATCAGTAAAGAACGTGATATATACTTTTACATCATATACATGTAGAGGTTACAGTCAGGCATCTTGGTCTACCTTAAGTGTCTCTTCTCTCTATCTCACTTTGTCTTTATTCTGTCTCCCTCTCTCTTTTCCTGTCTCACTCCTTATTCCCCCTCTCTCTCTTTCTCTCTCTCTCTTTACTCTCTCTCTTCTTGTCACACTCTCTTTATTTCCTCTCTCCCTTTTTATCTCATAATATCAATTCAGTGGGCGTCTAGACACCATGCACTGTATATGGAACATAAACACTTCATGCTGGGAAAACAAATTTTGAACATTACGGTACATTAATGATTGATCAATATTCAAAATATGAATTCTCTCAGAAAATCGAGCCCTTCGCCCGGAGCTGCAGCGCGGCCATCCGGTCTCTGCAGGAGTCCATCGACAGGCTGAAGACCTGGATCAGCCCCGAGACCTCCCAGGTCAGCCCCCCCGCCTGACCCCCTGATCGGTGCATGCTCCCTGGCTGGTTCCTCCGCCTGACCCTCTGGTCGGTGCATGCTCCCTGGCTGGTTCCTCCACCTGACCCTCTTGTCGGTGCATGCTCCCTGGCTGGTTTCCCCGCCTGACCCTCCAATCGGTGCATGCTCCCTGGCTGGTTCCTCCGCCTGACCCTCTTGTCGGTGCATGCTCCCTGGCTGGTTTCCCCGCCTGACCCTCCAATCGGTGCATGCTCCCTGGCTGGTTCCTCCACCTGACCCTCTGATCGGTGCATGCTCCCTGGCTGGTTTCCCCGCCTGACCCTCCAATCGGTGCATGCTCCCTGGCTGGTTCCTCCGCCTGACCCTCTGGTCGGTGCATGCTCCCTGGCTGGTTCCTCCACCTGACCCTCTTGTCGGTGCATGCTCCCTGGCTGGTTTCCCCGCCTGACCCTCCAATCGGTGCATGCTCCCTGGCTGGTTCCTCCGCCTGACCCTCTTGTCGGTGCATGCTCCCTGGCTGGTTTCCCCGCCTGACCCTCCAATCGGTGCATGCTCCCTGGCTGGTTCCTCCACCTGACCCTCTGATCGGTGCATGCTCCCTGGCTGGTTTCCCCGCCTGACCCTCCAATCGGTGCATGCTCCCTGGCTGGTTCCTCCGCCTGACCCTCTGGTCGGTGCATGCTCCCTGGCTGGTCAGTGCAAGGGCCAAGGCTGGGTCCTCTGGCTGCAGGGACCAGGGGTCTGGCGGAGATGTGTTCCTAAACTTCCTAAACACACACTTACAACTTACAAAATAGCTGATATGAGTGATGCGTAGTTTTATTGATTTCTCTTTCTCTCTGTTTACTTTGAAGAGGCACAATAGTCTAGTGGTTAGAGTTTATGACTCCAAGCCAAACGGTTCAAACCCCACTGTGTGCACTCTTATCTGTGGACACCAACTCCTACTGATGACTAGTTCCTAAATGAACTGTTACATTAGATGAAGGAATACGTGTTAATGTGTGTGTGCTGCCCCAGGGTGTGTCTGAAAGAATGGAGCAGCAGAGACACCTGATGAAGAGCGTCCTGGCCGACGCGCGGCTCAACAGCCTACGCCTTGAAGGGGGTACGGTCCTGGCCCGCATCAGGAAGGAGGAGGCCTGCCAGAACAACAACTACAGGTTCTGTCACTATTATGAGTTCCAATTGATACCAATAATGATGAACAGAACCAACGTGATGGTGGTAAACCAGGTTCAGATTCCAAAGGACAAAACAATGACTACAAATATGGATTTATTTTATCTTAATGCTGGCTCCAGATTTTTGCTCATATTTTCTGCATCTTCTTCCATCGGTTTCTTTTTTCCAATCTTCCTTCCTCTGTGTTTCCAGGGACGCTATAGACATGGTGAATGCGCTGTACAACCAGGTAGACGAGGAGGTGCATGAGCTGGTGATCCTCTCCAACGACTCCCAGAAACATTTGGAAAACCTTCTGGAGGTCTGCAAGTTTGAGGAGCAGACACAACAGGTGGGCTTCACATGTTTAGAATACCAGTGTGACACATAGCTGTAGTGTTAGATAGCTCCCATCACTCGGGCCTTCCACATGAGTTGTACATGATTCAAATTGATTCCCATATTGGAACTAGAATCCCATTCTCCCCTTTCTGCTCGGCAGGTCAAACTGTGGTTCAGCGTGGAAGGAGAGAAGCAGCTCGCACCGCTGGACTCACAGACGCTCTCTCTCACCTCCGTCAAGGAGATGAGGCAGAGTTTGGACAACTTTCTCGCAGAGTCTCTGGTAAAAGTGGATTATATGCTAGGGTTATATATATTTACATATAAATATTTATATATATACATATATATTATAAGCAGTGATACTTTATAGTAGCGAGACTGTATTATACTACTACACACAGCCAGCCAGCCACAGTGAATAAGGAAGACAATGGGGGAGAGAATTGGGGGGAGAGTGATCAGTTCCAAAGCGTAACTCAAGTCTGGGAACAATAGGATTCCTTGTGGACGAATGCAAAGCCAATAAAGCTGCTTCAACGTATTCATTATGCCAGCGGGAGATCGTCATGTCACGACGTTTAAGGCGACGACACCCAGATGTAGCATCTCTCACTCTTTAGCTCAAACTAAGCAACAATTAACAACCTACTCTCCTTACAGCCTTCAGCCAAAACCTTTCAACCAAAGGCGCCCAATACAGGAGATGTCTAAAGGCTTGGCGTGTTTTTAGAGGTCACAGCCAGACCCTGCAGTTGAAGATTCAGGATTACAATCCATAGTTCAACTAAAGTAAAGGAATAGGAATAAAGTTTCACAGGAATAAAGTTTCAAAGTAAAGAGATACAAATGTAGCCTATGAATATAGTACCAAGGACACTGTTATAAACTAGTATGAGCTGGACACAGATTGAAGGTAAAACAAAACCGATTTATCGTTTTCTCCAAATTGAAGCTGTAGCGTCTGAATGGGACAACTAGCTCACACATATGTTAGGGCAGACATTCATGTTGGAGTACGGACAAGGCACATGTGTGGCCTTGTTGAGCCCAGCCTTGGTTTATAAAGGTAGGAAAATTGTAAATATTACCGAACCGAACCTTACATGGGTTAATAAAGAAGATGTAGTCTAGGCTGGGCTCATGTCCCCAGTCTGTCTCATGTCTCTGTGTCTCCTGTGTTGCTCTGTGTCTCCTGTGTGGCTCTGACACCAGTCTGTCTCATGTCTCTGTGTCTCCTGTGTTGCTCTGACACCAGTCTGTCCTCATGTCTCTGTGTCTCCTGTGTGGCTCTGACACCAGTCTGTCCTCATGTCTCTGTGTCTCCTGTGTTGCTCTGACACCAGTGGGTCCTCATGTCCCTGTGGTGCTCTGTGTCTCCTGTGTTGCTCAGCACCAGCAGAGGCTGGGGCTGGCAGTGGTGAGGGCGTCTCCCGGGCGTCTCCCCGGGGCGGCTCTCCTCCTCTTTAAGGAGCACCTGGGCTCGGTCCTGACCCGGGTGGAGGGGAGGAAGACCAAGCTGGACACGCTCACCACCCTGTACGAGTTCTACGACTCGGTAAGCCTACCATACCAGCACGCAGGAGACATATCCCCGTGGTCAGGGGTGTTCCCAGTCGAGCGGATCTGAATGTCCCCAGTCCAGTGTAAATCGTTTGCACAAAATGCTAAATGAAAATAAAGACATCTTTTGACCATAAGGACCAGTAGAAGTCCAACAAACGGCAGGATACAATACAGAACGCTCTGACATCTATCTTTATTCAACACGCAGTTCCAATGCTGTCCAGTAGAGCAGCACAGTTCAACTCTCTGTCTGCCTCTCCCTACAGGCTAACAGGTGGATGGAGCACTGCCAGGATTACTCACACCAGCTCAGCATGGAGAGCCATGGGGTGAGCCTGCCGCCCGCCGTGCTCCAGATCCTCCGCGACTACCACGCAGAGGCCAGCAAGTTCTCTCCACAAAACTTTGGCCCCCTCAACCAGATGGTGCTCTCCCTGGACAGCCCGGGGCAGCTGCAGCGCTGGAACGCATTGTGGCACCAGTGCCAGCAGACCAAGCAGCAGCTGGAGGAGACGCTGGCCAACGCCGTGAGCGCCGACGCCGCCGCCACGGCCTCCACCACGACCTCCACCACCTCTCCACCTCTCCAGTCCCCCCCGGCAGCCGTCCATGTCTCGGGTTTGGAAGCCACAGGAAACACACAGCAGGAACCTACCGCAGGTCTGCACGGGCGGAAGGGAAGCCTGCCTCTCCCCAAAGGACCCCCCTTCTCCAACTCTAGCTCGGACCCCGGGGCCAGGCCGGCTCTGGGGGGTGACCGGGACGCCAAGCAGCCCCATTCGCCGGAACCCCAATCGGCGGGGCCCCTCCCCAAGAGCCCAAGCAGCTCTCTGTCCTCCTCCTCCCACTTCCCCTTCTTCCCCGGCGAGGGGGAGGGCCCGCTGCGCCACAGCCCGTCGCCGTTCGACGACACGGACAGTGACTGCACCATGGACTCCTCGTCCGTCTCCTGCTGCTCGGAGCCGGCTTACCCGGCGGCGGCAGCGGCGGCCAAACACCGCAAGCAGCAGCCGCTGAAGAAGATCATGAAGAAGACCCTGAGCTATGAGCTGACCCCCTCCAGGGAGGGCGGCCACTGCCACGGCGACACCAGCCACCTGCACGGCTACACAGGCGTGTACATCCGCGGCCTGGAGGTCACCAACAGCGTGTCTGCCGAGAAGAAGCTGCAGCGGCCGGACTTGACCAGCCCGGTGCCGGGCCGAGGCCTCTCATCCGCCTCGTCGGCCTCACGGCCAAACAGCAGACACGAGACACTAGGGGACGGGAAGAAGCAGAGCAGGTGAGGAAAAATCCCCTCCGCTCTTCATAAGAGCATTGACATTCAATGTTTCTCTGTGTGATCATCATCTATTCTACACACAGTATTGATATACTATCCATCTGTTTTTTATTAAAGCTGACGTATTATTATGTTTTCCCAACAAGTAAACATAGTATATGAGTTCCAGAAAACATGATTTTGAAGCTGTTTGCTGATGATAGCTTTTAGGAAAAAAAATCTCGCCTACCGCTATTCCCCACTGTTTCAGTCCCTTCAGAATGCGCTGTTTCTGGTGTCTGTAGCTTTAAATGCAAATGAGCTGCCACCCATTGCATACAAATGAGCTGTCAGAGTGAACCGCAGCATAGATATTATATTATCTAATATAATATAATATCTAATAATAATATTATATATAATATTATATAATATATAGGTATTGATATAATATAATATCTAATTTCAGGGCCAAAAGCTATGTGCGCCTCCGGATGATATTCTGAATCATAGGCGTCTCTGGGACTTCCACAACTAGTAAAGAGTCGTAGTTGGGGTTAGATCGGCCATGGTTGAGAAGAATTGGAGGAAAGGAACTTAGACTTTTACTCTCTGAAGTCCAGATTGAACCGCAACATGGAGGAGAAAGGGATTGTACTCCCGGAGCTCCGGCGGGGGACTCCCTGCTCTGCTGCCGTAGCAGGGCGCAGGGAGCAGGGAGCAGGGAGCAGGGAGTCCGCCAGACAGACACATGGCAAACGGACAAATTAAAGAAATAAAAAATACGGAATCTCGCTGCTTCTGAAATGCGCGAAAAATCTCCATCCAGCGCTCGTCTGCTGGTCCATAAAATCGTATTTATGCTCTGATTGGAGGGGGATGGGGAAGTGCGTGGTAATATTCAAATGTGCCTTCTCCCTACTTAAGAGTCCGCGCCGAAACTGACTCGCGCATCTGGAAACTGTAGGCGGGGTACTTTCAGCAATCCATATCTCATTCAAAAAAGCATGTACAGACTTATTTCAAAGTTTGTATGCGTGTGGCACCAGAGACTCAAAACAACACCCCAAATTCCAGGAAAAGTGTTGTTTTCATAATGTCACCTTTAATATTTTTATTCAAAATAATATTCGAAACAAATTAATGTTTATTATGTGGTAACTATAATGGTATGGTCGTATTAGACACGTTTTCAAAAGTAAACTCTATCCCGATTCCTTCAATACCCCCCTCAATAAAGATCCCGTCACGGCATAGCTTTATACGACTTAACTGGTTGTTACTATCTACATTTCAGGATGATGACGATAAGTGACCAGAAGGAATAAGACTGTATCCCTGCCCAGCCTTGTTATCCTTGGGATAAAAAGTATAGTCATGAGTAACAAAGCATCCCTTAACGGTCATTAAAGCATCTGATCTTCTCCTCCCTCCCTCCACATGGCCTCTGCAGCAAGGCCCAGCACATCATGGACGAGATGATGGCCACCGAGCAGGACTACGTGCGCTCGCTCCACTACGTAATCGAGCACTACTTCCCGGAGATGGAGCGGCCCGACCTGCCCCAGGACCTGCGGGGAAAGCGCGGCACGGTGTTCGGCAACGTGGAGAAGCTGAGCGACTTCCACAGCCGGTACTTCCTGAAGGAGCTGGAGTCCTGCAGCCATGCGCCCCTTTCCGTCAGCAGCTGCTTCCTCCGACACGTGAGTCCTCCTGACCTCCTGCAGGCACACACTTGTAGCCGGAGCAGTCTGCATCCATGGGCAACACGCTGACAGCCTAAACATCGACCCCCTCCTCTTCTAAAGCCAGAGGAATTACATACTGCTCTACAGACGCCTGAGTGATTCACAAGGGGTGAATCTACGGCCGTTTACTTTCTCTCCGAAAATGCTAAACGAAAGTTGTGATCTCTGAGCATGGCTTCACTAGTCCTCAGATCATCTCAGTGTAAGGCATTGCCTCACTAGTCCTCAGATCATCTCAGATCATAATGGCTTCACTAGTCCCCAGATCATCTCAGTGTAAAGCATGGCTTCACTAGTCCTCGGATCATCTCAGTGTAAAGCATGGCTTTACTAGTCCTCAGATCATCTCAGTGTAAAGCATGGCCTCAATAGTCCTCAGGTCATCTCAGTGTAAAGCATGGCTTCACTAGTCCTCAGATCATCTCAGTGTAAAGCATGGCTTCACTAGTCCTAAGATCATCGTGGCTTCAATAGTCCTCAGGGCCCGGTTTCCCGATAACGTTCTCTCTTAGCGCGCTACGAAGAATCCTACGTCTAGACTTATCAAAGTTGTTTACCTCTACAGGCGTGGTTCCCGAATGGTCTCTTAGGAGTCTTCTTAGGGAACACTCCTTACATTGTTCGTAAACGGCGCTGTCCAGAAAGAACATGCTGAAATCGATTGCTCAGAGATCGAGTTTCCATTTTATGCGCAAAATATTGCAGTCTTTGCGAATAAAACATTGCTCGAAATCCTTCTAATAGGCCTAAAAATATATTTTACCATGGGCGAACATAGCATAACCTACACTGATTAAAAGAATAGATAGAAAAATTGACATTTTGAAATGAAAACTATTTTTTTTATAGCTTATTTAGCTTATTATATAATACTGTTTATGCTGAGACTTCTTTGCTTTTTGTTACCTGTAGGGGTCTGTGTGCAGGCTTTGCGCACCGCCCGGCCAGCGTGTGTTTGTCAGGTGAAAACTAAATGTCAAGGGAAATAGGTGGTGGTTGAAAAAAGTCTTTCGACCACTTATTACGTTCACTCGTTTCTTATAATGGTTTATTTGTTTCCTAAAATAATTTCCTTAATTTAGAACACAGTATTGTTATTATTTTTGATTTGTAAAATAAATACAATATTTTCTCTTGAAGTTGCAAGTTTTTAAAATGATTGGAAACTAGTCGAGCTGACCTCGCCTTGCTGAACCCAAGGTCCAAACAAAGAACAGCCGAGGCAACATCCTTAATTCGAACATGCCTTTTCCTTTGGCCTCAATTGGCTATGGATGTGAACTGTTTCCCGAAACCTTCTTAAAGCCTTCTTAACTACGTCATTCGTAACCTCTTCTTTAAGTTCTTTGCGTGTTTCCCAAAACGTTCTTTGCTACGAATCTCTTTCGTACGTCGTTCGTTGGTAAGGTTGGTCTGAAGCGCTCGTAGAACCTTCTTAGCTTTACCATAGTGATGGTTCAGCTCCTGACGCTAGTCGACGCCACTGTACCTTTTAGAAATCCCTGTTGCGCATGGAACTGCCACATTGACAGTAGCTGCGTTTACATGGGCACTTCTGATCTGATTAGATTTCGGAATAGATCTATTCCTATCGTGCAATCCGAATGTACTGTATATATGGCATTTACAAAAGTGGTAAGCGTACGTCTCTATGTCTCTCACGCACAACCGTTGTGTTGGTATGGACTTATATGATATATTTAAGGGATAATGTTGTAGGACGCCGGTCATTATCGGGAAAATAAGCCCCGACAGGGCGAACCGGACCCGGATGCGAAGCAGAGGTGTCTTGCTTCGCGCTGAAGGGTATTATTTTCGCTAATGACCGGCGAAGTTCTATACATTATCCCGCTTATTACTTATTACATTAAAACGAAGCAATATCTTCACACGGTGTGTCTTTTTACAATTAGTTTCGAAGCCGGTCTCTTAAAAAAAATATTGTATTTATTATACAAATCAAAAATGAACAAAACTGTCTTCTAAATTAAGGAAATTATACTGGGAAACTAATCAACCATAACCAAAAAACAAGTGAATGTAATTAGTGATCGAAAGACTTTTTTCAACCACCTCCCTTTCCTTCTTATTGACATTTAGTTTTCACCTGACAAACACACAGTGGCCGGGTGGTGTGCAAAGCCCGCACACAGACCCCTACAGGTAACAAAAATTAAAGCAGTCTCAGCATAAACAGTATTATATAATAAGCTAAATAAACTTTAAAAAATGTAGCTTTCATTTCAAAATGTCTATTTTCCTAAATAATCAACAAGTCAGACACCTTTGTAAACAGAAAATCAATAGCCTAATTTGAACGGCCTCAATCTCCACCGCTGTTTTCTATATTTTCTATATATATTTTTTAATCAGTGTAGGCTATGCTATGTTCGCCCATGGTTCAAAAAATTTTTTAGGCCTACTAGAAGGTAATCGGTCACTGTTTAATTCGCAAAGACTGCAATACTTTTTAGAACGATGTCATGTGCATGAAATGGAAACTCGATCTCTGAGCAATCGATTTCAGCACGTTCTTTCTGGACAGCGCCATTAACGAACGACGTAAGGAGTGTTTCCTAAGAAGACTCCTAAGAAGACTCCTAAGAGACCGTTCGAGAACCACGCCTATAGAGGTAAATAACTTTGATAAGTCTAAACGTAGGCAACCTGATCTCACAGGAAACAGGAATTTCCATGATTGGCGCACGGATTTTGCGCCAATGCAAGTTAATGACACTGCTGATCCGTGAATATATATTTATTTATTTATTTATTATATATGGAGACCACCAGACCTCCTCGAAGATACGAAATAAATAAATAAATATATATATCTAAATATGATCTGCTGCAAAACTTGGAGTATCCATAATACAAAGCATTGACCCTTTTTTGCATTTGTGGTTTTGACATATACATAAATAGGGTGCACTGTAGCGTACTATCTGCACACACCCCTGCTGAAGTTCTCTCTCTCTCTCTCTCTCTCTCTCTCTCTCTCTCTCTCTCTCTCTCTCTCTCTCTCTCTCTCTCTCTCGCTCTCTCTCGCTCTCTCGTTTCGTTCTGTAGAGCAGAAAAAAGTTTGAGAAACGCTCCCATTCCCATATTGTGTGTATAGCCTATATTATTCACAGATTCCTAGACCAGGTTGGACGTTATCGGGAAACCGGGCGGGTCTATCCTGCTGTTACACCTTTCTTGCTGCTGACGTCACTCACACACGCACTGCCATTCTCGCACACACACATACGCTACTCTCGTAACACTGCTATCCTGCATGTCTATGTTTTTATTTTTTGCTTGTGTGTTTCCAGCAATTATTTTCTTCATGAATGACTTAAAACCATTGTTGAAACACAACACTGCCAATGTGGCAGTTCCATGCGCAACAGGGATTTCTTAAGGTACAGTGGCGGCGACTAGCGTCAGAAGCTGAACCATCACTATGGTAGAGCTAAGAAGGTTCTACGAGCGCTTCAGACCAATCTTACCAACGAACGACGTACGTAAGAGATTCGTAGCAAAGAACGTTTCGGGAAACACGCGAGATGTTAAGGTTGAACTTAAAGTAGAGGTTACGAATGACGTAGCGTTAAGAAGGCTTTTAGAAGGTTTCGGGAAACCGGGCCCATATAATCTCAGTGTAAAGCATGGCTTCACTAGTCCTCAGATCCTCATGGCTTCACTAGTCCTGCTCCATCCAGACCATCTCAGTGTAAAGCATGGCTTCACTAGTCCTCAGATCATCTCAGTGTAAAGCATGGCTTCACTAGTCCTCAGATCATCTCAGTGTAAAGCATGGCTTCACTAGTCCTCAGATCATCTCAGTGTAAAGCTTGGCTTCTCTAGCCCTCAGATCATCTCAGTGTAAAGCTTGGCTTCTCTACCCCTCAGATCATCTCAAGGATGGCTTCACTAGTTCTAAGATCTTCATCGCTTCACTAGTCCTGCTCCAGATCATTTCAGTGTAAAGCATGGCTTCACTAGCCCTCGCTCCAGATCCAGCCGTGTTAATTACCACTGAACTTACATGCCATGCCACATTGTAAATTGTCCAAATGTCTCAAATTGATGACAGCATGTCACCAGCATAGAACAGGTGACTTTAACGCATTTATCTCAGTGTAAGTGGTACAGCATTCTCAAATGTGTGTGTGTTTGTGTGTTTATGTGTACCTATTTCTGACCCCACTCTTACTTCTTCTGTGCAGGAGGATCAGTTTGGAATGTATGCCCTATACAGCAAGAATAAGCCCCAGTCGGACACCCTACTGTTCAGCCATGGAAACTACTTCTTTAAAGTGAGTACTGGACCAGGGGAATATCCAAAAGTCAATGTTGGACCTCTGAGACCTCTTTCATCACAATAATGTCATACATTTTGCATTTAATATCTTGTGCTCATCATAAAATTTTTGCAATTCATTTCCAATTACAATGGCCTCCTTTGATTGTATGGTAAAGTTGGTAAACCTGTCAATACCCTGATCCCCTCCTTCAACGATAACATCCTACTGACCTCTCCCAGAACAAGCAGCTGGAACTTGGGGACAAGATGGACCTGGCCTCCTACCTGCTGAAGCCCATCCAGAGGATGAGCAAGTACGCCCTGCTGCTCAAGGACCTGATCAAGGAGTGCAGCCCGTCTGAGGAGCAGGAGCTCAGCGATCTGCGCACCGCCGAGGAGATGGTCAAGTTCCAGCTCCGCCATGGCAACGACCTCTTGGCTATGGACGCCATCCAGGGCTGCGACGTAGGCCTCAATGCATTTCCTTTTTATTAATATATCAAAAAAAGCAAAAGATAATTTACACAAAAAATACAGATTCTAATATGATAAATGAACATAAATCAAGCTTATCTGATATGATCTTATTTAATGTAACATTATGTTGAACATTTACATTTGTTTGGCGTTAATGCCTGTAAACGTGTTTTCGGTTGGGTACTTAATAATGCAGAGTTGTAGACTTTTCTCCTGTCAATCAAACCCTTCAGTACAGGTCAGGATCCCAGCAGCATACAGCCATTGTTTAGTATGACGCATGTGGGTGACCCGGCTTCCTGTGCAGGTGAACCTGAAGGAGCAGGGCCAGCTCCGGTGCCAGGATGAGTTCATTGTCTGGTGCGGACGCAGGAAATACCTCCGCCACGTCTTCTTGTTTGAGGACCTTATCCTTTTCAGCAAGACCAGGAAGATCGAGGGCGGATACGACCTCTACATCTACAAACAGTCCTTCAAGGTCACATTCTGCCTGTTTTCAAAGCGTATTAAACAGGAACAAAGGTTCTATGTTTTTCTGGATCTACCTCCGACCTGTTCAAGTGTGTTAAGGTCCGTTTGATGTTTGTTTGGTGGTGCTCAGACAGCGGAGATCGGCCTGACGGAGAGCGTGGGCGACCGCGGCCTGCGCTTCGAGATCTGGTTCCGCAGGAGGAAGTCCCAGGACACGTACGTCCTCCAGGCCAGCTCGCTGGAGGTCAAGGCCGTGTGGACCGCCATCATCGGCAAGATCCTATGGAGGCAGGCGCTCAGAAACCGGGGTTAGAACTAAAGTCCAATCAATGTCCTTCACCACTGCTGTTCTAACTCCATAACGCAGATGATTAACAATGTATCGCCAGCTATCATAGTAATATAAATCGGTGTAATGACTAATATGACATCCTTTGTCGAGCCATGTGCATCTAAAGAAGGATTGATTCAAATTGCAGAGCTACGCATGAAGGAGATGGTGTCTATGGGCATTGGCAGCAAGCCTTTTATGGACATCAAGCCCAGCGATGCGGCCATCAGCGACAGAGCGATTGACTATATCATGAAGGGATCAGGTACACTTGGTTTTGTACTGTATATTAATCTACTTTTTTCCTCTGTTTCACTCTCTCACTCACATTTCTTTGTATTATGTGTTCTATAAAACTAGTACATTATTAATATAGTAGTGAATAAATAGAAAATACTAAAGAAAACAACTACTCTCTCTCCCTCTCTCTCCCTCTCTCTCCCTCTCTCTCCCTCTCTCTCCCTCTCCCTCTCTCTCTCTCTCTCTCTCTCTCTCTCTCTCCCTCTCCCTCTCTTCAACCACAGAATGTAGAACGCGGGCGTCCATCGCGGTGTCATCCTTCGACCACTCCTTCTCCTTCAAGAGGCCCCACTCCACCATCTCCAACAGCAGCACCTCCTCCTCCAGCAGCCAGTCCTCCTCCTCCCTGCTGGGCTCCCTAAACCTCCACCTGTACTCCTCGCCCGCCCACCCCCCCCAGCCCTACCCCTACCCCCAGGGCAGCGTGCCCTTGTTCGGCTGGTGGCCCTACGACTGCATCGAGGAGGACGAGCAGGAGCAGGACGCAGGCCTGCATTCCTCTATGAGTGAGTGACCCGCTTCGGGATCCACATGTAACGCCCCTCGGAGGACAGGGGGGCTACACAGGGTTTAGGTTAAAAATGACATCTACAAATTGATTGTAGCAAAGCTGATTTTTGTAACTCGTTAGCTTCCACACTCATCTAGTTGGCTTTACTGGGCTCCTCCAGACACAGGCGGCATGGTGGTGGTGTTGAAGCCGGTTTATTGTTAGGTTTGCTGATAATGATAAATGGCCTGATGCTCCATGTTGCCATGCAGGAGTCCTCTTCCAGAGTGTGTGTGGTGGTGGCTGGTTAAGCCTGTGCTCATGGATCAGTCCATTCCCAACAGATGTGCAGCCTCACCAGCCCTGCTCGGGTTGCTTACACCAGCCATCATCCACATACACTCCCACAGTGACACTGTGCTGATAACGGAGCCTCTTCGACTTGATTATTATTAGATTCTTCAGCTACTATATTCAGGTTCTCTATTTCGTTCTTTGGACATGAGATAACACGATGGACAGCCAATAGGTGCAAACATCTGCAATGTTCAATGAAAGACCTGATGGAAAGGCTTTTCCATCAGGTCTCAGGCCAGGACACAGCACTGCGACTATTCATGGTGACAACGGCCTCCTGATGGCTGCCCACACTGGTTCCTCCAGATCCTCCTGGGTTTAAGAGCTGCCTTCAGCACGGTCGACCTCACTCTCCTCCATCGCCTTCAGGGCTCCGTTGGCCCCACAAGCACCGCTCTTACATGCCTCCAGTCCTACCTAACTGTGCGAGTTGTCGTTGTCACTATAGGTGACTGTGGGTCTTGAGCCCACCAGCTCACGGGTGCTCTCCCTGAAATCTCAGTCCTTGGTCCCATTCTCTTCCTCCAGTCGGTGGGCCATATCATCGCCCCACACCTACTCAGATGATACCCAGAAGCCACCCCCAACCTACCCGCTGCCTCCACCCACCTCAATGCCTCAGGAGACCAAAGCTTGGATGACAGACAACTCTCTCCTATTGGACAGCAGCAAAAGAGAAATCCTCCTGGTCGGCACTCCTAAACAACCCATGATAACACCAAAGCCTTCGCTCACAACCACTGCCATCCCTATCTCCATCATCATGTTACCATAGTAACACCACACCCTTCACTCACAACCACTGCCATCCCTATCTCCATCATCATGTTACCATGGTAACACCACGCTCTTCGCTCACAACCACTGCCATCCTATCACCATCATCATGTACCTTGGTACACCACGCCCTTCACCCACAACCACTGCTGTCCCTATCAACATCATCATGTTACCATGGTAACACCAAAACCGCTGCCTTCCCTATCGCCATTTTCATGTTATCAAACCTGGGTATACAGTTTGATACCTCTCTGACCATCGAGAACCACATCAAGAACCCCCGTCTGCCATCTCCGGAATGTCCCCAGCCTCGGCCTTCACCACCGGGCTGAGGCTGCACCGTGCTCATTAGAGCATCCACCTCCTCAAGGTTGGAACGCTGCATTGCTCTCCTGGCCTTCTGAACAAATCACTCCAGAAACTGCAATACAGATCCTGAAGAGGGTCTGGGAAAAACCGGGCGACCCACATCACGTTGGCTACAAAATGGCACTGCTCAACCTCACTTCTGTTTTCCAAGATACGAAACCCTGGCTCCAGACATGGTCAAGCTCCCTATTCCGAGAGAGACAAATAATCCTGACGGGGACTTTGGCCAGTTGTTACGAACAGTATATCATACTAAACTTTGGTAAAACGGGCGCCAACCGTCTTTCCTGTGCCAAAACTACCACTGCTTCGGGGTTTCCTTTGATAGGCCCGTTGAGAGGAGGAGCGGGCGAATCTGCTGTTTATAAGTGTACCCGCGCACCACTGGCATTAATGCGCGCTTGTCTCTGTGTGTGCGTATACGTGTGTGAACGAGAATGTCAGGGAGAAAGAGTGCTATGAGGAGATGAATGAACGGAACGATATTTATATTTAAAAATCACAAGAAAGAAAAAAAGAAGCAGAATCAATTTGTGGCGCTCGCTATTGATTCTGTGGCGCTGCGCCACACATTGGGCTATGTATGGGAAACACTGGGTTGTCATCCCAGGCTCAAAGCTGAACACCAATCAACCCATTGTCCTGCTATATAAATAGGGACCACCTTTTGGGATGGATGATATCATCTTTGATCGCTGCCACTGCGGCACTTTCTGGTCATGAGAAATGACTGCCAAGGTTACCTGCTTCTGTGGAAGGCGCTTTGAGTCTTGAGCTGGCATCTGCATCTGTTTGTGCTGCACACACCTGCCATTCCACAGCATGTCTCTGTGGCAGGTGCTGGAATAAATTGTTTGTGTTCCCCATAAATGTAGCAATGTGTCTCATATGATTGTCAACACAGTCATGGCCCGGATCCCCGCTGCCCGCTGACAAGGCACCACCGCCTCGGAAACGGCAGCGTGCCTCGCGGCGGTGGTGCGTTGCGGTCGCGTCGCCTCGTGGCGGTGGTGCCTCACGGCGGTGGTGCCTCGCGGCGGTGGTGCCTTACGGCGCCGGGCAGCGGGTTTCCGGCAGGAGACAATCGCGGGCAACAATCCCCTTCTCCTCCATGTCGCGGTTCATGTCCTTCAGGGAGTCAAAGCCAAAGTTCCTTTCCCCCCAATTCCTTCTCAACCATGCCTGAGATAACCCCCACTACGAGTCTCGTTGTGGAAATATCAGAGACTCCAGATATCCAAATAACACTTGTGTTACAGTCCTGGAGATTTATATATAAATAATATAATATTAAACATAGATATCTATATGATATAATACATATTATCACGGCCAAAAGCTTTGGGCTCCTCCAGAGGATATTATGAATCTCAAACGACTGCATTGGGTTCTCCGATGTCTCTGGTTCTTCCACTTCCACTTCCACATCAATCTGAATTAGATTGAACCACGACATGGAGGAGAAAGGGATTGTTGCCCGTGATTGTCTCCTGCCAGAGCCCCGCTGCCGAGGCACCACCGTCTCAGAAGCGGGCAGCGCCGAGACGGGCAGCGCCGAGGTGGTTGTGCCTCGCGGCAGCGGGGCTCCTGCGGGAGACAATCGCGGGCAACAATCCCTTTCTCCTCAATGGTTCATGTACTTCAGGGAATCAAAAGCCACAGTTCCTTTCCCCCAATTCCTTCTCCACCATGGCTGAGTTAACCCGCACTACGAGTCTTGTTGTCGAAATACCAGATACGTCAGAGAACCCAACGTGTTATGCACCATAACACCATAACAGCATAACGGTTATCCAAATAACAACGTAGTGTACAACAGTCGAAGCTCATTGTCTCATTGGCAAATGTGGACGTTAATGGCTGTTTCAGAATGTTGGCCATGTGTTAAGCCAATTAAGATTGAGGGACTTCATTCATAGATCAAGTAAATCCTCCTCGCTGTTTGTGTTGCAAAGATATCAGTGACCTGGCCATACCAAACGGGATATATTTTTTAAGTGATTTCAGAATAACGGCGTGTGTAGCTCCACGTTTTTGTCACCCTTTCAGACGGCTTGGTAGCCCAACAGAGTTACCAAGCAGAGTGTCAAAAAATAGGTAGGCTCAGCGGGTTTATTTCGGGACCTTGCCCAACTTTTGGCGGTGGAAACGCCAATATATGTGAACCGAGCCGCACCGAACCGCACCTCTCGGTGGAAATGCCAATATAAGCGAACAGAGCCGAAATGTACCGCAACGAACAGTAGCGCACCGCTCAGTGGAAATGAGGCATACGACTGAGCGGGTTCATTGGTTCTCGTAGCCTAGAATCAAGGGGATAACCCCTCCCTCCGGGCTGCTCCACAGCCAGGGCTCCTGTTTATTGGTTCATAGCACAGCACAGCCAGGGCTCCAGCCTATTCGTGAATAGACATTGGCGCGATTCAGATCACTTAGCTAGTCACACCCACTCAGAGGAGGAATTTCCTCCTCTCTCCCATTGAACTCCATGTTATTCACCGGCCGCCAACACTGCCGGGGAAATGAATGGGAGTCAATGGAGGCTGAGGGAGGAACGTCCTCCAGCAGTAATTGTCAATAGGCGGTAGGGGGTGCTAATGTCCCTTTACCCAGGGAAACGAACATTACATATACAAAGGCATTAAAGTAGTCATATATAAGGGCATTTAGGATCTTCCTCCGTCTCCTCACTGGAGAAGCCTCCACTGATATATATATACTTATGTATATGCATATGTTTATCATTTTCATTTGTATTACTTTCAGCCTCCTAGTCTTCCACTGAATAGCGTCTTTGCTGTTGAAAGTTCTCCATATGTCTGATGTTCCCCTCATGGTGCTGATGTGTCTCTCTCTGTCTTAGTGACTGAGGGCCCTGAGGCATGCCTCCAGGGGCCTCCCGGGGACCACGGCATCACGCGCCCCCCCGGGGACCGCGGTGACATGGGGCCCCCCGGGGACCACGGCGTCATTGGCCGCCCCGGGGACAACGGTGTCATGGGGCCCCCCGGGGACCACGGCATCATGGGGCCCCCCGGGGACCACGGCGTCATTGGCCCCCCCCGGGACCACGGCGTCATGGGGCCCCCCGGGGACCACGGCGTCATTTGCCCCCCCGGGGACCACGGCGTCATTTGCCCCCCCGGGGACCACGGCGTCATGGGCCCCCCCGGGGACCACGGCGTCATGGGCCCCCCCGGGGACCACGGCGTCATGGGGTCCCCCGCCCCTGCCCTCCCATTCGGCGCTGAATCCTACAACAACCACAACAAAGACGAGGCCGAGGCTATCTCCTCCTCCGGGTTTCTGTGCTCTCCCACACACTCCCTCACACCCGCTACTCCCCTGTTCCAGAGGGACGCTGACCTCCAACGCCCTGTGACCAAGTACATCACCGCAGTGAGTCCGGGTCTCGCTTCTTTCCTTCTTATTCAATCCTGAGAATCTTGTATCTATTATGTCTTGTAACAATTATATAACTATAATAACTATCTTAGGTTCCACATAAATTTTGTATGTAAAGGCATTACAAGTTCAAATTTTATTTCACTAGTGAATCTAACAGGTTGGTGGTTTAGTTCAGTAAGTGGTCTACCCAGTCGCAGACTCTCTGTCTCTTCTCGCTCTGTTCACACGTTTAACAGCGCTTGGAAACTATGGATTTCCTGATTTAGATGTGTGAAAATAAAAAAAAGGTGTGTGTACCATGCGAGCACGGCCGCAGCTGGGGTTAGCTTGGCTGTTAGGGCTCTGTTCTCTGATAGGTGGCCGGTGTTTGTTCTGTTTGTGAAGCCTCTGGGTGCTGTGCTCTATGATTCCTTCTTCCTTTAATGTTCTTGGTATCTTTAAAGTCTGCATAATGCACCTTCTCTATTGTCCATTATTGTTATTTTAAATTATGTACTTACTTTAATTACAATTATACAGCTTCAAGTAGTTTCATGCTCAAATTCGGCTTTCAGCACTATATACTCTTAAAAGATAGAAAATAACGTACATTTTTATCTAGGTCAGTCCATAGTTACATTTAAGTATGAAAAGTGTCTAATATCACACTTTAACAGATAGAAATACCTGCAGTAAACTATATATTTAGTTAGATATTTAACGTAGATTGTAGATGAAGTATTGACTATAATAATTGTTGAGATCTTTATTATCGTGGTTGTACCATTATCACCAGATAGTAGGCCAACTAGAGCCAAATCAACCATAAAACTACAGGAATCGCAAATATAATCCTAAATAATCGGACACTGAATTATATCACGTCCTCTCCTAGTCCATTAGTCATTGTTTTAATTGTTTTTATAAACTAACATTTAGCTTTCAAATCACTTGAAAAAAATCTAACTTTATTTTTTATCATTTTAATATCACTTTAAGAAATGAACCATCCTTTTTCTCCTCCATTTCAGCTCTAGGATGGAGACACTCGTTCAAAGCGCCACAGTGAAAACGTTCAACAGCAAATTGGAAGATGGGAAGCAAGTGAGGACAGGCTGGAAAGACAATGTCTGCTGAGCACTGAGACTCATAGCTGATCTCACATACCTTAAGACTTGATAATGGCATTTATTGTTCATGCCGTAAGGTGTAAATTAATACTTAAGAGTATTAAAGTTGATGGAAATGGTACGTCATGTTTTGCATATTTGTTTGAATTTACTGCTGTAATTATGTGGCAATGTTTATATTGTAGATGAGCCTTTATTTAGTATTTTGCAAAACGGAGGAAGCACAGTAAGTTCTGCATTCAAACTTTAAGATTCTGTTTATAAAAAGCATTTTCATGTGTCATTCTCAGTTCATTTTGTAAGTCTGTACAGTATTCAAAATGTTTTAAGATAAAATAAATATTTCATGTCAACACCGTTTTGAATGTTTATTAAATATTGCTGAGACAACAAAGATGAGCCTGAATAATACCTAATACAATATTATATATATTTGTATATACATACAAAGAGCACAATTTATTGTCTGCATGAAAGCACGTTCAATGTTAAGCATCGCTACTGCGTGGAAATAGTTTATCCTTCTCATTGTTGGAAGAAAGCGTAACCTTAATTTACCACACGGCCCGGGTATATGATAACCACAGCCAAGCTACGAGCGCGTTGAATTCTAAAACTGGTGACAGTTGAGGCGCAACTGAAAACCACCGACTAGACTAGAGTTGTAGAGCTGTCCTCAATTGACCATCTATCTTTATAATACATTTTACAGCAGCGCACGATGATGAAGACTTATTTTTTATTGCCTGATATGATGTATCTCCAGTACACCTGTGATTCCTTTTTGGACCGATTGAAAAGTTGACATTTACGCAATGAAGTATATTATATGTTGCTTAAGAATTGTTTGTGTCTGTTTCTCTCACTCCGAATGCAGACACAGAGAACCAGAGAGAGAAACAAATTGAGCCCCATCACACACATCTCCATGAGCTCCAGCTGAAGGAGAAAGGAATAAAGACACATAAAAACATTTTTAAATTAGTCCAATAAAAAGCACATTTCAGAGGGGTCTTGCCATCTGTGCATGTGTGCATTAAACAACTCTCATAAGGATTCTTACCTTCAAGTGTTGGTTAAGCTCGCTCCCCCTGGTAAAGTCAACACTTATAATAACCACTTCGAGTGTTGCCATGACTACACCGGCCAGGTTAAGGAAATAGCATACCTGAAATAATTGTAAATATGATAATACAGACGCACACGTTTCATGTGCGTCATTAACAGAATGATATTCTAATCTATTGTGTTGTACTTACAGGTAGTAGTCTTGGATTTTTGCACAAAAGGTTTGTTAGTAGTCCGGCACCAAAAAACTGAAAAGAATCATATATAATATCATAAAATATAATAATACATTTATTTTGCATACAGCTTTTCAAAATAGTTACTTAACAGCAAGAATAAAATCACATAATTAAAACATTTTTAAATAGCAACATGGATATCAATCTATTAGCAATTTATATTATGAGCCTGATTCATGAGTCCGAACCAATACCGTATGTACTATAACTCCATTCGGGATGAATGTAGCAATATTTATGAACCTTGTTGATAGAGAGAAAATAATGTGCTTAGAAAAAGACAGAAGAACATACACTATTTACATTTCCTGTCGTAAAGTATGTTTTATCTCTTACTTTCAATTTATGCAAATGCTATAACTCACAAATGGTCCAGTCAGGAATGAGATTCGGAGGAGTACATAAAGAGATTTAGTCATCTCTAAAGTTATAGCCAAAGCCATTTCCACGGCAACACTGAAGAGGCCATCCACCATCAGTATAGACTGGAACAGATAAAAAATAACAAATACAATGTTTGATGATTTCATTTAAATTTCCTTATACCATTTTATGTGTATTGAAAAATAATGTTTTACAGTGGAAATTGGAGCAATTTCTTTTAATAATTCAGATTTCTGAAGATAATATTTAAGAGATGCTGTATCAGTCTGTATTCTGTCTCTGAACACCGTAATGCAACTTTTTAATGTCACCATTTCATAAATTATAATTCATTCATTCTTAAAATTAAAACTGGTATCTATAACAATGTTTGTAAACAATTCAAATCCCCAATCTGATTACATTTGTATTAATGTCATGATAATGAATGAACAACACCAAAGATAAAAGCCAGCAGTGCACTGTCCAGTTGGTTTGAAACTTTGTTAAGCAGCACTTTTTCTACTTCTCCAACCTAGATTGTATTCTTTGATGGTTCTCAGCCTTACTTTATAGAACCTGCTTAATGATGTTTGAGGTAAATACTGCAGATTTATGATATATTGTTATCAAAACACAAACATGTGAGTATTTGTGTAATACTTTAAAGCAATTAAATAATGTTAGAATCAGTCTTTAACTGGCAGGATGTTGTTGAAATGGCAGCTTTGTCTGAATAATTGAACAGGCTCTTTTGACTTCACGTTACCCCCAGCACAGCAGGAGCTGTCCCCAGCAGAGCATGTAGGGGTCTTCTCTCAGCCCGCAGAGGCTTGAGGGGTTGGTAGTATTTGATGAGAGGGCCAGCCTGGTCCTCAGTGTCCGTCTCCTGGACTCTCCAGATCCCCATGGGACTATCTGCACAGGCCATGGAGTCCCTGTGACATCCAGAAATCAAGTTCAAAACAAAACTTATTCGGTCTAACTAAGGAAAGTATTTTCGCTGAGCCATTCAATAATGGCATTTGTATCATTTCTTTATCATTGTTGCAGTCTTTGAATTTCATATACCTATTATTGTTTCATTGTAACAGAGTGCTATAATAGTAATTGACTGAAAACAGCTGTTTGCAATATATTCTAGTCTGAATTTACTCATACATATGGACATTATTGAAAAGTGCTGTTGAGAAAATGGTGTATGTAAATCAATGTATACAGATTCTCAAGCAAAACATGACGAACAGCAAAACTAGTAATACTACACATTTAATTTAACAGAAAGCCACACTAATCCTTACCGTGCCTTCTTAGTTCAATATTAATTCTGTGCTGTTTGCATCTGACTCAAACTATCTTAGCTCTCTCTGACCACTAAGTCTTCTTCCTGCTGAAGGGGGGGGGGGGGGGGGGGTATGATGGGCTGATAGCTGCCCCCCCCTCCCTGAACCCATAGAAGCCAATAAAACAACAACAGAGTTGAATGTATTGTTTTGAATGACACGTATTGAGCATATTTATTATATTTTTTAATACATTTGTTTTGCATCCCCATTTTGTGTGTACGTGAATGTGAGTGAATGTGAGATGTGAATGTATGCAATGATACTGGGTAGATAAGAAAATAAGTGCTCTACTGAGAAACGTATACCTCAAAGGGAAGTAAGAAAAGGGGGGAAGTAGGCTACCCGTAAATAGAGTGTCTGTCTGTGGGCAAGACCGAGAGAGAGAAAGAGATAGAGAGAAAGAGAGCCCAATCTGATCTAATAGAGGAACTTTGAAGATAGAGAGCATATAGAACGCAGCGTGGTCATTAAACAACTAACAGACAGGAGCCTTTAAACTTAATCAAAATAAACGAGGTGAGTATCAATTAAAACACACCGACACACACCAAGCCATATCATTTGGTAAAGTAAATTTTGAAAGATAGGATTTTTTCCCACAGGTAAAGATGAAGCATACATTTAAATGTGATGAGGGCATGCTCATAACGATCCCATTGGGGGCTCTGAAGGACGGCCAGGAGGGGGAGCTGATGCCAGACCAATTCCACTGTGTGTTTAGAGATGTCTACAAGGTGTTCATTACTAAGGGAAAACCAAAGAGAGTCGGGGTGTGTATTTATGGTTTTTGCTCAAATAAATATAAGGTTTATGTGAGGTTTATAAAAGTTAGATGAATGTGCTGGTTTGAGATTCATATTTTTGTAAATAATTGTAATTCATTTTCTTCTAAGGTAGCCCAAGCTATTGTTGGTTTATTTGTGCTGAGCCTTGCTCTAGTCTATAGAGTTTCCCTTTTCGTGCCTGATATCTTGCCGTACTTTAATATTCTGGTAAGGAAAATAAATTATAACAAATAAAAACCTTTTTTAATGAAAAGACCGAGACATTAAAATGCACATTGATTTGGATAATTCTCTTCACATCTATAGTTCATGGTCTCTGGAATGCTGACCTTTGCTGCAGGCTGTTCTCCAAACATGCATGTGGTAAGGGCCCTTGAGTTTAAAAGTATAATTCTAATACTATTGATAAGCACTACAATTCAGCTCTTGTTTTCTTTCTACAGGCAAAACTATCATTTATTTGTAACATCATCAGCTTCCTCTGGTCTCTTGCGGCAATCATGCTCCATATAATAGTGTTACAAGGGAACTACCAGGTATAAATCCCTTAAATTTACCCATGGCTTACTCGCATATATTAACACACAATCATAATTCTTTTTGGAGCCTAAATATGTACTGAATGCTGATTTTGTATTGCCTTTCAGTTCATTTGTGTTTTGTTTTCTTATCATCATCTTTTATATTTTCTTTATCTTGGGCAGGGCTAAATTGTAACAGGAATAATTAATTAATATATAATCTGAATCTAAATGTGTCAAAGGGTTGTTATTTTTTATTGTAAAGGTTTATATTCAGCCAATATTAACAAGCTAATTCAATACCTGTTCCATAGCTTTTTAATCAAATCTGTGATTATAAAATCTACAATTTCAAATTATTAGTAATGCTCATCACATTTAATTTCCCTCCTTTAGGTGACGCATGGACTTACAGTTGCCTTCCTGGGGGTTGAAATGGGGATAACCTTATTCTTAATCTACTGGTTCAGTCAATGCGTATGTAGACAACATTTTAACACTCTGGTATGTTTCTACATTTCTACTGGTACATTACTTTTCATTCATATCTGATGTTGTTATTATTTCTAACAATCTTTTTTCCACAGCCTGTTGTGCGGCTTCAGGTTTAGCTTTGTGGAAGACTGGGCAAAACCTGTCAATCTACACCGCTTTCTATTTGGGAATGATCTAAAACCAGCTGTACGTTGAAGTTTGTTTTTGTTGTTTGAGTTGTGCTACTTGCAATGAACGGTGTGTATTTTTGTAAAATGTATGTAGGCCTATGTACATTGATGGTAAAACGTAAGGTGTACTCGCCATGTAGCTCTATCTGTGAAACATCCCAACAAATCTCAAATCAAATATCATATCTCAAGCTTATATCTGGTTATTTGGGCAAATGTTTCTTGTGCTTTGACTTTGAACAATAGCTCTTTATTTTATTATTATTCCCATAGAGATAGTGTACCTAACTATTAATGTAAATGTAATAAATGCATAAAATACTGCAGAATAAAATAACAATTTGTCAGATATGACCTGGACATTTTTTATTGTTGACATTGTGTAATGATATGGGTTAACTAGGGCTTTAGGAACCTTTGCTTCCACAGAGGGGTTGGACGGTTAGAGACTGCACTACTCATTTTTCAGACCATGTGGACGCTGGGACAGGGAATTGTCTAGGCATATTTAATTTCTTCATCAAATAAATCCGGTTTTAAACTATTAAGAAAAAAGTTGCACGACGATGTTCAAGTAATAGGGGTTGGATAATTGGCATAAGCTATCTGCAATGCGTAGTTAAAAAACAAATAAAAAACCCTTAAGCATCAGAATGTACTGAACCACATGATGTCGTATCAACTGATATAAAGCCCTCTGTATATAGTCTGAGGCATTAAGAATACAATTTCAAATGGCAAGAATATAGAAATGCCAAAAATATAGCCTATATAACCAGGGAAAACAAACAATTCGGTTTAATTACAGAAAACCAACAATATGCGTCCTTCCATCGTTTGAAAGGCACCGGTAAAATACAGAATGGAGATACATGTGCTCACTACATCCGTAGCTCCCATCTGTCTGACACACACACGCACGCACGCACGCCAGACACACACACACACACACACACACACACACACACACACGCACACACACACACACACACCAACCCGGTATCACGCGATTGCGTGCTCCTGCGCACGAACGTTAATCTATTGAAGCGTGTTCCAGAGCACGATAGTCCGACTTTTTGCGTGCTACACAGAACGAAATGTAAACCAATGCATTCTGAATGGGAGTGTTCTAAGACAATTAACGTGCTCCACAAAACGGTACGAGAGAGGGAGAAAGAGAGAGAGGGAGGGACAGAGAGAGAGCGAGAGAGAGGCTTCAGAAAGGGTGTGCGCAGATAGTACAGTGCACCCTAGTTATGTTTATGCCAAAACCACAAATGCTATATGTATATGTATATATTGCCTAATTATATTTATTGCCTATATATATGTATAGGCTATATATATAATTAGGCTATAATTATATTATTTAGCGTGTAATGAGACAATCTATAGCCAAATTGTCGAAGATGCCCGAGAATCTCCGGGGATATCAGCATGGGAAATCGGCGAATCAGACCCATGAACCGATAAAGAAAGATGTCATCTCAAGCGGGAGAGAACGTTTGCGGTGCTGGTTTGTGTCACGTAAGTACAGGGCTCTCATGTCTCATGCATTCGGCGTGAGACACACGCAATTCAACCCATGCACACGCTCGAACCTGGTCTCACGAAAATACGTGACACTGTCACGTTATTTAATCTATTGAAACGTGATCAGGGACACGTAGGCCTATTTTCAAAATGTTGTATTTCAATTGGAAGTAGGCTATTTGTCGTGTCACTAAGCATGACTTCCAAACTAAGGTTCTGTCTAATGTCCCTTACAGTGTTGGGGGTAACGCGTTAGAACTAACGCGTTAGAGTACTCTTATTCGTTTTTTTCAGTAACGAGTAACCTAACGCGTTAGTTTTGCGAATTCAGTAATCAGTAACTCGTTAATTTCCAAAATAACCACTCGTTACTCCGTTACTTTAAGATTTTCCCTCGATAAGGAAAGTAAAGTCCCGGGTTTTCTGCTTTTAGTCAGATGCTGCTGCCCTGCTCCTTGCATCTCTCTCTCTCTCGCTCTCTGTGTGTGTGTGCGCGCGCACCTGTGTGTGTAAGCTACGTGTGTTACCGCGGCAAGATGGACGAGAAGATAGCCTTAGATTCCTGGAGGTACGCTCATTATTTTGAGTTACAGAGCGAAAAGGACAAGAAGAACATAGTGGTCGCTTTGAGCACCTTCTTCTCCTACGTTTCAACCATTACTTTGGTGATAAATAGGCTAAAGGTAGCCTACGTGATTGTTATGAATGTAGGGCTATAGGGTCACACGAACATTTTCAGTTCTTCAATGTTTTTTTAGTGCCATGCACTGTTCTTTTGTGCAACGCATACGGTTAAATTGAGTTAAATTTCCAATTCTAAAAGGTTGCGTGCCTACCTGTTAAGCACTTTGTTAGGCGCCTGCACTTGTAAAGTGGATAAGCTATGTGTGACGCACTGTTATTTTGTGCGCAGCCAATACGGTAAGCTACATTCTGTTAAAATAACTGCCTGTTACCGGAGTAATGTTATTCATGGAAGCTGTTCAAATGATCAAAGGATGAATGCCTGTTAAATAAAACGTGCAATATGATGACTGTCTTTCCTGTCATTATGCTATAGGTTCATGATTGATTCATAAACAGTCAGCACTGTTGGTGCATCTAAAGGAGGATGTGTGTTGTTGTTGCACTAGGCGGACACGCACGCACCCCAAACGCATTTTAATTGTTGGTAACGCACGAGTACTCTAACGCGTTTCTTTTATTTATAGGTAACGTAGTAACGTAACGGATTACTTTTAATTGATAGTAACAAAGTAACCTAACGGATTACTTTCAAAAGTAACGATACCCAACACTGGTCCCTTATGGAGCTCCGTACAGATCATTCATTGTTGAAAATTGTCCGTGATAACTAACAAATGACAGCTTTTGGCCACCCGTTTCTACTTAAAATTGTCTGTGATAACTAACAATATGACAGCTTTTGGCCACCCGTTTCTACTTTCACCTTTGATACTGAGAAATTGTGACCATACACGGATATATTAAATGCAGGTGCGCTGCTCTGTAGGCAAACCGCGAAGGAAAAAAGGGTAGCTGCTTCATCTGTTCTTTTTAGAATTGTATGTCTTGATGTTTATTTTATCTAGCCATCTATTCTCTTGTTTTTGGCTATGTGAATGAACGTCCGCGTCGATGCCTCGGTCGCAAGTCCAGTGTCGCGAGCGGACGTTGCCATGACATCTAGAAATCATACCGTATTTAATGGGTTGTAGTGAGTGTAACATAATTCACCTACAGTATTTTGTTATGTGTTGTTCTTTCAATTGTGTTAGGCATGTCGTTTACTGTCTTGGTGGTTCAGGGATCGCTGTCCCTTTAAGGATTACGAGCGTCTCATGACGTCAGAGCCCATGCGGGATTTGTTTACTTTCAGCACGTTTTGATTTCGTGTTTCTCTCTTACTAAATAAACGAGTCACACAACTGTGTGCTCAACGTGCGAAATTGTATCTCTCACTTATTGCAATTTCCACAGGGTTATCATTAATATTGATGTGTAGGGGTTGATTATAACTCGTGAATAATATTGTTTAGACCACGGTCTGGGGGAATACTCGTATTCTGATTGGCTGCAGTGCGTGCATTAACTCCTGATATAGCCCTACAGACACCTGCTAAGTAGTTCCAGTCAGTGTTTAGATTCTCTGCCCGAGCCCGACGCGGGCCGGGTCGGGCCGATATTTCCCACCACTATACTCGGGCCGGGCCTTTGATCGAGCGTTTTTATTTTACCATTGGTTTATTGGCCTAATCTGAGGAGAAATCTATGCCATAAACCTTTTGTGACCTTGGGTGTCTTGAAAGGCGCCTCTAAATTAAATGTATTATTATTATTATTATTATAAACAGAACTATTATAGGCCTTTATTACACGGGTCTTCTCAATGCCGTGGAACGCTCCGTTCACTTGCATGGGTAGTAGTCCGGTGACTTGTCTACCCCAGCGTCTTCCGTTGCTAAGCGACGTCACCGTCTTTGCGGACAAATTATTTCTCTGCTGATCAACACTACGAATGGCCAAAAGACTTGTATCCCCCCCCACCCCCTTAAATAAATACTATGGCAGAATTATTATTATTATTATTATTATTCTCATTCAACTTGAACCTGTGTTTTTACAGTAGAGTGGTGGAGGGATGACGTATGTTGGCCAACCCGGAAGTGAGCGTCGCCCTGGATTCCCTCGACAAAAAGCCAACGGGTTTTGCCATTGGATTTTGGATTATTGCAGAACCATTAGCATCTTTGAAGCACCTCCTCAAAAACTGAAAATAAATAAATAAATAAAAATAACTGTGCTCCAAAGAACGAAATGTAAACCAATGCATTCTGAATGGGAGTGTTTCTCCGATTTTTCCATGCTACACAGAACGAAATGTAAACCCATGCAAATAAAGACTTCATGGTCATAATAATTTAAATATCATTAATCTCCTGAGTGTGTAGGGTGGTATTCTATTTTTTTCAACGGGGCTGCATCCAGTCACTTGACCGTTATGGTTGCTATGGTGGTTGCTATCGACCGCCCCCTCTAATCCTTACATGGCTCTAAAAACCACGCGGCAAAGGAGCAGCCGTCAATTGTGTTGTTTTTGTCATAAACTAGGTTCCGATGGTTAGAAAATAGACAGATATTCCAAGGTATCCTTAAAAGGCAGCTTGGATGTTTTTATTTTCTGCAGTTTAGACTTCTACTATAACCTATTTTTGAAAGCAAAACACCAAGCTCTTTGATTTAACGAGGCAGGGTTATTTGAAACAATTTATTAAATAAATATTTGTGAGATGTCATTGCTTCTCCTGAGTTTGCTTCCTATTTATGTCGAGTATACACCCCTACTGTCCACAAGCATCCCCCCCCCTCCCCATATGGATTTGGAGAATTGTTGCCACGTCCCAGGGGTGGAGGTATCATAGCCTATATATGAAAGAGGGCATTCAATTATACTATAATGATCAATTAGGAGGCCGAAGCCCTAAAGGAAGTGATGCAATAGGTGACTGAGTCGACAACATTTAAGTAAGCTGTACCTTGAGGTCTCTTATATATCAAAGGGGGTCTCAAAGGACGCATACGCTTCAACCTGTGGCTCCAGCCCTACAGGAAATGACTCAGCAAGTGCTCCATCTCGTTGCACCTGCACCCAGCGGCTCGCTTGCAAGATTATGGCCTGAAGTTCTTCCCAGACCTACACCCTAGCCATCCAACATGCATATCTGAGAATCAGGCCTCTCTTTAATAATGACAAAAAGTTACGAGAGAAATACACATGAACTTTTTGTTATCTCACAAGCGGCATGGTGCCAGCTCCTTTTGACCTTTTGACCCCAGACTTCAAAAACGTGGCCACAGGCCAGCTGTGTCGACACACCTTAAGCCACAAATGTACACCTCCATCTAGGGCCCGACCGATTCATCGGCCTGCCGATTTAATCGGCCGATTATAGCCTTTTTGAAAATAATCAACATCTGCCAAAAAGACGCCGATTACAACCGATTTAATTTTTTTTAATGTTAATGACCTCTGTGCAAGGTCATTAGCCCAAGTAAGTCCTACAAAAAAAGAACTACAGTAATAGCAGATGTTGAAGTTGTTAAATCGTTAACAAACAATTTGTATGGAACAATCGGTTAAGGTAAGTTAAGTGCTTGAGTCTCGACACTCGCGATTTTACCCGGGCTCCAGCGCAACTTTCCCTACCAGGTCCAGCCTCAGGTAGCCTAGGACCATTCATACAGGAGCAAGCAAGAACGTTACCCTTTTCTGTCCTTGGGAAACGAAAAGACGGACAATCCGTTTCCACTGTTAGAGCAGTTTATCATTGCACATTTACGAGGCATTTCTTTTTTAAACTATCTTTATTTTCGAAAAATAGACAATGACAGATGAAATGATATTGAGCGGGACATTGACTGTATTATTTAAGGTGGTCATACCGTACCTACCATGTATACAACACATTGAACATTGAACAAAAGAAATGGAAGAAATTCCATTATGCCCATGTACTCTGGCCATACATAACTATATAAAAAATAAAAGGGCCTGCAGGAAAATATAAATACAGTACCCAAAAAATTAACTTTGACGGAATGTTTCTGATCGTGCTTCAGCTTCAGATTCCGTCAAGAGGGGTCTCTGGTCGTAATCAGTCGCAAGTCCATCCCTGACCAATCAGCATTCATTAGCAGAATGCTAGCGTGTACGGCCAACAACGGCCCAAACTGTAAGAAATCGAAAGGACATAAGTACTCATTCATTCGACTTTTGAACTATAATCTATATTGAACTTGCGGAATCTACAATAAAATTTGCGATATTTCAACGACAAGCAGGTGAAAGAGACATATTTAGCCGTCTAGCCCCATAGACTCCCATTCATTCTGGACTCGCCCGCGATCACACCCAGTGGATGTCTAATGGAACTACAACCAAGATCAGTACAATGGGGCGTATAGGAAGTGCCCAGGCTCTTCGTAGACGGGCTCTGATATGCTTCAGAATCATGGGTCCATAGCCACGCCTTACTTCATGACGTACTGGATGCAGAAATATTCTTGTTTTTTTTTAGCATTGTTAGCATTGTAGCATCTTTAAGCGAGAGGTCTGAGCCCTGTTTCAGGTAGCTGGTTTTGAGGCAACCCCGAGTTTGTTCGCTCTGAGTTAATGGAAACTCTGGGTTTTCCGTTTCAGGTAGCAGGTTCAGCGCAACCGAGAGTTAGTTGCTGCGGCAACATACGCCGTGGGTCTAACCTGCTCATAGGCGTCGATTACGGGGGGGACGGGGGGGACATGTCCCCCCCACTATTTGAAATATGAATTTTGTCCCCACCAGTTTTAAAAATGTGCAAACCAATTGCGACTGAAAAAATCCCCACACTCAACCGAAATCGTCGAGTCTAAAATCATGCGATAGGCGCGCTCGAAGACATCATTTATTAGATAGGCCTACCTAATAAACCGTTGGAACACACAAGACCGGAACCCATAGCAACGCCGGTAAACAAACCCGACTCCGGAGAAGCCCAATCCCTATGAGCTCCCCGCGCTACGGCCATCCGGAGGCACACAGAGCTTTTGGCCGTGATATTATATATACAATTATATTATATTATATACTATTATATATAGAGCTCCGAGAGTCGCAAACGGCAACAATCACTTTCTCCTCCATGCTGCAGTACACCCCGGACTGCACTGCGCTGAGTTTGACGGTTGAACACTGATTGGCTGTTACGTTACACATGTCACTCAGTGGCCACGCTGAAATTTGTCGGGCCACAAATCCTCGTGAACGCGCTCGCCTGTGCACGGCGAAAGTGTGGCGCGACTAATCAAAAAGACAAAACAAAAATTTGCCCGATACGCGTCCATACGTTCACTTTGTATGGGATCTTGTCGTCCCGTTGCGTGTGAACGCACTGGAGAAGTTTCAAGACAGACAGCCAAAATTGACATTTTTATTCAGAAAATAGCTGGTCCTTTTGCTTCCTATAAAAAGCATGTTTGTGACACTGGATATCGATATGGATACGTTATCTAGCCTGCATGTGGAGGGCCACATAAGGTAAGAAATTGGTTTAGTAAACTTTGCTGCTGGTTCTGTTTGCTCGTGAATCGTGATGACCTGGCCAAAGGTTTCCCACGGTCCCAAGCGATTGTGATCTGATTCTGGTTGGTTCTCCAGTTAGTATGCATTGTATATATAGATTGCAGCTAGTAGCAGCTACACACGGTGCGATTGCTATGCCAATGTGGTTATAGTTGGTTTTGTCTGATTGAGATATGTGACGACTTGGAGCCTGGTAGGCCTATCCTGACATAAATATGTTCTCGCATAACCTGTGTGATTATCCTAAACTGAAGGGGATTTTATTTGCGGACAATTTTCTTATGATGTTGTAACGAGTGAAGTCTACATTGGTCCTTCGCAAGTGTTTACTGGTGGTCAGGATTTGGCAGATGCAATTCTCCTCTGGGTGCTTGTATTTTTCTTCTTTTTTTAATGCAGCATAACATGCTACCAGCAGCCCTTGCTCGTCTTCAAAAGGCTGATGCTCAGTACCTCGTTTCATTTCGTACCCCCTTTACAGTCTGGCATTGTTTGTCTGGTAAACTTTGTTGATGTCAAGATAAGTGTCAAATTGCCAACACTGTTCTTTGTCCTGTGTGCACTAGTATTAGGCCTACATATCCCGAGCCAATACCCTGGTGTTTCCAACGCCGTTTTGCAAAACAAGCCAAAACACAAACTGTGGTTTTCAACTTAAATTGTTCGAATAGGATCTTCATAGGGCTGGCCCGAATGCCATTTTTCAGGCTTCGAATACTTCGGTTATTCGGAGCGAATATTCGAATACTCGTTCCAGAAAAAAACACCATCAAAAACAACATTAATAATCCTTATATACTCCCTCGAACCGATTTTGACAGTATCTGCATATTTTGTTGACGATTTAATATCTTTTGACCGTTAATTAGTAGGCCTAAAAGGTTGAAGTTCCTTCGTTTTTCCCCGTGAAAGCGAACAGCTGTTGCTCCGTTCCAAATCAGCTGTTCTCTGCCATCGCAGCCCTTACGGGAGCTTTTCAATTAATCCTAGAACGTGCATCTTTTCAGGGAATTTGTACAATAAATCCATAACAAATACCGAATATTGATTGTCTTATGTGTCCATATTATATCCATTATATTGACCGGGTATTCCCAAGACGCTCACGCTCTGCAGCAAGCCAGTCACAGTTGATTGGCGCGGCGCTGTACAGCGAACGTAAACAAACAACTAAGCTAAGGTTTTAAGTATTACTTTTCCTCCAGAGATCCCGCTAATGTTGTGTTATAAAGTAAAGGGAAACAAGATATATATTCTTCCTCCACCTCTCTCGCTTCTCTGCTTGGTGTCGCTGACGCTTATAGTTTGCCTCCCTCGCTCTGGTAAAGTCACGTAGGCGTGAAAAAAATAAAAATAACGAAGCTCCGAAATACTGATTTAAGCTTCAAATACTAATTTTCCGAACCGGTATTCCAATATTCGAATAATTTCAACACCTGACAATACACTGTAGAGCATATTGTAATGCAGCGTTGACTGGATGAATAGCTTACATAAGGGTACCCAGCACTTTTCAGACCACACTCAAGCTTATGGTTATTGTCCCCACCACTTCTAAAAACTAACTGACGCCCTTGAACCTGCTCGCGAGGTGGTTAGACCTACTCTGACACACTCTGATATCATCTTTCGTCTCAACACTTCTGCTGCAGCCGCTTAAAGTCTCACTCCAAGAACCTTAAAATATGAATCAATTCATTAGAAGTATGAAAATATCTTCCCGGTTACGTAACGGGGCAAACAAGGTGTCCTTTGACATCTACGTTTCGAGGCGATTGCAACAGTGCCACACATGATCATATTTGAATATGTTTCGGGGTAGTAATTAGCTGTCGATTTTGGAGGCCTTTATCAATAATGACCAGCTATAGATTTGCTTCCCGATGGAGATTTTTGACAAATTACATGTTATTTAGCATCTACACGTTAAGCTGAGTCCAATGAGATCAAGCTCGCCCTCTTGCTACACCGAGATCATGTCCTAGACCTAGGTGTACCATGTAAAATACATGTTACCATTTTCTAGAGTGTCATGCTTGGTGTCATTGGACTCAACTCAACGTGTAGAGGCTAAATAACATGTCATTTGTCACAAATTTCTATCGGGAAGCAAATCAATAGCTGCTCATTATTGATTAAGGCCTCCAATTTCGACAGCTAATTACTACCATTAAACATGTTCGAATATGCTCATGTGGCACCGTTGCAATCGCCTGGAAGCGTAGATGTTGAAGGACACCTTGTTCTCCCTCTTACGCCACCGGGAAGATATTTAAATGCTTTTGATTGACTAATGAATTGATTCAGCTATTCCCCCAGAAGTCTGGGGTCAAAAGGTCAAAAGGAGCCGGCACCACGCCGCTTATGAGTCAAAAGTTAATGTGTATTTCTCTCATACATTTTGTCATTATTAAAGAGAGGCCTGATTCTCAGATATGCAGGTTGGATGGCTACGGTGTAGGTCTGGGAATAACTTCAGGCCAAAATCTTGCAAGCGAGCCGCTGGGTGCAGGTGCAACGAGATGGAGCACTTGCTGAGTCATTTCCTGTAGGACCGGAGCCACAGGTTGAAGCGTATGCGTCCTTTGAGACCCCCTTTGATATATAAGAGACCTCAAAGTAAAGCTTACTTAAATGTCGTCGACCCAGTCACCTATTGCATCACTTCCTTTAGGGCTTCGGCCTCCTAATTGATCATTGTAGTATAATTGAATGCCCTCTTTCATATATATGATACCTCCACCACTGGGACGTGGCAACAATTCTCCAAATCCATATGGGGAGGGGGGGGTGATGCTTGTGGACAGTAGGGTTGTACACTAGACATAAATAGGAAGAAAACTCAGGAGAAGGAATGACCTCTCATAAATATTTATTTAATAAATAAAACAAATAACCCTGCCTCGTTAAATCAATGAGCTTGGTGTTTTGCTTTCAAAAATAGGTTATAGAAGAAGTCTAAACTGCAGAAAATAAAAACATCCAAGCTGCCTTTTAAGGATACCTTGGAATATCCGTCTATTTTTTAACCATCGGACACTAGTTTACGACCAAAACAACACAAATTACGGCAGCTCATTTGCCGCGTGGTTTTTAGAGCCATGTAAGGATTAGAGGGGCTGGTGGATAGCAACCACCAGAGCTATAGAGAGAGAGAGTTGCGACACTTCCATTGGACTCCGTTGTAGCGCCTACTTCCGGGGTATGGAGCCTCGAATAGTTCCAAACAACCATTTTACGGCGGAGGAGACCGTTCATTTCCATTGCTGGCCGCCGAGTAACTTCTGAGGTAAATTGATTAAATAGCTACCTCTTTTGAATTATCAACTGTCTATATTGTATCAGAGGCCCTTTATGATGCATATACTGACATTTATTTGTATATGCACAGCGTAATTATATATATATTTGTCTTGGTAGTCGACCGATTGCCGGCTAGTTTGTTAGCTTGATTTCACCATCTGTGAAGGTATCTCCAGGGGTAAATGCATTAAATAGCTACCTCTTTTGAATTATCAACTGTCTATATTGTATTAGGACCTTTTTTATGCATATACTGATATTTATTTGTATATGCACAGCGTAATTATATATATTTTTATCTTGGTGGGCGACCGATTGCCTGCTAGTTTGTTAGCTCGACTTCGCCGTGTGATGGTACCTACACCAACAATTACAAAGTTCAGTAGTGAATCTAACTTTTAGTTAGTTAGTTATTTATGTTGGATTGCTAGGATAATTTAGGTTGATTTAAGGACGGGTTTTATGATGCGATAGCTAGTAGAAATAACAGTGTGTTTGTTTAATTATATCCTGGAAAGGGTGATGTTCAGCACATACAGATGCCGCCGCTTCAACAATGCTGATTATGATGGGCAGTCAATTTAACCTGTATGGCTTTTTCGTTTTAACTTCTTGTTGACTGAATTGTTTCTCTTTCTTAGTGCCAAATTGATTCTCTTTCTTAGTGCCAAATTGATTATTTTTTGTTTTGTAAGAGCCCTCTGCTCTCCATTATTTTTCCTTTTTAGTTGCCTTATTAGGTGAAAAACTCATTATTCCACCAAAGAAAATCAAGTCATTGTGTGATTTTACATGTTTTATACACAGAAATTAGTGTCACTGCTGATGCTGTTGGTGGATGTTGTTGGTGGCTGCTGGTGGTGGCGGCTGACGACGTTTGCTGATGGTGGTGGCTGGTGCTGGCGTTGGCTGCTGGTGGTGGCTGCTGGTAGATGCTGCTTGTTGTGACTGCTGGAATAAGAGGAGGCTGGGGGCTGCGGACGGTGGGCCAGGAATGGAGAGGCCAAATACATCCATGGCAATCAGTAAGCCGGTTGGCAGTGGCCTAGATGTTATGACCTCAGGTGAGGAAGTCTGCTTTGTTGAAATTGCCTTCTTAGTCTGACTCTTGCTTCCAAGGTACCCCTTATTATGCTTGTTTACCTTCCTCTCAGCCCTGATGCAGTTTGACTGAATCCTTAACCTCAGCCTGATATATGTTGACAAGATTTTTTTTTTCAGCTCATGGCATGAGGGAAGGTTGCTGTCCAGACCCATGGCCTCTCTTTCCAGCTGTGCCACTACATTGGAGGACTGCATGAGGGAATCACTCGTCTGAGAACGGAACAGCTGCTCCACGTTCTGCAGGAGCGTGAACACCTCATCGGATGGACGGTATAATGCTCCCCTTTTAAATTCTTTTAATTCAAGTAATACAGCTCTCTCACTTGCGGTGTTGGTGACTTTTTCCACCAGTGCACACTTGCATTCCTCACAGAGTGAGAAGCCGATAACCCTCTTCACTATGTATCCTGCCAGGTGGTAGAGGACACAGGACTCGGTCTTTGTCATGTCAGGTGGTGATGGGTCTACCAGCTGCTCCACTCTCACAACCTCGGAAGCACTGCAGCTGCTGTTCTGGGTGTCCAGGAAGTCCGCCAAGTGGTCTGATGCATCATCCAGGTAACTGCCAGTATGTGTTGTGGAGAGGAACTGCCCTACAGTGACAGCCCGTAGTGCATAGTGGAACTCCACAGGTGTCGGGACAGAGTTCCTCTGACGTATGCAAGAAAACGTATTTTCTAGGCAGTCCTGTGTGAACCGGCTTGTGAGAACAAATTTGTGCCCTTGTCTCAACAGATCTTGCTGGACCTCCAGAATTGTTGTTGTGGCCATCACCAGTCCAGTCTGGACTGGTTTCCAGCTGCCCTGGGGACCGATCTTCAGGCCCCGAAAAAGATGTATCGAGTCGCGGAGGAAGCTGATGGCCTTTTCATACTCTTCCATCTTGAAATGACTGAGGGCACAAACAACATTTCGGGATGACATGAGGTCAAACCAGTGGTCCATCTTCTCCAAAAACCATGATGTTGTAAGGTAGGACTCTGGTCTGCGCTCCTCCTCCACCATGTACCTCAGGGCTGCACTTGTTGACTTGCTGAATACGTGCATTGCTGAACTCACCTTCATCTTTTCGAAATGGCTAGGCTCCAGGACACCTCTGGACAGATTGGGTGCCAGCTTAAGTGCCATGCCCTCCTGGAAGGACACCAGATCCTTTAAGGGGGCAACAGAGACTTCACTCGATGCCAGCTGCTCCTTTTCCACCACATCCTGTGGTATGGTGATGATGTGACCACGGACAATGGCACTCTTCAAGTTCTTGACGAGATGAGGAACGTCGGGCATGAAATGGAGGCGCTGGCTTGGCTCAACAGGATGCTGGATCCATGGCTTGTCGTAGGTCACCCCAAAGGACTTCCACATTGCTCTATTGGGGCTCCCCATGTCTGTGGTGATGTTCAGTACATGAAGCCCTACAGATGCCGCTGCTTCAACAATGTTGATTATGATGGGCCGGTAAACTGCTCCATTGGTGGAATTGCCACTATAGTGGTAAGCCACAACTTGTTTCCACCGTGTTGTAGCTCCAGCCAGCATAAACACCAGTGCATGTGTCGCTTCTCCTTTGTGCTCAGGCAGTGTGACATTGCCAAACAGCCTCCCCGTTCCCAAATGGAGCTCCACGCCTGGAGTAATGGACATCTCATCTAAGGTGAGCACACACTCTCTCTCCATTTCCGTCATACCACCTGCCTTCAGCCTCAGCATCTCAAACACTTCGCCCAAAACTCCTGGCTCCAGTTTTACATGCTGCATCCTCCTTTGCAGCGTCCGGATGTTGGGCAGCGGAATATGCATTCGCTGGAGGGTTTTGTAACCAGTGGTGCCAGCAGTAAATTTAACCTGTATGGCTTTTTTAATTGTCTCCTTTCCCCACCGTATTTGTCTATTTTTCTGTCCAAGGGCTCTAATTTGGTCGGAATTAAACACTCGTTTTAAATTCTTGTTGATTGAATTGTTTCTCTTTCTTAGTGCCAAATTGATTATTTTTTGTTTTACAAGAGCCCTCTCTGCTCTCCTTCTCAATAATTTTTCCTTTTCTAGTTGCCTTATTAGGTCCTCCACAGTCGCCCCATCAGTCCCTGGCGGTCTGGTCCCTGGAGCAGCTGGCCCTGGAGCAGATGGCCCTGGCAAAGTTATAACTTCACTGTTGACCCCTGACTGACTGGCCCTCGGCACAGACATCCCTGGATCACCTGCCCCTGGATCACCTGCCCCTGGATCACCTGCCCCTGGATCACCTGCCACTGAATCACCTGCCACTGGCAATGTGGCCTCTTGATTTCTCTCTCTGTCTCCTGGCATGTCCCTTTCAATGCTCTTGAAATCCACCTCAATTTCTCCCTCAATCTCTGTAAAAATTACAAGGTAATGTTGCTGTTATATGTATTTTGCCTTTGCATTTGCAACTACTGTCATCTCCAATGTAAGAAAATGAATTGAAGCGAAACATTTCTGCAATGTGAATTAAATCATCTGCCACAATCAGAAACCAATAAAATGTATTAATGGATCTACCGGCAAATAGTGTCTTATCTACATTGTGTGCAAATCCTCAGAGAATCCCTGCCTTCTGGTTGTTTTTTAAACTGAATTAGGTAATCTCATTCGGAGTGTAGTCTATCCTTGAATTACATGTAATGGGGAATATTGTTAGCTGCATGGATCATACCAAAGTTTAATTTGGTGCAATATGTGTGGTCCGTTGCACTTATATCCGGAGGCACCCTCACAGCAGGGGGTTTCCTCCTCTTCGGTTTAGGGCGATGGATGAAAATTGTTGGGACTGCATCGGGCCTCAACTTCAACATCCCAACTACTTTTGTGGCTTTGAATTGGTCATTTTCAAAGTGTACCTGTAGGTAGGCTTGTAAGATCAGTTTCCATTGCGCTTCAAATATCATTGGAAATTAGGAAAGTCATAATTCTCTACACTTATTATTATGCCCTTTGAAATGCTAGCAAGTGATCTGAACATTACTTACGTTACATAGTTTGTGACTGTTGCTGACTGTCAGTAAGTTTTGACGGCTGACCATTGCCATCCATTTTTTCCTGCGCTCTTGGTCCTTGGGGAAGCCGTACATGTGGTAACCCTTCTCGGACCGATTGGAGCATCCAAATGCTGCACAGCCAACCATGGTATGACCATTTATCTATAAAATGTTAGTTGTAACCAATGAATCATGACACCATTGAAGATCACTCACACTAATTGTTTAATAAGAAAAATACAATTTCATTAATCCGAGCGTAATGAGTTGTTATTCTTTAATATATTTGATACTTTGTGTGGCTTATATCTTTAAATGATCATGGTAGAACATCTTGAATACTTTGATTTAAAAACAGATGTAAGGTAAAAGTTAAGGTTAGGCCAGTATGCTAACACGAACGTGAAGCTTTCCCCCCAAAACTTAAAAACGTATCTAATAGCTTTCAGTTGTCCCCCTACCACTCTAAAACGGACATTTACAAATATGCTATAATGCAATAATGCAGAAAAAAAAAAAAAAAAGTCAGACAAATACTTGTATGTGTTTTTTTAATTCATATTTACCATTCAATATTGAAATCTCTGCTGTTGTCCCATAGAATTACATTGAAAGCGCGGCGTGTTTGGAACTATTGAGGCTTACATGAACCACGTGACAACCACGTGACCACCCTGTCGGCGAGATCATAGCGTGTCGCAACTCTCTCTCTCTATAGCTCTGGCAACCACCATAGCAACCATGACGGTCAAGTGACTGGATTCAGCCCCGTTGAAAAAAATAGAATACCACCCTCAGGAGATTAATGATATTTAAATGATTATGACCATGAAGTCTTTATTTGCATGGGTTTACATTTCGTTCTGTGTAGCATGGAAAAATCGGAGAAACACTCCCATTCGGAATGCATTGGTTTACATTTCTTTCTTTGGAGCACAGTTATTTTTATTTATTTTCAGTTTTTGAGGAGGTGCTTCAAAGATGCTAATTTTTCTGCAATAATCCAAAATCAAATGGAAAAACCCGTTGGCTTTTTGTCAAGGGAACCCAGGGCGACGCTCACTTCCGGGTTGGCCAACACACGTCATCCCTCCACCACTATAGGCTACTGTAATAACGCATGTTGAAGTTGAATGATAATGAATTAATTTATTCTTTATTCTGCCTTAGTATTTATTTATTTGGCAGCGAAATGCAGTGTGTGTGTGTGTGTGTGTGTGTGTGTGTGTGTGTGTGTGTGTGTGTGTGTGTGTGTGTGTGTGTGTGTGCGTATAACACGCTATTTTATGTTGAAATGCGACGTAATCCAGTGTTCACGAAAACGTGCGTGTTTCTAACAAGATGATATCATTAAAAGTTACATAAAGTAACGGTTTAATAACACAAAAGCAGGAAACACGTGAGCTGCATTTCCCATTCAGATAATAAAGATTAATAAAGATCATACACATTCACTGACTGAGGATTATTCAAGGGAAAAGTACATTTCTCGCTAGAAATGTCATTAGAAACACGTTAAATGGTGAATCTGTCCTAAAATATTGCATCTCCCATTCAGTTAATGCTGGGTTTTTCGTATCATATGCACATGCACGCGAAATGGACGTATCCGCCCTCCACAGTAGTTAATGCTGGGTTTTGCGTATCGTATGCACATGAAATGGTCATTTGGCGTATGTAGGCTACTGCACGCATCTTGAAAGTGTCAAACCGTGCGATCTGTGCGCATATTGGTGAGACTGGAAAAGCTGTCATATTCTTAGTTATCACAGACAATTTTTAACAATAAATGTTCTGTACGGAGCTCCTTAAGGGACAATAGGGAGTAAGCACCCGGACAGAACCTTAGATGGAAGTCGTGCTTAGTGACAAATCACGACAAATACTTCCAATTGATATGCATGAGTTTGAAAATTGTGCTTTTTGACACGAACATTAAGAAAATACGTGTACCTGATCACGTTTCAATAGATTAAATAACGTGACAGTCACCTATTTTCGTGAGCCCGGGATGCCTGTACGCCGGCCATTATCGCCCGATGAAATATTCTTCGTCATATCTATCAAACCAAACATCCTTCACATTCGCCGAACGACGATTATGAAAGTAAAATGCACATTTCTCGCAAAAAATGTTTACATAAACACTTTTAATGGTGTAACTATTCTAAAATATCATATTTTCCACCCAGGATAAAAAGTATGTCCGCCATTTTCACAGAAGAATATCCTAAAAAACTATCCAATAGGAAAGATGCTCACATCGTCTATTAGAGACGTAGTGAGGCACCCCCCATTCCGTATGCAGAAGACGCCGAAGGGTACCTTTACCGTCACCGACCGAATAAAAAGGGTATCTTTCCCGTCAGTCACCGACGCTAAAGAGCCTTTGCCAACAGTCGGTATTTGACGTTCTCGGAGTGAGACTGTGTTGGTGAAACACATACACACACAGAGGACCACACACATGGGGGCACACCGGCACTACCGGAGCAGTGGGCTGCCGCTGTGCAGCGCCCGGGGAGCAGGTGGGGGTTTCAGATGCCTTGCTCAAGGGCACCTCATCCGTGGATTTTTTCAGGATTCGAACTGGCCACCCTCCAGTTACCAGTCCAACTCCTTCACCAGTATGCCACGGATTCCCCCGTGTGCACCTGTAACACAGATTTGCGTACTCGTAGACCCTATTTTGTGTTTACAATGGTAAAAAAAATATTTACGACTTAAAATGTACTGTTACACATTTGTGACTTTAGAGTACACCTGCAAAATAAATATTTATGACTTCAAATTTGTGACTTTAGTGTACGCATTTAAATTCTGCAGTTACAGGTGCTAAAGACTTTTGCTACAATAATACCTTCATAGTATGCGACCAATGACGGATTACCGCATGGGCAAAGTGGGCACATGTCCAGGGCCCTGGCCAATGGGGGGGTCCTTGATATATATGTATATATATATATATTATTCAAATGGACAAGACTTTGGTCATAAAAGGATTTGAATGTTTTTGATTTGAAATATCAATACATCACATTTAAAAAATTAAAATTAAAAAAAATTAACATGACGTGACATCAATTTCACAGTGAAAATGGGTAAACGTGTGCTAATCGAGTCGGCAAAGCATAAACGAAAGAAAGAAAAAGACTAAAGATACTGCCCTGGCACAACAAATACCGTCTATCTAATTTTTTTTTAAAGATCCCATGCCATGCTATTTTATGGATGCTTTAATATAGGTATTAGTGGGCCACAAACACAGTATTCAAAGACGTCCCCGAAATTCAGCCGTGGTGCAGAATTACAGCCACTCCGAACCAGTCGCACATTGAGCTTCCCCCAAACGCGCTGTTTCGGTGGGCGTGTCAAGGCAGGTCAAGGGTGGGGGTGTGGCCCTGAGCAGCTTGTAGCCACAGTACCATGCGCTCTGGTTACGGTGGGCGTGTCAAGGCAGGTCAAGGAGGGGGGTGGGGGTGTGGCCCTGAGCAGCTTGTAGCCACAGTACCATGCGCTCTGTTTACGGTGGATGTATCGCAATGGCTCGTAGAAACCCATATTATACATAGATATCTATATAATATAATATATAATATATCTTATCACCTGGCCCTGAGCAGCTTGTAGCCACGGTACCATGCGCTCTGTTTACGGTGGATGTATCACAATGGCTCTTAGAAACCCATATTATACAGATATCTATATCATATAATATATATTATCACCTGGCCCTGAGCAGCTTGTAGCCACGGTACCATGCGCTCTGTTTACGGTGGATGTATCGCAATGGCTCTTAGAAACCCATATTATACATAGATATCTATATCATATAATATATAATATATATTATCACGGCCAAAAGCTGTGTGAGCCTCCAGACGATAGGCTATGATGAATCTCAAACGACCGCGTCTTCTTCAGATTGATGTGGAAGTGGAAGAACAAGAGACGTCGGAGAACCCGACGAAGTCCTTTGTGATTCATTATATCGTCTGGAGGTGCACACAGCTTTTGGCCGTGATAATATGTATTATTTGATATAGATATCTATGTATTATATGATATTATTTAGATGTAGAGCCCCAGGACTGTAACGCAAGTGTTGTACACTTCCTTGTTATTTGGATAACCGTTGTGCTGTTGGTGTGATGGCGCATAACACGTCGGACTCTCGTCTCTGGTATTTCTACAACGAGACTCGTAATGGGGGTTATCTCAGCCATGGTTGAGAATGAATTGGGGGAAAGGAACTTTGGCTTTGACTCCCTGAAGTAGGCATGAACCACGACATGGAGGAGAAAGGGATTGTTGACCGCGGTCGTCTCCCGCCGGAGCCTCGCTGCCGATGGACCACCGCCTCGGCTTCAGGAGGGCGGTGATTAGCGCTGACCGCTGCCGAGGCGGCGGGAAGCAGGGCTCAAGCGGGATACATTCGCGGCCAACAATCCCCTTCTCCTCCATGTCGTGGTTCATGTACTTCAGGGAGTCAAAGCCAAAGTTCCTTTCCCCCAATTCATTCTCAACCATGGCTGAGATAACCCCCATTACGAGTCTCGTTGTAGAAATACCAGAGACGAGAGTCCGACGTGTTATGCGCCATCACACCAACAGCAGAACGGTTATCCAAATAACAAGGAAGTGTTCAACACTTGCGTTACAGTCCTGGAGCTCTATATCTAAATAATATCATATAATACATAGATATCTATATCAAATAATACATATTATCACGGCCAAAAGCTGTGTGCACGTCCAGACGATATAATGAATCACAAAGGACTTCGTCGGGTTCTCCGACGTCTCTGGTTCTTCCACTTCCACATCAATCTGTAGTAGACAGAACCGCGCGCTGCCTGCTGCCTGCTGCCGGCGCGAGGCACCACCGCCCGGCTGCCCACTTGCCGGGCGGTGGTGCTTCGCGGCGGTGGTGCCTCGCGGCAACCGGCGGCAGGCAGCATGTCGCAGTTCATGTACTTCGATGTCGTTCTGCCATTGCATTCAAAATTCTGTAACTAGCCTGTTACTACGAACTAAGCAACTACCATACACGTATTAGCATTAAGCACTAGCTCAATCACGACTCCTTCAGAACAATCACGACTCCTTTAGAATTCTTGTGGGTGGTTACGAACCAACCAAGTGGGCAGGGCCATGAATAATAATTTGACAACGCTACGTCACAGTGTCACCTTATCCAGATCGGCTCATTTCTTCTGCCTTTTTCCTTTCATTGCCTATTGCATTCAGCAGACAAACTGCATAGATTTCAAACTTACCACAGCTCACAAACTTATTCAGACCTATGTTATTTAACAAACAATAGGAAAAATGTGATTTTAATGGCATGGGCTCTTTAACAAAAACGAGAACAAGGTGACGATGCGGAATCCTTTATATTTTAAACTAACGAAATTCTTTAAAGGAAGTCATTAGGTGCTATTAAAGTCATGATATTAACCTGACAGATTCAATGTTCTGCCGTTCAGACTAGGGGCTGGCACTATGCATGCCCGCAGCCGTGGGTTTAGATAAACTCTCTCTCCTGGTTGCGCGCTGCATTATAATGTGTGTGATTGTGGATTGCATGAGTTATAATATGCAACCAAATTCGGGCTAGTGCGTGTATTTGCGTGTTGGTAGGGGTCCATGGCTGGTTTGTGTCCAGGGCCCGTAATCATGTTAATCCGTCCTCGTTCGCGACCGAATCAGTCCGACTCCTCCCAGACCCACTAGTTGTTGACTCACTGGTCGTTCACTGACTGTGAGTGGTGAAGAGGGAAGAGGCTTAGTGAGCGAGCATACGATAATACGATTCAATATCAGTGAAATGGTAAATGCATGCTGTCTTTATACTTTCTATGTCATGCCAGATTGATCAAATATTTGGATGTCAATCTCTCGTTCTTTCATGGTTCGTTCTTCACCCGGGACCCCAACCATCATTGCTAATCAAGTCTATTATCTTGCTTGCTGATATGTTAAACATCCAATAACCAACTACATCCCCCCCATTTGGTTTTGGTTAAAGTTGTAATCTTGTGTTGATTGACGACGACTTCCACGATCGTTTAAGAATGAGAACGAGGGAGGAGCTGAGTCTGACTGACTCAGCAGAGAACCGTGCATTCCATGATTCAATTCACCGCTACCGGAAACTTGACTGAATGAACGAATGAACGATTCTGAACGACTCTTCTTGGCGAACTGACCGACACGAACTGAATCAAGGAAAATGAAATCCATCACTACTGTGATGGATTTTGGCTACATGTGGTTTATTTTCATTAAATAAATATAGGCCTACAAGTAAAACGATTTGACCAGTGTACATGTGGGCTATAACACAGTAATTGATTATATAAGCGGGGACAAACCCATATCTATAGGGTAACAAAGACAACCTAAACAGACCTTATTGTTTCCCAAATATTATTAATTATAACATTAATATATGAACGGTTCGAATTGGAGGCACTCTCCCTAAAATAATAAAAACTCACCCGTTTTATTACCCATTTGTATTTATTAACACATATAGAGCTATGTCTAGATCCATAGCTATAGCTATATATATATAGCTTGAACAGTGAGTCAGCGACTAGTGGGTCTGGGTGGAGTCGAGTCTGAGAACGAACGAGACGACCAAGAGCGAAGAATCTGTTCAGTTCGTTCTTGTTAAAGATTCGTTCATTCGAACTGATTCGGTCGCGAACAAGGACGGACATGATTACGGGCCATGGACACAAACCAGCCATGGACCCCTTGTACTATCTATATAGATATAGCTAGCTAGGATCTAGTGTATTAGCCTATATATTGTAAAGTGTTAAATATTGAAGCCATTTCCTAGCGGTCTCCGGCACCGTGGCTCCGGGAGGGAGTAGGGTCTGTCTGCGTCCTGCAAGACGGAGGCGTAACTTGTAGTGGGCGTAACTTGTAGTAGGAGGCGTAACTTGTACTAGGAGGCGTAACTTGTACTTTTCTAAATCGCGGTCCACGCGAGATCTTCTCTTTTCGCGGTAAAAAAAAAAACTTCTAAATCACGGTTAACACGAGATCTTCCTCGAAGTCGGATCTTCAGATATTCATGTTGGTAAGTAAAAAGAAGTGGATTAACAAGAATGATTTTTTTTTGTTTTTACAAGCTCAATGAACTCTAGAACTAGGGCAGACTACTTGTGGTTGTGATACTGTTTAACATATGCGAAATGTTCGAACGCTGGCCTACTGTTTTAACGTTGGAAGAAACCCCAGCTTTCGCCACCTCGGTGAAGTTAGTTCGATGCACACGTTTGAGATGCACACTGAACAGTCACAAAATACTCTATATTGTACAGGCTAGTAGATGTTGCTTTCTTCTTTCTGCCCCGAGTTTGTACAGTGCAACACTGATGACGTACCTGAGAAATCCATGTATTGAAGACCGGCAAATATATATAAACGCTATGATATGAAGGCTTTCTATAACTATCCTCATGTTAGTGACATTGTTCTTGTCTTGTTTCTATCAGTAATATTTATTTTAATTCATTGTTTTCTATCTCATGCAGGACCTTGAAAACATGCAGCATGCGATCAATAACAATATGCATTCAATAAAATTATTTGAATTATTAATCTGCTGTTTTTAATTCTTTGAATTATTAATCTGCAGTCTTTTTGTTAAAGGTATAAAGGGATTAAGTAGGCTAAATTTAAGCAGGTTCCCCACGTTAAACTGCTATATGCATTACATGTCATTGTAAAATTGTAATAGGCTTCTTTTCTTAAATGTATACGACTCAAATAAAGGCACGCCTTTCTCTACACACCTTATTCTTGTTTAAAAATCATTCACATTATATGAAAGTTATGAACAGAGATATAAAGGTGACCTCATGGCGTCTGGAGCCCTGTGAAGTATTGATAAATGTACTGCATTCGTTAGCCCACCCACGACCACCCAAAATCACCACCAGCCGTCACTGGTCAGGGATGTCAGTTTCAAGTAAGGCTATGATTAAGCTAATCAAGAGCATATTTTTAAATGAGTGGGTCGGTTGCATTATTTTTATATAAGGCCTAATATTTGAGGTCCGAGTTGCGGTCATTTATGTACCCGCGCACCACTGCTACATACAGATCACTTCCGCGATTTAGAAAAGTACTAGACACGCCTCCGACTACAAGTTACGCCTCCTACTACAAGTTACGCCTCCTCCGACTACAAGTTACGCCTCCTCCGACTACAAGTTACGCCTCCTACTACAAGTTACGCCTCGTCAGGAGGAGGTGCATGGCTCCGGGAGGCGGAGCTGCATCAGGAGGAGGTGCGTGGCTGTTTCCCAATGTCAAGGAAGCATGCTCAACGGCCGCCCTTTTAAGGACGCTACGTCATAGAACGCCGACAAGCACTGTTCCAATGTTGAGGACACTCGAAAGCCGCGCCATTTTTGCGTCCTTTGTTTTTGAGAATTCCGAGATTTTTCAAGGGCCGTTTCTCAATTCCTAGCACGCGTACTACGGACTCGATGACTTGCAAGTACGGACTTGGCAAGTCCGTACTTCAAGCACAGACTTGCGAGCACGCGAGTACGTACCTGCAATTGGAACAGCAGCGGACTCGATGACGTCACCACCTCTGCTTGTCCGTTAACTGTGCTACGGCCTCATTTAGGCATACTACTGAACAATATAAACAAATGATATAAACAAAATCCCAGCCTCTTTCATTTTCAAATAGTATGTAAATATTCTGAATGAATAAAAATTGAAAAGATATGCGTGTCCTGTCATGTGTATAAGCTATACACACACGACTTTATATATATATATATTTATATATTATCTTATATTATTATTATTATATTATATATTAGATAAACATATACAACCCAGTCGCCAAGAAAAAACGTCGACGGTGTACGTTTCCATGAACACTGGAGACGTACTATTACAACGTAAAAACAGCGTGTTATACCTACAGTATCCACGCGTGCCGCTGTGGAGGCGGGTTTCGGGGTTTGGGTTTCACGGCTTTCGCGGCAAATTGTGGACACGATTGTTTAGGGGGGGGGGGGGAGGTAGACTGTTGTTGACCGGGGAGGGGGGGGGAGACACGTTTGTTGAGGGGGGGGGGGGGCACGATTGTAGGGGGGGGGGGGGGGAACACGTTAGTTGAAGGGGGACGACGACGACGACACGTTTGTTGAGGGGGGGGAGACACGTTTGTAGGGGGGGGGGGGCACGCTCGACAACGAGAGTTGGTTTTTATTGAACGCTCGACAACGAGAGTTGGTTTTTAATGAACGAGACTTCAACACGGAACAGCTGCACGAAACGATGGTCACGTCACTCTCGGTGACGGTGTCGACAACAATGAACACACGAACAATGTTAATAGAACAACACACAACCACATAACATCCCGAACCCATCAACCCCACTTAATCCTAACAACAAAACAAGTTAACAAAAGCCCCATTTGTCAACTGACAACCCCAATTCCCAGAATCCCCCGCGGCTCCGGAACACGGCGTAGTTTATATTAATCTTTATTATCCGAATGGGAAATGCAATATTTTAGGACAGATACACCATTAAACGCGTTTCTAATGACATTTCTAGCGAGAAATGTACATTTTCCTTACATAATCTTCAGTCAGTGAATGTGTATGATCTTTATTAATCTTTATTATCTGAATGGGAAATGCAATATTTTAGGACCGATTCACCGTTAAACGTGTTTCTAATAACATTTCTAGCGAGAAATATACTTTTTACTTGCATAATCTTCAGTCAGTGACTGTGTCTGATCTTTAGTTTTATAGTTATTAGGATTTGATCGGATCGCTCGCATGTTTCAACGTCAGGTTGTCAGGCTGCTTTCGCTAAACTAGCAGCTCACGTGCTTCCTTCCTGCGTTTGTGTTATTAAACTGTTACTTTATGTAACTTTTAATGATATCATCTTGTTAGAAACACGTATATCTGAGAGGCAACCCAGTCGCCAAAAGCATTCGTTGACAGTGTACGTTTCGTGAACACTGGATTACGTCGCATTTCAACATAAAATAGCGTGTTATACACGCACACACGCACGCACACACATGCACACGCACGCACAGACACACACAGACACACAGACACAGACACACACACACACACACACACACACACACACACACACACGCACACGGTGCATTTCGCTGCTAAAACAACAACAACAAAATATTCCCTCAAATATTATTACTAAAGAACCGTTTTCCAAAGAACGAAATGTAAACCAATGCATTCTGAATGGGAGTGTTTCTCCGATTTTTCCATGCTACACAGAACAAATGTAAACCCATGCAAATAAAGACTTCATGGTCATAATTATTTAAATATCATTAATCTCCGTGTGTTGGGTGGTATTCTATTTTTTTCAACGGGGCTGGTGCCGTCTCCTTTTGACCTTTTGACCCCAGACTTCTGGGGGAATAGCTGAATCAATTCATTAGTCAATCAGAAGCATGTAAATATCTTCCTGGTGGCGTAGGAGAACGAACAAGGTGTCCTTCAACATCTACACTTCCAGGCGATTGCAACGGTGCCACAGATGAGCATATGCGAACATGTTTAATGGTAGTAATTAGCTGTCGAAATTGGAGGCCTTAATCAATAATGAGCAGCTATTGATTTGCTTCCCGATAAAAAATTTTGACAAATGACATGTTATTTAGCATCTACACGTTGAGCTGAGTCCAATGACACCAAGCATGACACTCTAGCTAATGGTAACATGTATTTTACATGGTACACCTAGGTCTAGGACATGATCTCGGTGTAGCAAGAGGGCGAGCTTGATCTCATTGGACTCAGCTTAACGTGTAGATACTAATTAACATGTAATTTGTCAAAAATCTCCATCGGGAAGCAAATCTATAGCTGGTCATTATTGATAAAGGCCTCCAAAATCGACAGCTAATTACTACCCCGAAACATATTCAAATAGGATCATGTGTGGCACTGTTGCAATCGTCTCGAAACGTAGATGTCAAAGGACACCTTGTTTGCCCTGTTGCACGACCGGGAACATATTTTCATACTTCTAATGGATTGATTCATATTTTAAGGTTCTCGGAGTGAGACTTTAAGCGGTTGCAGCAGAAGTGTTGAGACGAAAGATGATATCAAGACATTAATAGAATATTCCCATTCACCTTATGATTCTTCGTCATAACATACGACCAAACATCCTTTACATTCACCGAGCGAAGATTATGAAAGTCCAGGCCCCCCCTTCCTGCACTCGGGGTCCGACCGGGCCAAGTTTCGGTGCGGGGGTCCCAGTTAGGCCCTAGAATATGGTATTCAAATTTCAGGGCGGTAGGACCTTCCTATCTCAAAAACAGTTTTTCCACCACATTCTGAACCATTAGGTCTCGCAGGCAACACTTCTGAAGGGGCTTTGTCCAAATGACAGTCCATTTGGGAAAACTTTTTTTCTCTATGGGCTAGAACTACGAATCTTGGATATGTCGTTCTCGGGGCCCCGGGAAATGTGTGTAAACATTTTAGCATCCCTAGCTATCTCGAAAAGGCCGGAAAAGGGGCGTGACCTCCAACAGTACAGTCAATGTACATAAGACAGAGGTTAGTTTCTAGGCCCCATTCTTTGCGGGATGGAGGTGTACATTTGTGGCTTAATGTGTGTAGACACACACATAATTATAATTATGACCATGAAGTCTTTATTTGCATGGGTTTACATTTCGTTCTGTGTAGCATGGAAAAATCGGAGAAACACTCCCATTCAGAATGCATTGGTTTACATTTCGTTCTTTGGAAAACGGTTCTTTAGTAATAATATTTGAGGGAATATTTTGTTGTTGTTGTTTTAGCAGCGAAATGCACCGTGTGCGTGTGTGTGTCTGTGTGTGTGTGTGTGTGTGTGTGTGTGTGTGTGTGTGTGTGTGTGTGTGTGTCTGTGTGTGTCTGTGCGTGCGTGCGTGCGTGTGTGTGTGTGTGTGTGTGTGTGTGTGTGTGTGTGTGTGTGTGTGTGTGTGTGTGTGTGTGTGTGTGTGCGTGCGTGCGTGTGTGTGTGTATAACACGCTATTTTATGTTGAAATGCGACGTAATCCAGTGTTCACGAAACGTACACTGTCAACGAATGCTTTTGGCGACTGGGTTGCCTCTCAGATATACGTGTTTCTAACAAGATGATATCATTAAAAGTTACATAAAGTAACAGTTTAATAAGACAAACGCAGGAAGCACGTGAGCTGCTAGTTTAGCGAAAGCAGCCTAACAACCTGACGTTGAAACATGCGAGCGATCCGATCAAATCCTAATAACTATAAAACTAAAGATCAGACACAATCACTGACTGAAGATTATGCAAGTAAAAAGTATATTTCTCGCTAGAAATGTTATTAGAAACGCGTTTAACGGTGAATCGGTCCTAAAATATTGCATTTCCCATTCAGATAATAAAGATTAATAAAGATCATACACATTCACTGACTGAAGATTATGTAAGGAAAATGTACATTTCTCGCTAGAAATGTCATTAGAAACGCGTTTAATGGTGTATCTGTCCTAAAATATTGCATTTCCCATTCGGATAATAAAGATTAATATAAGCTACACCGTGTTCCGGAGCCGCGGGGGATTCTGGGAATTGGGGTTGTCAGTTGACAAATGGGGCTTTTGTTAACTTGTTTTGTTGTTAGGATTAAGTGGGGTTGATGGGTTCGGGATGTTATGTGGTTGTGTGTTGTTCTATTAACATTGTTCGTGTGTTCATTGTTGTCGACACCGTCACCGAGAGTGACGTGACCATCGTTTCGTGCAGCTGTTCCGTGTTGAAGTCTCGTTCAATAAAATCCAACTCTCGTTGTCGAGCGTTCAATAAAAATCAACTCTTGTTGTCGAGCGTGCCCCCCCCCTACAAACGTGTCTCCCCCCCCCTCAACAAACGTGTCGTCGTCGTCGTCCCCCTTCAACTAACGTGTTCCCCCCCCCCCCCCCCCCTACAATCGTGTCCCCCCCCCCCCCCCCCTCAACAAACGTGTCTCCCCCCCCCCCCCCCCTCTCCCCGGTCAACAACAGTCTACCCCCCCCCTCCCCCCCCTAAACAATCGTGTCCACAATTTGCCGCGAAAGCCGTGAAACACATACCCCGAAACCCGCCTCCACAGCGGCACGCGTGGATACTGTAGGTATAACACGCTGTTTTTACGTTGTAATAGTACGTCTCCAGTGTTCATGGAAACGTACACCGTCGACGTTTTTTCTTGGCGACTGGGTTGACATATATATAAGTTAAGAGTAACTTAAAGGTTGGGTATGGAATTCGCTTTTTTGGCCATTTTTGCAAAATTACTTGAAATCCTTATCATAACCCGCTTACAGCCACTGAGTTAGAAGTACTGACATGAAAATTAAACTTGTCAATAATCTGTGGAACGGGCAGGGCTCGAAAAACTCCAGCCAATAATTTGCATTGCCACCGAGTTGCATTGGACAGTAAGTACGTCAATCAAACGGTCGTACTGCACTCCCCCTCCCCCGCGCCCTGCGCGCGACCCCTTCGTGCAGTACTCGTGACCCAGAGCTCGTGACCCAGAGCAAGCTCCTGTTTGTTGTTATCCTGCGGTAGCTACTGGAACTAGTTAATCCACATTTGGACCTAGCAGTAGAAGACAATTTCCATGGCAGACAAGACGCCACCATCCCCACCACCACCACCACCACCAGCAAAGAGAAGGAAAACTCTTTTTCAGAGAGTAATTGATAATAAAAACGCTGAAAGAGAAAAACTGAAATCAAGAATAATCCTAGGCGCTGCTTTCGAACGTTGGCGGCAACTGAAGGACGAGAAGGGTCTAAAAACCGATGCTTGTGTGGCGGTTGACCTAGTTTCAAAGTTTATACCGTTTATACTCGGTAATACCGGTGTTGAGACGAGTGTATTACTCAGTGTAAAATGTCCACACCGCGGCAACCCTAGTGAAAACCAGGAATTCCAATACAATTATATGAAACAAACATACATTTTCTAAAAATAGTAATGATTTATGTGACCGTTTAATGTAAAATAACCTTTTTTCAGCACTAGGTCATTTGAGCATTAAATAAATGCTGCGTCTCAAAATGCCTTGGACAGCAGCGAGGATGACTCGCTTTGCCACGGGCCGAAACAGTTCGGAGCGACCACAGCCAGAGCGAACACAGCGGGGCAGAGGAGTGTCAGGAATAGTCTTTGGTGTACACATCAGTACGGCCTATTTGCACTACTGTTTAGTGGCAATGCAGTGTTTTATTCTATGCCTTTTTATTTTCGTATATTATTTCAATGAATACAATTTATTTATTCATAAAAACAAGATCTGGTCTTCAAATCTTTTTTTCCAAATATAGGTCGTCTTACAATGGGGTTTGTGTTTATATTCGGACCAATACGGTACAGCGGGCGCTCACATGACGTTAAGCATTTCCTGGTGCATAATGTGACGCTTCAGAACCTAAAATCCCGTTTCTCCCCGTTGACACGACAACACATAACCGGCGTTTTCAGAAATCTCCACTTTGGCCGGAGTTTTTAGAAATGATCGTTTTCTGTGATAAGACAGGGCCTCGGACAGGGGGTGTTGCAGCACCCCCAGCACCCCTACTTCCCGCGGTACTGGGTGCAACTTTTACAGCTGAATGTAGTGCCATGTTGTTAAACGAAAACCTACGCTAGCCTGGCTCGCTCTCGCGCATCTCTGTTCGCGCTCGTGCATGATTGCGCGTCCAGGTACTTGGAATGGGTGGAGTCAGAGTCAGCGTTGAAGGAGAGGGGGTAGGACCATTTGAGTTGTGTATTTTCAAAATCTGCTGGCGTTTCGCAAATCGCATACCCAACCTTTAAGCTACAGTTGTGCGTCTTCTCCATATTGTCCGCCATCGTACTGCTGCGAGTGCGAAATGCATCCTGGGATTTATAGCGGTTGCAAGTACACACGAGCCACCTCCGATGCATGCTCGGTGAAACGGCGAGATCGAGCCTGATGTTACCCTGCGCCAGTGAGCAGTTTGCATAGGAATGAATGGGCGGCCATTTTCCAGTCTGTGGTCCATCCTTTAATATGTCCATGGATTGAGCACGCATCAAGAACACTTCCGGGTTTTACGACAGTACTCGCTTGATGCGAAGTACGCGAATTGAGAAACGGCCAATGTAGTCAGCTGCAAATATGACTTGACCTCAAAAAAATTCTAACAAAAGGTTTCTCAGTGGTTTACAGTAGTATCAGATGTACTTAAAAACATACTAAAAGTTTACCAAAGTTTGGCTCCAAGAAAGGCCCCATTTTCAAAATGGCCGCCGTCAGGTCCTTTAAAATGACCATAACTCCTTTGTTAACCTCCTAGACCAGGAATACTGGTGCCTGATACATGTTTTGGCCATTTAATATTCTAATTAGCATATTTGCATGATAGATAAGTGAAAACAAGTACATTTATATATTAAAGTAATTGGTTACAAGCATATATATGCGAAAAATAAGTCAAATTCCCCTTAAGTTAACATATTTCTCTTTTTTCATATTGTTTTGCCTTGTGTTGGTGGTTTCTGTGGTACATAACCATTTTTTTTATTCCAATAAACACTAAACTAATAAGAACTGTGTGGTACTGTAAAATTAGTCAAAACAGGGCTGCCACGTGAAGGCTCAGTACCGCTAACCCCTTTTCATTTTTTGTCTTTTGTTTTTTATATATTTTTTAAATACTTTTACACCTTACAGTGTGACCTTAATTCACCATTAGTCGTCACACTCTTCCTCCCATTGAGGTTGATTATAGTGATTCTCACAATTCCCAATTTGACATGGTCCACAAGCAGGCATGCATGGTAGTCCATATGCCCTGCAACTGCACCGTTGTGTTTTGCAGGCAGTTGTGCAATTGCAGTGTATCATCTGCAGGAGGCTTTCTGGGGCAGCAGTCTTACTAGTCATAACTGGCATGAATCGGTTGTCCACCAGTTTCCATCCCCAATCCACTGGGTTCAGGTCACCTTCCTTTCCAATCCACACCATGATCTGTAAGTAAACCCTTTGGCAGTGGTATTTGGTTGCGGACTCAGTTGGAGGCAGACGTTCTGGGCCAACAAATGATTTGGCAGTGGCGATTTTCTTGCTAAAAAGATTGTAACGCAAAGAGGCAAGTGAATCGCTACTCTTTCCGCCAAACAACACTGCCATTGCCTTGGTCCCATGGTCCTCTATGACATTCCTTGCTTGATGTTTGAGCAGAAACACATTTGCACAGGACTGGATGGTTGACTCGCCATTCACGAGTTTCTGGAATGCTGTCTGTTTGCCAACACTAAAAATGCGTGAAGTTGTATCACATCCTGTGAAGGCGTGGACAAACAGCAACTGGGAACACAAGTCACTATCCAGGACTTGTTTCATCTCACTGATGTTGTACACCTTAGTAGCTTTGGACTTTTCTGAACGAAAATAGAGGCCTCTATTTTTCGTCCCAGCATAGAAGAGGAGAAGAATTAGTAAATCTGTATCCTCCCCTATCAAGGTTGTGGGCTGATGTTCTGAGGCCTTGACTGCAGCGTTGACAATGTCCACGTCTGCGTCACCTGGAGCATTGATAACAGAGCAGCCCTTCTTCTCCAGCTCCTCGGTCATAAGATGGATAAGTCCTTGTTTGTTGCAAGATCTGGAAAGGAAATCATCCTTTCTTCCCACAAACTCAGTCTCTGCATTGAAGTTAACAATGGGGTGAGTGTTTTCACCACGTCTCTGATGCGTATTGTCTTTGATGGATGGACCTTCTCTATAACCATTAAAAACGACTGTTGCTTTACCGTAAAGGCGTATGGTAAAGTCTGCATATGACTGTGCAATGGCACCGTAACTGTCACCCTTTTTCCATGCCAAGCGGTGAACCAGGGAACCACCATCAAGGACATAATGCTCAGTTGCTGGGATGGAATCCAGGACCGTTTTGTTTGATTTCTTGCTTGAGAACTCAATGATAGCCTGCGCTAGTTGGGGCTTGTTGGCTTTACGGAAGATTTCCCTGCCTTCAAACAGGGCTGCAGGAAATGAGCAGAGCTCATAGCTCATTACATCTTCCAGTGAAAACTGCCCAGTTTTCGACATGATCAGGAACCGTTGGAACAGCAAAGCAGGATCAATGGTTCGGTCTTGGGCAACTTTGACACTGGAGTCATCTGCAAGGGTTTTTGCCCAGTCTTTCCGTTTGAAGGATATTCCAAAAACAGGTTTTCCAATCATCATTGCCAACAGTCTCCAACTCATGCACATTCACCTCCTCTTTGGCAACCACACCAGTTACTATGTTTCTCAGGGATGGGTCTGGAGAGAATGGTGTGCAAGAGCTAAGCTTTTCCTTGATCTTTTCTAGATCAGAATGATCTCTTTTTATCCTTCCTTCAGAGGATTTGCAGTGCTGCTCGCTGGTCGTGTATGTGAGGTCATTAAATTCCTGCATGGCGTGGTTGTATTCCGATGTGATGGGTGTAGACATGGTCCACAATGCTTGCATTTCGTCAGTCATTCCACTTCCATGGGTCAAGCCTCCACTGCTTTTCAAGGATCTCATCAGTGTCTGCTCGATGACAAGGTCAGAGCTAAGGCCTGCCCAGAACTGGTTGCTGCGGCGGATCACATGGAAACCCCTGGAAAACTTGTCAAGTACATCAGGGTGTCTGGTGTCGAGTTGGCACATTTCTTGGAGGTAGAAATATGCTGATTTCAGGTAGTTGTAGTGCCCAGCGGCGGCAAATATTGGCAGACAGTCCAACATTGTGCGCAAGTGCATCTTCCAAGATCCTGTACGATCTGCTTTAATCAGAGCTCGGGCTGTCTGCAGCATCTTCTGATAGTTCCCCCACAGCCGACTGGTTTTTGACCTTGTGCTAAGGTCTGACCTCTTCGTGTCCACCTTTTCCTTGATTTTGTTCAGCATATCTGATGCTGCAGCACTCTCCAAAGTTGTTTCTTTCGCTACCATGGATGAATACATCTCTTCAGCTTGGTTCACCAAGGACTCAAACTGTGAGTCATCCTCCTGCAGCTCTGACACAACCATGTGATTGAGACATCTGTCCACCAGCAAATGTCCACGAAAAGCTCTTTGCACTGACTAATAAGCGCCGCTACGCAGCGCTTATTTTTTTTTAACTGCTCGTGGCGCACCCCATGTGATTTGGCGCCCCCCACAAAGATGGCGCCCCGGGCGGCTGCCTGGTTCGCCCGTGCCTAAAACCGCCACTGGACATAGCTATAGAAGACGGCTAGCTAAATTGCTATTAAATCCGGTTAGCATCATTAGCATTTGTTTAAAACTCTTGCGTTCAAGTTGACTGATCATCTCAATATCAATGTTTTCCCAGACTTAAAAGTCTTGCACATGCCCCCCCCCAAAAAAATAAAACATTAAGGTAGGCCTATGTATCGAACTGTGGGTCAAACATTGTGATACAAACCAAATTGTGAGATTGGTGTACCGTTACAGCCCTAGTAATCTCATAAAATCATGTATTCCATAGGTATATAATTATGCCAGGGCAATTTAAACAAGTCCAATGAATTCCTAGACCCAAAAAACATGGGATTAGACACCAAGATTACTTTGCTAGGTAAAAAAATGAAGCAGTTAGGATATTTCAAGGACTTCCTGCCCATCTTGGACGCCATCTTGAAATGTACAACTTTCTAGTGGCCAAACTTTGGTAAACTTTTAGTATGTTACTAAGGACACCTAATACTACAAGAAATAGCTGAGAAACCTTTTGTTAGAATTTTTTTGAGGTTAGGTTTTTTTTTCATATATGCAGCCGCCTAATGTCTAATATGAGGAGAATGGGCACTCGCGGGTTAGTTCCGGTGTAAGTACCATATTGGCTCGGCTACCAGATCGGCTCGGGGTCCGTCGTCTGCTGATTACGTCACACAATACGCTATCTACAGCAATAAGGTCTTTTATGGCTTAAATTAAAGAGCCTGTAATGATCTTTCATTTTGAACATAGACCATTCCCAACCTATCTGTATGGATATTTTTCTTCTAAAAACAAAACAACCCTCGGAATCATCTTGGCTGTTAAGATAAGCCGTCCGTGTTGCCAGATTGGGCACATTTTCAGCCTGATTTGGCTACTTTGAATCACGTTAGGCTGAAAAAACGGGAATATGCCCAATTTGGCAACACAAACCGAAACTAGACAGACCTACTCGCGCTCACACATGTGCTCGCTGTGGTTGCTATGACGACAGCCAGAGCTACAGCACAAAACAGCCAATCACAACTGTCCCTTAGCAGCCAATCACAATGTAGCCTACGCCCATTCAAGCGTACAGCCAATGATATTGTGTAACGTAATCAGCAGACGACGGACCCCGAGCCGATCTGGTAGCCGAGCCAATATGGCACTTACACCGGTTTTCTGGACTGGTTGCAGTAATAATCTCTGACCACGCGGGGCGCTCGTAGGCGAGTCCAGAATGAATGGGAGCCAACAGGGTTTTATCCTCAGAATCCACTTTTCTCACGATGTAATTTTTTGTCAAGTAATTTGAAAGTTGCTATCAAAAGGTGGGGCTAAGATAATAAACTCAGCTGAATATTGCATTTTTTAAGGTCACGTATCTGTTCTAAAAAGGCGTTAAAAACATGCGATGACGTCACACATTAGCTGTGTTCGAAATCGTTCCCTATCATGGATGTAGTGCACTAAATAGGGTGCACGCCATTTTGTAGGGTGTTCGAATTCTCAGTGGTCCACTATATAGTGGACTTAAAATAGGGTACATACGATGTTCCCTACATGTTACTCCCGTATACCACAATGCAATGCGGTCGTGTTTTTCCGGAGGAGAAGAAGAAGCTGAATAACCGCGAAAACTAATACATTTAATGATGGAGTCTCCGGCTTTCGTTTAGAAATGTCAACAATTTATTTGGGATTTAACATAGAATATTTAACATTCAAAATTAATAAAAAAAATACTTGAACAAGGAAATGTAACATTCAACATCAATACAACCTCCAGCTTTCCTCGAGAGTGAGTGCCTGGTATGTTTCCATGATGTGGGCGCATCTGTCTGCGTCACACAAATACCCGGCGCATTTACTGACGCAAATGACGTTTAGAAATGTTCAGCGTAGTGTCCGAATTCTCGTTCCCTATTCCCTATATAGTGCACTAAATCATGTACACTATATAGGGAATAGGGAACGAGTGTATAGGGAACGATTTCGAACACAGCTATTGTCATACTGTCAGAGGTACTGCTATACGGCAGTTTCTAAAGCACTTCCCTTTCCCCGCAACGATAACACCAGCTGTTGGAGGTAAGGCTTTTTTATGCTTAATACCCTAGTTACAGAGTTTTAGTGAGCTAATGTAAAAAAAAGAAATGCGCGAATGTTTTACATATTTATGTTACTTACAGAGAGTGTTTTTTCTAATCCTCACTAGTGCCGATGATAAAGCTTTTTTTTTTTGTAACGATTATGAGCCATTTCTTTCTCCTAAAATAGAAACCTGGATTAGAATCATAATTTTAAGACTGCATCAATTTTGTTTACATCGGTAAACAATCTGCTAGAGAGCAGTGTTCTGTTGTACTCCTCATGCCTCTTCCTTTCTTGATCTCTACAGTTGGACCTTGATGCTGTGACAACGGACAAGTCTTCTTCCTCTGTCCTTTTCCCCTGCCTCTGTTCAGTATGTTCAGTGTTGTTAAATCATTTCTTTTTTTTTTATTAGTTACTGTTCTTATTGTGTTCTTGTTAGTGTGATGTTTGAATAAACTTGCCTGTTGCGTTGGTATAATGTTTGTATAATTACTGTTATATAACTGTTACTGTTTCAATGTGACCCAGACCATATTTCTCATTTAACAAACATGTGTAGCTTATAATGTGTTGCAGGGCAGAGCAATTATATTCAATGGCTTAAAACAAACCCATCTGTAAAGATCAGTGAATGCATAGAAATCAATGACAAGTGGTGTAGATGGTTTTCCCTCTGTGCAAGGTCATTAGCCCATGTCCTACAAAAAAATAACGACTGTAATCGCAGATGTTGAAGTTGTTAAATCGTTGACTAACCATTTGTATGGAACAATCGGTTAAGGTAAGTTAAGTGCTTGAGTCTCGACACTTTAGAGAATGTCTAGCGCGCAACTTGAATAAGCCATGTGCGAGCGATATTACCCGGGCTCCAGCGCAACTTTCCTTACCAGGTGAAGCCTCAGGTAGCCTAGGACCATTCATACAGGAGCAAGCAAGAACGTTACCTTTTTCTGTCCTTGGGAAACTAAAAGACGGACAATCCGTTTCCACTGTTAGTGCAGTTTATCATTGCACATTTACGAGGCATTTCTTTTTTAAACTATCTTTATTTTCGAAAAATAGACAATGACAGATGAAATGATATTGAGCGGGACATTGACTGTATTATTTAAGGTGGTCATACCGTACCTACCATGTATATAACACATTGAACATTGAACACAAGAAATGGAAGAAATTCCATTTATGCCCATGTACTTTCACCACTATCTAAAAAATAAAAGGGCCTGCAGGAAAATATAAATACAGTACGCAATAATTGAGTTCGACGGAAAGTCGAAGTTAACACGTTTCTGATTGCTCTTCAGCTTCAGATGGCGTCAAGAGGGGTCTCTGGTCGTAATCAGTCGCAAGTCCGTCCCTGACCAATCAGCATTCATTAGCAGAATGCTAGCGTGTATGGCCAACAACGGCCCAAACTGTAAGAAATCGAAAGGACTTAAGTACTCACTCATTTGACTTTTGAACCATAATCTATATTGCACTTGCGGAATCTACAATAAAATGTGCGATATTTCAACGACAAGCAGGTGAAAGAGGCATAATTAGCCGTCTAGCCCCATAGACTCCCATTCAATCTGGACTCGCCCGCGAGTCCAGATTCGCGGGCGAGTCCAGATACAATCGCCCGCGATACAATGGGGCGTATAGGGAGTGCCCAGGCTCTTCGTAGACGGGCTCTGGAAGCACTCGAGCTAGTACTCTAGTCTCATCTCCATAGGACGCGACTAGCAAGGACGCGTCCTAGCAAGGCTGCAGCCTTCACTTTGGGAAACAGCCCGTGGCTCCGGGAGGTGCGTCAGGAGGTGGTGCGTGATGGCTCCGGGAGGATGAGGTGCGTCAGCAGAAGATGCCTTCTCCAGGAGGAGGAGGTGACTGTCTCCAGGAGGAGGTGCCTGTCTCCAGGCGGAGGAGGTGCCTGTCTACAGGAGGAAGTGCCTGGCTCCCCAGGCTGATGGCGTCCATGTATAGCGGCGGCTCCCACACCCTGAGCAAAGATGATGTGAATTACAGGATGCATTTCCGAATGATCAACGAGCAGCAGGTGGAGGACATCACCATCGACTTCTTCTACAAGCCGCACACCATCACTCTGCTAACATGCACCGTGCTCAGCCTCATGTACTTCGCCTTTGCAAGGTAAGCGCACCTCGGCTAGGTAGCTTAGCTCGGCTAACACAGGAACGATGGACCATGTCCTCCCCTGTCTTCTTCTCTGTCCGTTTTCTTCGATAGGTGGTAGTTGGTGGAAAATAGTGGCCAAAAATTACCAATAAGTGACACATGTATTAATATGCTGGTTGATGTTTGACTGTTTAGAAGGTCAACTGCTCGTTATGTAACGTTCGCGCACATCAAGGGACTTTCTGACATCCTGCAACAAGATCCCGTTAGCCAGCACGTCCTGTGTTCACTAGATATCTAACAAGTAGGGTTTATCATTCAAACATTGGCTCTGTCTATGTATCCTACCCTTGATCGGCAGTGTTCAGTAGAGACGGGCACCCGTACACATAACGTGTTAGAGTAGCCTCTCTTTAAGAAATGCTTGGTGCTGACATCGTGCTGTTTGTTTGTTTCATATTTGGACATTTGCACATGCAGAGACGATGGAAACCCAGACAGTAATATCTGGGTGGGGGTTATCCTGGTCATATCCTTCTTCCTAGTCATCAGTGTCCTGGCCTTTCCGAACGGTAAGCACAAACGAGGCATTAAAGGTATATGTAACATTTCAGCATTCAAATATCTAAAAACGTCTACAGTGTTGTTTGTTGTGTAATAGCAATTATCATCATTATCCCAAACGTTTCCAACCAAAGCCAAAGAAATATTCACGTTTAACGGCCCGTTACATGTCGCATCTCCCAGGCGTCAGATGCCCTTTACACATCCGCGGCGAACACCGGAAAAAGTAATTCGGTTATTTAAATATCGATCTAGTTTAGGATGCGCTGCTTTGAAAAGTGGCTCATGTCATGTCAGCCATCAAACTAATTCAATGTCTCCCACATAGACTTCACTTGGTTGGTCACGTCACTTTTTATTAGTATTTTTTTATCCGTCATAGATAATGACATTATCGACAATTGATAGTGTTTCCTTTACATTGACAATGGTTTTACTATTTAAAACCGGATCTATACAGTCTATGTCAGTGATTTTCAAACTGTGGTCCGCGGACGGTACTGCAAACTAAAATCTAAAATAATATTATTCATAGACATTTTTAAATATGTATGTATGATACACAATTTAAATTAAATTGAACCTATTGTGTGATTACTAAAATAGGCTAGTGCAAAGATTAGAACGCTCCAGAATATTTGGTCTAGTGGCTAGGAGGGAACTTTGAAATTCAGTGCTCAGATGCTACTTTTAGTGCTAATATATGCCCATTAAGAGTTGCGGGTAAGTCAGGCATGACTGTGTGTGTAGACATATTTTATTATGTGTATTATAAGGTGCCTGGTCCGTGAAAATTCTAAAAAAAATGGTCCTCACGAACTCAAAGTTTGAAAACCCCTGGTCTATGTAGTAACATCCACCCCCCATCTTAACCTGCTATTTACTGTATCAATTGGGAAAATTTTGAAACGTGAAACCTCTCAGGTCTAATTGCATTTTAGTTAGGCTATGTTTGAGGGAAGGGTACTTTGTAATTTGCCTGTTTTATAAACCAAACGCTGGCCCTGCAGAGAGCAATGCTGCTGCTCCACCTTCTTTTGGGCACCCTATACACACATACTCATACCCGTGATTTCACTTTAATTCAGAGTTTGAATATTTGTGGAATATCCAAAATCTTTCTAACTTTAAATAACAACCGGAGCTCTCTTTCTTTTTACCATCTGTTGGCATTCGTTCATGAAGTACACAGGCTTGTTGGCACAATTCAATCATGTTGCCTTTAAATTCTTTCAGGGCCGTTCACCAGGCCGCATCCTGCAATATGGCGCATGGTTTTTGGTAAGTATCTTTTATTTTTTAATTTTAATAGTCTCAACTCTATGTTTTTTTAACTCTGTGGATTTTTAATGACTTTAATTTTCTTTCTTCCCACACTTTGAAGGCTTGAGTGTCCTCTACTTTCTCTTCCTGGTGTTCATCATATTCTTCAACTGGGACCAGGTTAAGCAGCTCATGTATTGGTTAGACCCAAACCTACGCTATGCTAAACGAGAGGCCGATGTTATGGTGAGTTATATTATAATAATAATAATAATAATACATTTAATTTAGAGGCGCCTTTCAAGACACCCAAGGTCACCTTACAGAGCATATAGTCATCATTCAAAACTATGTAAAACAGACTAGGAATAAAAGGAAAACAGAGGTTAAACATGAAGAATAATAATAATTAATAACACTCAAAGACGCCTAAAGTGAAGGGGGGACCTCACTAACCACCACCAATATGTAGCACCCACTTGGGTGATGCACGGCAGCCAATCGGTGCCAGAACGCTCACTACATACCAGCTTGAGGTGGAGAGTTAGGGATGAGGTGGAGAGTGAGGGAAAAGAACATATTTAAACACTATCGACCATATTTAAACACTGTCGATCACATTTAAACACTATGGACCACATGTAAACCCTATCGACCACATGTAAACACTATCGCCCACATTTAAACACTATCACCCACATTTAAACACTATGGACCACACGTAAACCCATTATGAATTGTTTACACAAGGGGTGCCCATATTCTTCCCAGTGGAGGGCCAAAATTAAATCTTTGGGGAGGGTTGTGGGCCAAGATGTTAATTTTGCAGTACATTAAGTTAAATGTGGGTATATATAGCATGCATGTGCAAAATGAACACTATCAAAAAGTAATTTTGAAAATTACTGACACTGTTTATTGTGCTTCACATTTATGTTCCAAAAATTTGCGACAAAACAATCGACAAAAAATCTGGGGCCGTATTCACAAAGCATTTTATCTTACCGCTAGGAGTGCTCCTAACTCGCGCTAAAACATTTTACGTAGGAGTTTTTTCTTAAAAGTTATTCACAAAGCCGCTGAGACCTACTCTTACTAAGGATAAATCACAAAGAGTGAACTAAGAGTGACGCGCCGTTGCTATGGATTACGTCAATTCTCGTGCACGAGTTTAGAAGCGGTCAGTTCGGTGATTGGTTGTTCAGACGAGCCCACTGAATCACCGAAAAACAAGGAAATAGCCTAGGCTAGAAATGAATTCCTATTAAGTAGTTATAGTGCAGTTAGCAGAATACACGCATGATGACAATTTTGTGCAGACCACGATAATGACGTTGTAGCCTGCACGTTCAAGAGAGAGAGAAAGCAAACAATAAAAATACGTAAAATCTAAAAGAAAATAAATGTTACGAACTACCCAAGTGTTGACTGATTTGTGCCAAGGTGTTTACCTAAAATGTGTTTTCAAAGTGATCCCTGTCCACTCGGTTCCACACGGCCAAATTCCTTGTAATGTTGATCGCCATCATCATCATCATCATCATCATCATCATCATCATCATCATCGTCTGGCTGTGGAATGTTCCTCCGCTTGCAGAGGTTGTGTAGAATGGCACATACAGTGATTACTGTGCTTGCCCTCTCTGGGGTGAGGCGTATTTCGCCGTGGAGGACATGAAACCGACGTTTCATCTGCCCAATTCCTCTCTCCACAACATTTCGTGTATGTTTGTGTGCTCGCAAAGAGCCAATACGATGTGTTTTACGCATAGGACTAAGCGTAATCTGCGTAATCACTTACATGTTACACTTTAACTGTGCTCCCGGTTGTGGATTGAGGTAGGGACGGGTGTCTAGAGCCACGTCTTGCATGGATAGTCACTGTCACCCAGCAAGTGACACCCAACTGGTACATCTCAAAAAGCTGCCTCAGACCGCTCACCATTAAAATGCGCGAATCATGGGTAGCTGAAGATCCAGGCCACTTTGCAACAACATCCAGTAGGCTATGTTAAAATTTTGCCTCAATTTGCATCAAAAACAACCTGCGTGTTGATGGAATGCACTTTCTTCCTATTGACGAACACGTCCTCATCTTTTGATGGCGCAATTATTTATATTTTTTATAAGTTATATATTTTTTTTTATAATTTATAATTTTTATAACATTTTATTTCGGGACTAATCGGATTATTCCTGTTAGTCGGGGATGTTATTGCATCGCGCATTAACTCCACAATAAATTGAATACCCTAACATTTCGTCTCGCAGGCATTTTAAGATTCTTTGTGAATAGGTCTTACTGAGTTAGGAGTCCTCTTGAGGACTTTTAAGCTCTCCTTGACTTAGGTGCTACTTTTAGTCTTAAAATACTTTGTGAATTGCTCTTAGTGAAAAAAGTTAGGAGTCCTAAATTTAAGAGTGACACGCCCATTATTTTTAGGAGTTACTCCTAAATTCGCCAGTTAGGACCTACTTTTAGCCCTAAGATCCTTTGTGAATACGGCCCCTGGTTTCTTTAAATTTGAAAAATATTTGGAGACAGACATGGAACATTACTAGGCCTTAGACATACATTCTTCACTGGTTTGAACAATCATTTTTAAATCAGTAATAGTAGCAGAATTGGACAACAGCATGAGAAGGTTTGTAGAAATCAGTACTGTATTTACTAGTGCAATAAACACAGTAATATGGGACAAAACATGCCCCCATTAATCATACAGAGCAGAACATACTCCAAGGTGACACATTGGAGGTCTATATCAGTGGGAGACAGGAAGACTGTTTTTTAAAAGTATCTCAATGTCAGGCTCCAGCTGACTTACTGACAAAGTGAGTGTCATGTACGGTAGGTTAGAATCATATTAAGCAAAAAAAATAAATAATAATAATAATAATAATTATAGAGTGGGCAAGGCGCGGGCCAAATACAACCGGTCCCAAAATGTGCAGCAATGGTTTAAACATTATTGATAAAAAATCAATGTGGATTAAAATGATCCAGGACAGGTGGTTCAACTTCTGGTCTCTTGTTTGTTACAGGAGTATGCTGTGAACTGTCATGTGATCACCTGGGAGAGGATCCTAAGCCACTTTGACATTTTTGCATTCAGCCACTTTTGGGGCTGGGGTATGAAGGCCCTTCTTATTCGCAGCTATGGCCTTTGCTGGACCATCAGCATCACCTGGGAGCTCACAGAGGTAAACTATAGACACACTGAGAAGATCAGAGGCACTGATCCCAGATAGGGATGAGGGTGTGCACAAAGTACGGAATTGTGTAAGGAATAACAATTAAAGTAATATTAAGCAATGCAAATCTACCAGAATATGTTAAATATAGTAGGCCTGTGACACACCTTTTCATAAGCCAATTTATGCCACTCACCCTGTCATTGGGTGTCTCCAGCATGGGTTATAATGTCTTCTTCATTAATTGTAAATATGTAAGAATGTAGCAACTGTATTCTCTTCCTAAAGGCTTCAGTTTATTTCTCAATAGCATTTGTTCTGTCTCCTCTTTTAGTTATTCTTCATGCATCTGCTGCCCAACTTTGCGGAGTGCTGGTGGGACCAGGTGATCCTGGACATACTGCTGTGTAACGGAGGAGGCATCTGGCTTGGCATGACCGTCTGCCGCTTCCTGGAGATGAGGACCTACCACTGGGCCAGTATTAAGTAGGTCCTCTTCTAAGAAGAAGGAGATGTGTTTATATACCTGTAAATAATCTAATATAGCCTATAATACTAAAACCTATTTAAAAATAGCCTTACTGAATTCATTAATTTGAACATGTTTCCTTGTTCATTGCTTAAAAGAAGGGTACATTAATCTGCTAGTAGACTAACAAACTCAAGATACAGATGTCAAATTGATTGAACGTTTTAATGTTTCGCATAGTTGTAGTGTGTTGGTTGCCAACCGCTCTATCTTGTCTTTGTAATAATTTGGTTGCTTTGTTTTTATTTATTATACAGAGCTCAGTGTTTGCAATTGAAATCAAGTTAAACAACTTCCCAATCATCACATTAACTAGGCTTGGGGTTTAAACACTTGAATCTATCTAATCTAATCAGTATACAGCAATAAGGCATACCATCCGATGTAAGGTGTTTATTTTCAGACGGCTGGATTACACACTAAGCATTTAATTGGACTTGAAGTGATTAGTGTAAGGCTATTATTTAGATCACTCTTCTGTCTCTCTCCATCTCTCACTCTCCCTATAGAGACATCCACACTACCACAGGGAAGATCAAGAGGGCCGCCCTCCAGTTCACGCCTGCCAGCTGGACGTATGTGCGCTGGTTCGACCCCAAGTCTTCTCTACAGAGAGTGACCGGTGTCTATCTATTCATGATCATCTGGCAGGTAATTCAGCCTTCCTGTGGTCTGCCATGGTGATTAGATGTGTTTGCAGGGGGATCTGGGATCTGCTAGGCATCGCTAAACTCGCTAATGTGATCGACTATCTTGGTTTTAAAACATGGAAACCAGCCCTTGTAAGAGTCAGTCCACTTATCTTGACTGCACTTGTCCTGACTGCACAAGTCAAGACAAGTCCCCTGCTGTCCTCGCCTTAACTGAAACTCCTGATGAGAGCAGAGGAGTTTGAAGTAGTGATGGGAATTTCGGCTCTTCTTAAGAAGCTGAATCATTTGGATCAGCTCACCATCAATAGCTGGCTCTTTCGGCTCCCAAACGGCTCTTCATATAACCACTTCTACCTTTTATAATTCAGCCAAATGTAGCCCGTTTTGACTTATGATTCATATGTGTAGGCCTGTAGACTGGGTACCCCCAGCCCGTTCTGCCGGCAATTTGAATTCGCCCTGCAGAAGGGTCTAGAGAAGAGCAATACATTTCTTTCTGCTTCCAATACATTTTTGCAGGAGCCAATCACCAAGCTGGCTTCCCCCCTGGCGCGCTATTGGCTGGTTTAACACAGGGATGACAGGGAAGCGACGGCAAGCAGCCAATTGCATACAGAGTCAGTTGAACTAGGCCCGTGGATCACGCCTCTTGTGCTGAAGAATAGGACAGCAGCCTCCCCAGACCAACGTGCAATCTACGATTGATCTTGGGCTGGTAATAGCCAGGCTAGTAGGCCTGTACCAGTGTTTCCGCTAGAATAAATTGGTGCCGGTCATCATGTGACATGAAAGGTTTCCTTTTAACGTTTTTTTTATTTTTTACTTCTTTCGATATTTGGCATCTGTGAAGCGTGCCTCTGCTGACTTAAAAGTCAAATGTATCGAGAGTGTCTCTGCTGCTTGCAATGCGCATAAGCCTCGTGACTCTTCCTTCCCCAAGGCGGCTTCGCTGAGCAGTCTTTATTAGAGCTTAGATCGGGCCCAGAAAATCAAGCCCGACCCGGCCTGAGCCTGTGCACGTTCTGTCCGAGCCCGGCCCGGCCCGGCCCCGATTTCAACTCGACATTTTTTTTAATACATGTGTAACTTTGTACACATTTGTTACTTAGGCCTACTCTGCTAAATATATATGTAAGGGATAATGCATACAATGCCGGTCATTATCGGGAAAATAAGCCCCGACTGGCTGAACAGGACACCGACGCGCAGAGGATAGGTGTCTTGCTTCGCCCTGAAAGGGCTTATTTTCGATAATGACTGGCGACGTTCTATACATTATCCCGCTTATTACACGGTTACTTGCCAAAACGAAAAAATAACTTCATATGTTGTGCCTTTTTACAATTTAATCGTTACCAGCATTCGTAGTTTTGATCTGCAGTGAAATAATCCACCAAAGACGTTGACGTCGCTTAGCAACCGAAGGCGCTGGGGTTCACAAGTTACCGGACTACTACCCATGCAAGTGAACGGAGCGTTCCACGGCATTGAGAAGACCCGTGTAATAAAGGCCTATAATATTTCTGTTTATGGCCAACCCGGTATCACACGATTTCGTGCTCATGCGCACAAACGTTATTAGTCTATTGAATCGTGTCCCAGATTACGATTGTCCGACTTTTTTAGTGCTACAGAGAAAGAAATGTAAACCAATGCATTCTGAATGGGAACGTTCTCCGACAATTGACGTACTCCACAAAACGAAACGAGAGAGAGAAAGGGAGGGACAGAGAGAGAGGGAGAGTGAGAGAGAGAGAAGCTTCAGAAGGGGCGAGCGCAGATAGTACAGTGCACCCTCTAGTTATATATCTGTATATATTATTATCTAGTTATATATATATATATATATATATATATATATATATATATGTCAACATTTCTGATTTGTAAGCAGACCTCCTCAAAAACGACGTTAATTGTCGGAGAACGCTCCCATTCAGAATGCATTGGTTTACATTTCGTTCTGTGCAGCACTAAAAAAGTAGGACAATCGTGATCTGGGACACGATTAACGTTTGTGGGCATGAGCACGAAATTGCGTGATACCGGATTGTTATGGCATAGATTTCTCCTCAGATTAGGCCAATAAAGCTATGATAAACGCTCGATCAAAGGCCCGGCCCGGCCCGCATTGTTTTACATGAATTGGCTAAACAAATGACCACTGTAGCATATTTAAACACAATTCAAATTGCGCAGAGAGAATTACTTCCATTGTTCATTCTGACCGGAGATTTTTAGAATTTTCGGTCCTACTCATTTTTTTTCAGCTCAATGACCGCTAATTACCGGACAACGGAAACTATGGCCTGTACATCACTTAAATTATTCAATGCATCTTATTGGTATTCAAAAGTAAAATTAAAATTTTCTAATATCAATACATTTCTGCAGCCGATTGTTTTCACTGCATATGAGCGCATCCTCACCCCTTGCTTCTTGCTTAATGGTACGATCCTTGTCTATCCACACGTGATTCGTTGCATGAATGCACCTGACAGTGAGTCACTGCACACACGCATAGCATGCACGGAGCACACCTAGCGCAGAGATCTTCATATCATTCTGCCTAGGCAAACTTTATATAAAAAAGAGAAACGGCTCGTGGTCAGGAGCTTACTCCCATCGTTCACTTAAAAGAGCCGGCTCTTTGAACCGGCTTGTTTGCGACTGACCCATCACTAGTTTGAAGCCTTAAGGGTAATTGATAATACATGGGAATCCATGAGGCCAATGCACTAGTTCGGGGAGGGAGCACAACTAACTGTTTGGATTACTCCCAAATTGAATTAATCTTAAATTGAGATTATGGAAATCCAACAATAGTAAAGGTATTATATCGTTAAACCCAAGAATTAACTCAGTCTCTCTTCTCTCCTCAAGCTAACAGAGCTGAACACGTTCTTCCTGAAGCACATATTTGTCTTCCCAGCATGCCATGCGCTTAGCTGGTGTCGGATCTTGTTTGTCGGAATAATTACAGCTCCAACAGTCAGGTGAGAATGGTATTGTGTTTGCTGCTCATGGCTTTACTTGGATTCTGGCAGTTTTCGTATGGATAACCTTTGATCTAACATTTGTATTTTCTTCCTTCTTTGTTAGGCAATATTATGCCTACCTTACAGATACACAATGCAAAAGAGTTGGAACGCAATGCTGGGTTTTTGGGTAAGACATATTGTAAAATTAGTTCATGAATTAATGAAGGACCAACCTTTTGGGAGTTTTGCGAATGTTCGAGGGGATTAGGCTTTTTTCTCTTTAAATTTAAACCTCACTTTGAAACTGAATGGAGTTTCTCTCTGCACTGCTGCTACACTGGTCATTGAACCTCACCCACAGTAGACAGTGGGTCCACCGTGTTTAAAAGTGTGTTTTTGAGTACAATTTAAAAGAAAATCTGTCTTTCAACATAAAAATGCGGTCAAATTACTTTTAGAATGCACTTTACCCTCAGGGTATGATTGCTAAACAAAAATACAAATTAAAACACAATGCAGACATTTTATTTCATCCCGTCTACATTGATGAACAGATACGAATTATGTGAATTTAGCTCCTAATAGGTTTAATGTCCATTTTCATTTCATGTGGTACTGAATAGTCACCATGTAAGTTGGTCCCAAGGGCTTGAGTTTTTATTAAATTTAAGATTTCAAACAAAGGATTTTTTTCTTATTCGCAAGCTTTGTGATTTGGGAAATTTAGGTTTCAATGTTGTTGTTTTTTCCAGTGCAATCGCCTTCCTGGAGGCTTTGGCCTGCATAAAGTTTGGCCAGGACCTGTTCTCTAAGACCCAGGTCCTCTATGTGATCCTCTGGCTCCTGTGTGTGGTAAGATCAACCTGTTATTAACTCTAAGCTGTATCAGGCCCGTAGGATTGAAAGGACTTTTTAGGCATTTTAATTATGACTCCAGTACCATTTAATATTGAGGTTATGTTTTTGTTAACGGGTGCCAATATGAGCCACTTATTTTGCTTACTGCATCTCTATCTCTTTTTAGGCCTTCATTACATTCCTGTGCCTCTATGGAATGGTGTGGTATGCTGAAAAATATGATCTAAAAGAAAAGGTATGTTTACTTAATTACAGCTGTAGTTGGTATTGCATCTGTCTTTGGGGTTTTGTAAAGGACACATTCAAGCTGCATCTGGTGCTACATAACATGTCTAAAAGACCTTATCAACCTCTACAATAGTCAAAACAGCTGGAATTAGGACAGATGCATAATAGTCAGTAACTAATTAGAAATGAGTCCATGGTCCCTCCCAAGTGCCCACATACGCATGTCGTTGTAATAATAGCCGTTGTAAGAGAGTCTGTGAGGTGAAGAGTCCATTCTGTCATTAATAATGGTACTGATTTGAAAGATGGCTTTCCATCCATCGCAATCTTCCCGATAATAGAACATCATAGCATGCATGGTCACCACCTTTGTTGTTGTGGAAATATTGATGTTGGAGAGAATTTCTATTGTCCTTGATTTGAATTCCCTTTGGATATGCCTTATTTTCGCCCAGATTCATGTTGTATTCACTTCAGTTATTGTTCCTAATCAAAAGCGGTCCCTGGTGTGCTTCGGACCAAGGTGAACTTGTACCCTACAGAGAGCCACCTGTTTTGTGTTGATTAATTGTAAGTATGCCGTATGTCTATTTCTGTTTCCAGGGCTACTCAGACTGGGACGACGGTAATGATGCAGACTCTCCAGACCACATGACTGAAGGATTTAAAGGTACACTTGCCTTTCTTTCTTTCCTAAATCAGCGACAGTAGAAAGAAGTTTCTACTGGAAGTTTGTTTTTCTAGTGCCTTTTAAGCATTTATATAATCAGTGCTTTACAATCTTCACCATCCACTTTTAGGAGATCTTGACGTTGACGAAGACAGCCCTGCAATAAGAAATCGTGGAAAAGGCAGTGTAAAGAACAAGTCCATCAACGGTCTGGAGAGCCAGTAGAGACTGGAGCCAGAGGCTGGTAGGCCTATCCTCTACTCCCAACCAAAGGAGCTTGGAGGGAAGGGAGGAGGTTGTAAGCAGAAAGAGTTGGATCACTTCTGGGTGCATTTCTGTTACCGGGGAGAATGGGCTGGCCTATATAAGAGTTGCAGTGGAGACGGAAGAGGTGTTGGCTAGACGGATCCATGCAGTGTTGTTTTAAGCTGTTCTTCTCAGGCTTGTGACCCATGGGAGTAGACTCCTATTTGAGCAGTGAAGTCACAGAAACGGGATCTATACCACTGAGTGCGCCCGCACGTCTGCGTGCGTGCGTGCGTGCGTGCGTGCGTGCGTGCGTGCAATCACATGCACGCGCAATCACATGCGCGTGCATGTGATTGTCCGCGTGCCTGCAGTTTGTGATTTGAAACAGTGAGAATATGTCTGTAATGCAGATGACAATGCAGTATTGTTTATTCTAGATTTGAGAGCATGGTCATTGTTATCACATTTATCCTTATGGTACAAATTATCATTCATAGTTTATGAGCTCAACTATAGTTTGTAGTTGTCTTAAACTATAAAAGGAGGGAGGGTAGTTAAATAATAAGTGGGCTGTCTTAATCATCTAATAGCCTTAGATTTTTGTTTGTGAAGAAAAATGACTTTTTCTTTTGCTTTGGACTTGACACTCGGATTGGGACAAGCGTCTGATAAAAACAATCTTATTATGAAGGGTGAAGAGGTTTGCCTATGTTTTGCCTGAACCAAGCAAAGCACTTTTTAAGCAACTTCCCTGAAACTCCACAAGCAGATCTATTTTATCTGAGATGCTTTACAGTTTGCCTATTTGTGCATATTTGTCGCGATTTTTTTGTTTGAGGGTTTTGACTCTCCCTGTACACTTATGGCTGCTATCTTTTTTCACTGTACTGGTAACTGAGAGTAATCATTTATATTTCTGCATGTCTTCAATGTGGCTTCTATTACTATATCCACATTCATCCTATTGCCTTCAGTTCATTGCATTTGAATGGCTAAGTATCAAATTGATCCAAGTGATTTAGGAATTGGATGTTAGCCCTCCGTAGATGTCTGTTTCTCACTGTCAACAGGGGGCACTGGTTATTTCTGTTTATGTCCGTCCACTGTCATTGGAACATTCTTAATTCCTGTGTGCTGTGTGCATGCCCGCTTTTATCTAAACATTTCATCATTCTCGTATCCGGGAGGGGTGTTTTGTCTTTCCAATTCAGTATCATCTCGGCACAAACACTGTCCTTTTAAAAGAACCCCACACAATCCAGATCTAATCTTTGTGAAGTGGACCAGTCATAAGGCTACACTATGGAATAGTACATTTCTCTGGATTAGGCGTAATTTGCCAAAACACTCCTATTTTGATGACTTGATGTTGGTTGTTTTCACTGTGATTTAAGAAAATATTAAAGTTTTACATTTCCTCTTCAACCTCTTTAGACTGTTATTTCACCAAAGGGTTTTATTATTTTCTACCTTAAGGTATTCTAAGTGCATATTGGTTACACTTGAAGAGGATGTGTAGGTGTTGAAATGCATCACTTATGAACTGAATATAATAATGTTAACATGATTTCTTATGTGTATGAAGTCCCAGAAGTTGCACATGTTATGGAAGACTAAATCACCTTGCTTGGCCTTGGCAGTTCACTGCCGTGTAATGGAGCTCAGGATTGGCTGTCAAGTGCTGCTCCTCTGTTCCTGAAGGATCCCATTTCACTCTGTCTGCACGTCAGCACACTAACAGACTGAAATAGATGCCATGGAGGGGTATATAATGGCCATGTATTTCAAGAAACACCAATCATTACTTTCAAGATGACGGTTATGCACTTATAATATATTGATTATTTTCCTACCAAATAACTTTCAAGTGACCTGATGCCGATTTTGTTCTATCTGATTAATCAGACAGGGTTTTTTAAAAATCGTATACCATCACATCTCATATTTAAGCACAAAGGACAGTTTTTTTTCCTTTCTGTCTGTTATAATCTAATGGTGATTCATTTCCAAATGAGGGCAACAAAGAGCCTGTGTGTGTGTGTGTGTGTGTGTTTGCCTGCGTGTGCTGTGCCAACCGCGCAGACTCCTATATCACATGACATAGCTGGGCTTACTGGAGCCAAGGTTGTTGTCTAATTTTTAGGGTTAGGGTTAGGCTACTTTTAATTCTCAGGTTTCTTTTCTGCCGTTTTCATTTATTTAAGTATTCTTTTGTTGGTTGAAGACAAGACGGTGTATAACACACATCAAGTTTATTACAGTCATGGCTGTAAATCCTCATTCCCTAAGAAGTCAGGCCACTCGGAGCCCTGAGCGGATCCTGCGAGAGATCCAGAGCAACTTGCTGGAGTGCAAGGTGTGCTTTGAGATATTCAATCCAGCAGGGCAGAGTGAGCGCAGACCCCAGAACCTTCCCTGCGGCCATGTGCTCTGCCTGGACTGCATCGGTGCTCTTTCCCACCCCGTGCTGAAGAAGCTGGAGTGCCCATTTTGTCGACAGCTATGCGATGTTGACAGCACCTCCCACTGCCACGCCCTCGGCGACCTGCAGGAGCTGCTGTTGAACAGTAAAGTTGGTGCTCCAAGCTACGGAGGGAAAGCCCTTCATGTCTTTGGATCTCTGCAGCTCTGCTCTGCCTTTGGTGGCTGGGGAACACTGTTTAACCCCACTGGGATTGCTGTGCTTGGGACCTCTGGGACCATGGTGGTGGTGCATGATGGAGACACGCGGTTGGTGGTGTTTGGCCCCCAAGGGAGGAGGCTACATGGCTTTGGGCGGAGGGGGGACATATGTTACCCACTGGACGTGGCCGTGACTCCCAATGGTCACGTGGTGGTGACGGACGCAGGAGACAAGTCTCTGAAAGTGTTCACCTCCAGGGGGTGTCACGTGTTGACACTCACAGACGTGTTCCAGCTGCCCTGGGGCGTGGATGTAGACATGCGTGGGAACATTCTGGTCTCAGATTCCCAGACTGGCATCCTCTCCCGGGTCACTCTGGACTGTGTTCTTGGTGTCATCCTGGATCATCAGACGCCCATCACTGATCTGGAGCATCCCAGAGCGGTGGCCTGTTGTCAGGTGACGGGGGCCACCGCAGTGGTAGAGCATCTGCTTTTTGATGAGTCACACCCCACTTGGAACCACCGGCCTGCCAGACTCAGAGTGTATGACCAATACTTCAGCCTCCTCTATCAGATAGACAGCTTCAGCCTCAGCCTCGGGTCCACGGCCTGGCTGTGCATGTCCGCAGTGGCTTTCGAAGGAGATGGAAATGTGATTATTATTGACTCCAAGCAGGCAATGATTTGGAAGCTGCATAAGGGCAATAAGCTAACTCCCCTTATTAGCGAAAACCTTGTGCGGCCAGTTGGGCTTATTTGTACAGCCAAGGATAGCACACTAACCGTTTTGGACAGTGGAGACCATGCTGTGAAGATTTATTCTTCTATATAATATGAAATGCATTAATATCAAAAATAATGTTTGGTAGTATTTAGGGAAAACATGAATAAAATGTGTTTTAACCTACATTAAATCGATGAGGAAAGTGATGTTTGTTTAAAATTATAATCCGGTGTACCATGTATTTTGGTTATTCATTAAAATTTGACATATCTCAAAAGAATAACTAATAATAACGAATTCATCATTGCATGATCATATGGTTCATAACCTGTTTCTGCGTGATCGATTGGCACACACAGGCCGTGGACGATAATAATTGGAAGGTGTAAGTCACTCATAACAATCATCTTGTACATTCGTTTATAAAGGCGTATTAAACTGTTAAATGGTCGTAGTTCATAAATCAAGTTGCTAGATCGACATGTGCATGCCACCCCCCTCCTCGGTGTGTTTCAGGAGGAATCCTCCTCCACACAGACCTCTCTGAGGCCAGAGGACAGGCGGGCGACCAGAGGAAGATGGCGGTCGGGATGCTGTCTGGAATATGGGGCAGGATCTGCTCCACACCCAGACTTGGATGGATGTAAACACTGAATTTATATTTGATTTCCACTTCCCGTGGTCTGGACTTGTTTGGGCTTGTTTAATTCGCTTTAACTGCGTTTGATCCGGCGTAAGTCTGTGTGATTCCCAAACTACATCGATAGACTGGGTGGGAGAAAAGTGGACCAAAATGTCGGATTCAAAGGTAAAAGTTGCAGTACGAGTTCGGCCCATGAACCGCAGAGGTAAGTGTTTATATTCTTTACTGTTGCAATTTTATTTGGATTAAGTTACATTTATTCGACATTTGACTGTGAGAAAGTTTTGGCAAAGCCGATTGAACGGACGTGGTGGTGAAGACCTCCACCCTGATCCACCTCCACCCCGACAGAGAGGACTATTTCTCGGTGTTACTGTCCCTCAAAGAGAGGACTACTACTCAGTGTTTGTCCTTCAAAGAGAGGACTACTGCTCAGTGTTACTGTCCCTCCAAGAGAGGACTACTGCTCAGTGTTAGTCTCTCAAAAAGAGGAACACTTCTCGGTGTTACTGTCCCTCAACCAGAGGACTACTGCTCATTGAACACTGTCCTCAAAGAGAGGACTACTGCTCAATGCTACTGTCCTCAAAGAGAGGACTACTGCCCACTGTTGCTGTCCCTCATAGAGAGGACTACTGCTCAGTGAACACTGTCCTCAAAGAGAGGACCACTGCTCAGTGTTACTGGCCCTCAAAGAGAGGACTACTGCTCAGTGTTACTGTCCTCAAAGAGAGGACTGCTGCTCAGTGTTACTGTCCCTCAAAGAGGACTACTGCTCAGTGTTACTGTCCTCAAAGAGAGGACTACTGCTCAGTGTTACTGTCCCTCAAAGAGAGGACCACTGCTCAGTGTTACTGTCCATCAAAGAGACTACTGCTCAGTAGTTTTACTGTCCCTCAAAGAGAGGACTACTGCTCAGTGTCCCCAAAAGAGAGGACTACTGCTCACTACTGTCCCTCATAGAGAGGACTACTGCTCAGTGTTACTATCCTTCAAGTGGCCTTACTTTTGAAACAAACTTGTCTCTGCAGAGTTGGAATTGAACACAAAATGTGTTGTGGATATGGAGGACAACCAGACCGTCCTCCACCCGCCACCGTCCAACTCCAAAGGAGACAGCAGGTAAACAATCAGACAACAGCATGCAATATTTCCTATGCTATTTGGAAGTCATAGCGGCATTATGACAATATGCAATAACCAACTCAACCCAGGTCCTTGAAGTTGTAGTATTATTAGCAGTTTCATTAGTAAGTCCCTGTAGTAGTAGTATCATTAGTAGTATCATTAGTAAGTCTCTGTAGTAGTAGTATCATTTAGTAGTATCATTAGTAAGTCCCTGTAGTAGTAGTAGTATCATTAGTAAGTCCCTGTAGTAGTAGTAGTAACTTTAGTAGTATCTTTAGTAGTATAATTAGTGAGTCCCTGTAGTAGAAGTATCATTAATAGTATCATTAGCAGTATCATTAGTAAGTCCCTGTAGTAGTAGTAGTAGTAGTATCATTAATAAGTCCCTGTAGTAGTAGTATCATTAGTAGTATCATTAATACCGTAGTATCATTAGCAGTATCATTAGTAAGTCCCTGTAGTAGTAGTAGTATCATTAATAAGTCCCTGTAGTAGTACAAGTGTTTCCCCGGCACTGTATGGTTAAGGCCCCGCCTTAACCATATATACATTGATTACCAATGTACAGAAAAAAACAAAATAAACTTAATTATTATGCATTAACAAAGTACAAAACTTTCGTAGGGGAAGGAAACATACTTCCATCAGGTACAAAGATAAAGATAAATAATATATTGGTAACACTGTTCACAACAGTATCCGTGTCATAAAGCTTTTTTAATGCAATTGCACGGCAGCGGCCACCTTGACTTAGGGTGCACTCACACTAGGCCATCTGGCTGTGGCCGTTGCCCGTTTTCACACCTAACCGTGCTCAACTGGCCCCATTGTTCTCTGGCCTGCATTCACACTAGGCCATCTGGCCGTGGCCGTTGGCCGTCGCAACTATGGCCTGGCCACGGTAGGCTCTTGTACATACGTCATCACGTCGTAACTAGGGTTGAGCACCGAAACTCGGTTCCAGTAGGGAACCGGTTCCGACGTAAACGGTTGTAACGAGATCGAATAAGAACACACATTTCGGTTCCTCATAACGGTGCCTGACGTTTTTTAACGCCCCCTGCCCCGCCCCCATGGTGTTGCGGCGTGAACTTGTGTTAGTGCTGGGCGCTATACCGGTTCTCACTGAATAACGGTGTGTATTTTCGTTAGGATATGATTTTTTTTTATATAGCCTACCGCCATACCGGTGTATTTGAGTACACAACGTTCGGAACGCAGCGCTGCGCGACTCTGTTTCAGACGGGACCCTTCTCAATGTTGCGGTAAACAAGCATGGCACGACTACGACTTTCTTTATAGGTCCATGACTGCGAGGCGTGGTATTTCAGGCCAACTGGTAAAAGAGTGTGTCACGGCTTTCAAACATATAAACCATAAAGCCTATGGGCGCCTCGAGACTCGGGACGGACTTGTCAACGCGCTGTGGCATCGCTTACTTGATGTTGTTTTGATTGAAGATCGGCAGGTTGTAGTGGGTGAACGTGAATGAACGTGTGCGTCTGTGTGTGTGTGTGTGTGTGTGTGTGTGTGTGTGTGTGTGTGTGTGTGTGTGTGTGTGTGTGTGTGTGTGTGTGTGTGTGTGTTGCGAGCAAATGTAATTTTAAAGTAACAAACAAACAAACTCAAAGCCGATGCATGCATCCAAAACTTGCTGTTCAAAAACCAAATAAACAAATCAAAAACAGAGTCGTTATTCGCTTCAAATACTTTTTCTTTTCAAAACTTGGGAATTAATGCAGCGCGGTACCGAGCGGTTGAAAACAATGTTGCCGTCTCCTGTGGCTGCCTTGCGCACACGTTATATTACTTAATATGACTTTGGCAGTAATGTTGCGCCATGATGCGTGCCTGCCTGCTTTCAGTGAGTAATTACAATTATTTGTAATTTTAAAAAGATATGTATCAGTCACAGCACTCACAGCAGCCTCTTCGGGTAAGTCGAGTAATTGATGCCAACCGTAAATCTTGCATATCAAGTAGGCTAGCAAACACCGTTGCCATTCAACTCAGTGTCCGCTGACTTTCTGCTTAATGCAAGTGTGTGCCGTTTCGTTTTTTTAAGTACCGGTTTGAGAACCGTTTTAGCACCGGAACCGTTTGAAAAGTACAGAGTAGGCACCGGTATCGCATAAAACCCAAACGATACCCATCCCTAGTCGTAACACGTCATCACCAAGCTTCTGCTGCATGGACCATAATAAAGTCTGCCGCCAGTCAGAGTTTTAACAACAATGGACAACAACACAGAGAACACAGTTTGCAAATTGCTGAGTCTGTTGCTTATTTGGAGCCGTTCTCAGATAGAGCCCACTCTCACTGCTGGTTTTTTCGAGTACGCAAGGCAGAGATTTGAGGTTAATCGTGCTGCACGCGGAAGAAGATTTTTCTTCTATTATGTCCATGAACATAATAAAGGCTTGTCGCCTTTATCATGTCCATAGTCGTCGCATGGACTATACGTCATCCAGCTCAGGTTGCGTAGCCGTGCGTGTGCGCGTGTCAGCTCATTAGCATCTGTACCGTGGCGGCCCGTACCGTAGCAGCACACCTCTCCCAAGTGGCCAAGTTGGCTTGGCCTGGCCAGACTGGCCACACTCACACTGCCAGATTACACAGATTTGATGTGTGAAAACGGCCACGGCCAGATGGCCTAGTGTGAGTGCACCCTAAGACATTTCCCTTGGGAAACACTGCAGTATCATTGGCAAGTCCCTGGAGTAGTAGTAGTAGTAGTAGTATCATTAGTAAGTCCCTATAGTACTAGTAGTTAGGGGTGTAACGGTACACAAAAGTCACGGTTCGGTACGTATCTCGGTTTTTGTGTCTCGGTACGGAATAGTTAAGGGGAAAATTAAATAAAACTGCTTCTTTCTCAACAACGGAGAATGGCCGTAGATCAGCAACAATGAAAACACCAATAAACTTGGTTATGGCATTTGCATTTCTGAATTCCCAGACAGGGGTTGTTGAAATAGTGTTGTGAGCTGGGTTTGCACGGCTCGTTTTTTTTTCCACAGCAACGGAGATAGTCACACCCCCTGGTGCCTTTTCAAATGCGTTTGCTAGGGATGTGCATTTCTGGCAAAAATACTATTCGATATTCGCTGAGAAGTATTCGCAATATTCGTAAAACGCACGCACGCGCCTCGGATACACGCACACACAATGACACAGGGAGAGGCTTTTATGAATTGTATGAAATAAATTAGGGCCCGACCGATTTATCGGCCTGCCGATTTAATCGGCCGATTATAGCCTTTTTGAAAATAATCGGCATCGGCCAAAAAGACGCTGATTACAACCGATTATTATTATTATTATTATTATTATTATTTTTTTAATAAATGTTATTGCGATTAGTATCCTGCAGATTGCGCTCCTACTCGCCTTGCTAACTAACAACTTTAGCTGGAGTAAAAAAGAGGAGATTGAATTTTACCGTACAACATGAAAGCACGCTCGCTCAGGCAGCTGCGCGCTCACCTCACCAATGTACACAAGACGCGTTGTTTGAGCATGTTGTGCCTGTTTTTCTTTAGGTCCCAGGCCATGTTAATTTGTTATACTGTAGACTCTTAACGGTGAGACCATACTGCTCAGCACGCACGTGTTAGTCACTGCTCACGAGCGCAGCACATTGGGAGTTAGTTATTTATTTTACATTTTACATTACACTAATTTTTTACTGTAAATGTATTCTAAAACACTCAAAGATTCTGCATTCAATTCACATATTCGTCAAAAGTGTTTAAAGTATATTTAAGTTATCAAAAACTACGTTTTATATGTTTTTTATTTTATTATTATTTATTTTTTTAATCGGCCGATTAAATCGTAATCGTAATTTTTCTCTGAAAATAATCGGCATCGGCACTCAAAAATCAATATCGGTCGGGCCCTAAAATCAATGTTTATTTCAACAACTGCGCCATCAACATTAAACATCAAAATTATTTCAACGTGGGCAGGCAGATAGAACTACATGCGCCGAAAACAGATCCCTATTTATTTATTTTACTGAACACAGCCTGCATGACGTTGAACTAGACACGTCTTTTTAGAATTTATTTGTTACCAGCATTCGTAGTGTTGATCAGCAGATAAATAGTCCGTCATTGACGTCGACGCTGGGGTTGATAAGTTATCGACTACATGTGTGATATGACAGAAAAAAATCCACTTTCCTTGAAAGCGGTCATTATATGCTTAGCAACGGTGAATTATCAAACAATTATTCACCACCGGAAGTTGTGAAGGGCCATGCAAGTGAACGGAGCGTTCAACAGCATTGAGAAGAGCCGTGTAATAAATAACGATAGTCTCCGACTATTCGAATATTCGACGATCGTCGCCCATCCCTAGCATGTGCATGTTAAAGGGCCATGCAAGTGAACGGAGCGTTCAACAGCATTGAGAAGAGCCGTGTAATAAATAACGATAGTCTCTGACTATTCGAATATTCGACGATCGTTGCCCATCCCTAGCATGTGCATGTTAAAGTGCTGTTCGTAGACATGGAGAGCCTGTCGGAGACCCTCTCCGTAGCTTACGTGCGCATCCAATATTTTTGAACTATCCGTCGAGGCCATGGACCTATTGGTCGACGAAACGGAGACGGCAAGGGCTGTGATTGGTCCTCTAACAAATTCGTTTCCGGAATCACTTCTCCGGTTTGACTTTGCACCTTAATTACTTTGTACATTGTTTCCTTTGCACCTTAAAGGGGACCTATTATGCTTTTTCGACTTTTATGACCTAAAAACGTTGTTATAATGATTGATAGTCATGTTTAACCATACTAAAGTGTCAAATAATGACGTACATGCATTTCGACGTATTCCCTGCAGTCTGGGGTGGCTGTGCAGAGCGCTAAACACTCGGGACAACGTTTGCAATTCACTTGTTCACATTTCCGGGAAATCATCTACGTAGAGGCACTCCTGCCGCGCCCCCATATGCCTGGTCAAATCTGCCCCCACGCGCGCTTCAAGGAAGGTAACCAATCACAATGGAGTTGGGTTGGCAGGAGGGAGGCGAGGGGGCGGAGAAGGACGAAACCGAGCGTTGACAGAGAATGCTGAAAGCGCCCAGATGAGAGGAAGAGTTTCCCAAAAATCGACATCGTTTTTTGTGTATGGTTAAACATGACTATCAATCATTATAACAACGTTTATAGGTCATAAAAGTCGAAAAAGCATAATAGGTCCCCTTTAAGGACCAATAAAACACCAAAAAGATTTGAAAAGCTTTGGAAGTTTATTTACAACACTGTTTACATGGTTTGTTTGTAGTCAACATATAAGATAGATCGGGCGGTGATATGTATTGCGTATTCGACATCCCGACGGAGAGCTGCTGAGGGGTCTCCGTAGTTACCAGTTGTGGACGAAGTACTCAGACCACGTACTTGAGTAAAAGTTGTGATACCTAGTGTAAAATATTACTCCAGTCAAAGTAGAAGTACTCCCTTTAAACGTCAACTTGAGTAAAAGTATAAAAGTACTTGGCTTCAAATGTACTATCAAAAGTAAAAGTAATTTGGTGTAATGTAGTTCCAATGTCTTGCTGTGTCCTTTATACACTCAGTCCAATCATTTAAGGTTAAAAAAATCAAACACAAACACCACTCTAAATACAATGTGTTCTATTTGTGATATCAGGTACTGATATCATTTGAAATGATCATAAGCACAATATACTAAACGGAAACCAAATGGTTAGGAATCAACAGGATGGGGGAAATACACATTAGACACGTATTTATTTAACAATTTATGGTTAACTGTGCAACTTGCAAAAACAGACTCCTTACATGACTGTATAACCTACCTAAAGCTAAAATATTGTTTGTTTAGTTTGAGAAGGAGCTGATTTTCAACATTTCTGGCATCCAATCTTGCCCTTCTTGGGTTGAAAATTAGTCTAGCAGTGCTAAAGAGGCGTTCACACGCAGCAGAGGCTGGTAAGGCAGTGTTGATTTTAAGAGACAATTTGATTTTAAGAAACGATTTCAGTATCTCTTTGTCGTCTACTTTAGAGGCAAGGTACCCTTCTAGCTGTTTAACAGTTTCCTGGCCATGAGTTGTCTTCATGCTAGAAAATAATTCATCTTCATCTGAAGCACTTGATCCATTGACTGGTGACTGATGTGAACATTCTTCCTCCAGACGGGTCCTTGATGTAGTCAAGTCCTAATATACAACATATATTGGGACAGATAACAGAAATCATGTTATATAAATCATAGGGAAATTCCGGTGTACAGTACAGAGGAAATTAATGAGCTTATTTGAAGCAACATGCACAGAGTTATGGATAGGCAGCTAAAGCTGACCTATGAGGGCAAAGAGCCATCAGGTTCTATGCCCCATTAGATAAGCTTTACTTCCCTGGCCACAACTCAGTCTAGGTTGTGCCAAATTTCCTTGTTCTTTTTCCTGAACAATATGAACAGCATGTGTCCTTGAACAATAAGGCTATGGGGTTCATCGATATGAAACATGTATTTTAGGCCTATATATTAATCCAGGTACAAACTAGAGCCCGACCGATATATCGGCAGGCCGATATTATCGGCCGATATTATTTTTCAAACTATTCGGTATCGGCATTATAATGGCCGATAAATGAATATTAAAAAAAAATAAAAATTGTCCACCAGAGGGCGCTCTAACGCCCCAAACCCGCTGATTCAGGCAGAGTGAATGACGGAGATCGACGGAGATCATCGGTGTTCATAGCTGTGTTCGAAATCATTCCCTATCACGGATATAGTGCACTATATAGGGGGCTCGCCATTTTGCAGTGGTGTTCGAATTCTCAGTGGTTAATTTCATGCACTAAAATTTGAGTGTACATACGATGTTCCCTACTTGTTACTCCGTATACCACAATGCAATGCGGTAGTGTTCTTCCGGAGGAGAAGAAGAAGCTGAATAACCGCGAAAACTAATACATTTAATGATGGAGTCTCCGGCTTTCGTTTAGAGATGTCAACAATTTAATTGGGAGTTAACATAGAAAATGTAATATTCAAAATTAATAAAAAAAACTTGATCAAGGAAATGTTGCATTCAACATCAATACAAGCTCCAGCTTTCCTCGGGATTGACCGGTTTGTTTACATGATGTGGGAGCATCTGTCTGCGTCACACAAATACCCGGCGCATTTACTGACGCAAATGACGCTTAGAAATGTTCAGCGTAGTGTCCGAATTCTCGTTTGTTCGTTCCCTATATAGTGCACTATATCATAAACACTATATAGGGAATAGTGAGGGAGTGAATAGGGAATGATTTCCAACACAGCTCATGTGTGCAAGTGTGTTCATGGTAAGTTGGCAACTGTCACAAGACATACATTGCTTGAATAACAATTAAAAGAACATCCCCATCAATTCTCTAAAGTCGATAAGCATGACTTAATTCATGACTACCATGTCCAGTTTTGCTGTTGTTATGTGTTAGTTGAGAGTGAAAAGGATTTAAAGGATAACTACAAATAACCAATGTTAGGGAAATCTGTTTGTTTTGTTGCGCGTTTCTGGATTTTTTTTTTTTATATATATCGGCCGATATATCGGCATATCGGATTTTTTAATCACAAAATATTCGTATCGGTATCGGCCTTAAAAATCCTATATCGGTCGGGCTCTAGTACAAACCCCCCACCCTTTTAAATAAATAAACGTATATAAATGTGCTTGTTTAGTTTTTTAGTTTACTTTTGGTTTTGTAGACTAGGCGGATGACATCTGAAATCAAAATGCAACAAAACATACTAACGTACTTACGTACATACATAGATACATACCTAGTTTTAATAGGTTCTCATCAGATATCCACGCTGTTTTAAATTTCGGGAGCAGGATGGAAGCAGCAATAAACTCTGGTTCTATGGGGTCAGAACAGTCTCATTAATAATGAATGCACAGAGAAGGATTCACAAATGTTTTTTGTGATTTATATATAAATTACTCTCTTCTCACAAATACATTTCAATGCACACACAAATGCATATCGGTATGTTTAAATGTAAAATAAATCCATAAACAAAAATAAGTTTCACAAACACATTTCTGATCCACACACAAATGTGCCTTGTTTTAAATAAATGTAATATAAATCCATAAATATATTAATTAAAAACATATTTGCAATTTTCATCAAAAATGTATTTGGATGTTGTTACATTTATATACAAAATTTTAAACTTGAATTGACAAGATTTTTTTCATTTGTGAAATTTTTGAGACTCTCCTGACGTCGCTGGATTCACAAATGCATTTTTTTCAACAAGGAACTCTCTGTAGCCAATCAGATGCCTCCCTCGTTTTCAGCCAATTCCGACCTCTGAGTCCAGCTTCCGAGCCTTCCGGTTCCCTCGCTCAAATGTCTATGGGAAATAAGTAACATGGGTTTTTTGAATGATCTAACATAACAATCTCTAGGTGGCGAAGAAGTAAAAGCTGCGTCATGTTTTGAGCTACACACTTTTTCCATCTAGTTTCGACTGGGTTTTGTTGCGTTTTTTTGAAGAAAGTCGTCCAATCCTTGGTTGCTTTTAACTCTCTTTATTTGTTAGAGTAGGCCTATTTCGGTATGGTAACTGAAGCAAAAGGGAGGGAATTGGATCTAACGCATATGAGAATGATATCGTGCAGTACTTTGAGTCCCGGGCTTAGGTCCAGTCCTCTCGGCAGGGCTACCAATTAATTCTGCCCTAAATCTGAACTCTCCGCTGGTTTCTATCAAGTGGGCGTGGCCTATGTGAAGTGGGCGTGGCCGGTGTGACGTAAGGCTCCGCACTCCTCACCTGTCTAAAGGTGCTGCCAACTGTGGCTGGAGTAGTTATTGCAGCTTATGTGTTCGATCCTGCTTCCTAGTGGCTATGTGAGGGTAATGCAGCTTGTGTGTTCGATCCTGCTTCCTAGTGGCTATGGCTTATGTGCTTAAAATACGTAACAGTTTTGGGATTTTCTGTGCCGTTAAAGTAGTGAACGGCACCGACATTGTAAAAACCCATTCACTGCAGTCATGTGATTGGCTGAAAACGAGGGAGGCATCTGATTGGCTACAGAGAGTTCCTTGTTGAAAAAAATGCATTTGTGAATCCAGCCACGTCAGGAGAGTCTCAAAAATCCACGTATAAATACAGACCAGTTCACACACAAATGCAAACAAGTTCACAAATGAAAAGCGTCTTGTAAATTCAAGTTTAACAGTTTGTATATAAATGTAACAACATCCAAATCCATTTAGATGAAAATTGCAAATATTTTTTTAATTCATATATTTATGGATTTAGATTACATTTATTTAAAACAAGGTACATTTGTGTGTGGATCAGAAATGTGTTTGTGAAACTTATTTTTGTTTATGGATAAATTTTACATTTATACATGCCGATATCCGTTTGTGTGTGCATTGAAATGTATTTGTGAGAAGAGAGTAATTTATATATAAATCACAAAATACATTTGTGAATCCTTCTCTGTGCATTCATTATTAATGAGACTGTTTTTAAAGCGCTCTTGCAGTCCCTCTAGGGCTGCAACAACCAAAGGTTTGCAGTACCTGTAATTAGAGGTTGGGGAGAGAAACGGATGCAGTAAAATATCACAACATTTACAGTGTGCATTTATACTGAGACAATGACAATAACAACAAGCATCCCAGTACATCATTTTTAAATATGATCTGATGGTCTTACATCTATTTTGTTCTTGGTCAATATGTGTTCATACAGGCCTCATACTTTTACAAACGGCACACATTAAAGGGGTAGTTCGGAATTTTGGACATAGGGCCTGATTCCCAAGTGAGCATTGGTATTCTTTATCACTGGAGACAGTTTTCAACACATTTCATTCAGTCCTTCTAGTTGCAGAGTTCGCTCGTGCTAGGCTAGCGCACGTCAACGGGCAATGCTAGCCTGCTATTAAAAACAGTGTTACCCACCCCACAGTACACCCGAGGTAAATCAATTATAACGACAGACTATAAATTTAAATGTCTGTTTATAGAATAATGTTAGAAATAAAACCAACCTTGCATTGCATTGCATTTTGAGGGAATTGCTGGGTCTCAGCAGCAGTGTTATATTCCTGGTAGTAGGCTACGGCAGTGGCGGACTGATACCTAGGTTACCGGCTCTAGTTTTTTTACCTGCCGCTGTCATTGCTACAAACGCAGAGTACAGTGAACGAAGGAATTCTATTAGCGTATTCAATTAACAAGATATGGCCACGTTTGGAGGACTCTGCTTTTGAAGACGATTATGAGGAATTTGTTGTATCCAATGAACCGTACATGTACGAGCCGGAATACACGGATGAAGAACTGAGAGAGCTGGACACTAGAGCTGTAGCAACGCGTCGATAAATTCGTCGACGTCAAATTTCTCCGTCGACGATTTTCGAGGACAATGGACAACAACACAGAGAACACAGTTCGCACTTTGCTGAGTCTGTTGCTTATTTGGATATATGTTTACCGTTTAATGGGAAAGAAGGCTCGTCGCCTTTATTATGTCCGTGGTCGTCGCATGGACTATACGTCATCCAGCTCAGGTTGCGTAGCCGTGCGTGTGCGCGACTGCGCGCGTCGGCTCATTAGCATCTGTACCGTAGCGGCCCGTACCGTAGCAGCACACCTCTCCCAAGTGGCCAAATTGGCCCGGCCTGGCCAGACTGGCCACACTCACACTGGCAGATTTGAGCACGGCTGGCCTTTCATTTTGTATAACAGTGAAACTATTTTATTTTGTGTAAAGCAGAAGGTTTTTTGCTGTGCAAAACTGTTGTTAAATAAAGTATATTATTAAGAATTTTTTGGTATTTATTTGAGATACATTATGGTTTTTATTAATCGAGCAACAGAAATAGATAACCATCCAATTAGTCATTAGATTAGTCGACTAATCGATGAAATAATCGCCCGATTAATCGTTTAATAAATAATCGTTTACCCCCTACTGGACACTAGTATTCAGGATCTCGATGTGTCTGGGCATAGCGCCCCCCGAGAAAGGGCAATCTGCATTACGGAGTACCAGGACTTTCTACCCCTTCTAAATCGAGGAGTGCTGGAAACATTCTTCTCCTTTGATAAAATAAATTGGAAAAGAAGACCCAGACCTGCTGGACCCAACGGCCAGTTGTCAATGTTGTAAGTTTGCAATCCAAACAAAATGTAATTGTGTGTTGCCATGCATGAACATACCATATATAATAATTTAATTGATTTATTAAAGTGTCCTTTCTGGATCTCGCACTGGAAATTGGTGGAAACTTTGTGGTGCCCATCTGAAGCGTTTATTTCAAAAATTTCTAAAAGCACACTGAACCACCATGTTGCCTAGTCGTTCAATTGCGCTTCTGTCCCACGCTTCTCTGTTTACGTTCTTCTGTCGTGATTCGTTACAAAACTAACAGGCACAAAGTAAAATTCCGCTGCTGCTGAGAAAGTAGTCCGTCGATGATTCATGCGATGCAAGGTTAGTTTTATTTCTAACATTATTCCATCAACACAGACATTTATATCTATAGTCTGGGGTTATAATTGATTTACCTCGGGTGTACTGTGGAGTGGGTAAGACTGTTTGCTATATGAAATTTTAAGGGAGTTGAATTGTCTATGACAGGGAATACATCTTAATATTATGGGGGGAAAGCATCCCTACCTTGAATTGATGTGGATTCGTTCAAGTTTATTGATGAGGAGCGTCAGAGTAGGCAGAAGCCATCCCATCTGAACCTCCGTCTCAGCTTGGAGAATGTTGAGGGCTTTGGCGCGAGGACCCATGGTTTTTGCAAAATGAGTGGTGTCATTGCTCGGACTATAATTGTCCTCCATTTCCCCTTACTTAAGGTAACTGAATAGTTAAGCAATATTTTACAATATTATTATTTTTACATATATAAAAAATAAAAAAATACACTTACATTGGCAACTTCAGTGCAGTGCATACAGTTCTCAAGGCCCCTTCTCCTTCATCTTTGATTATTCTCACGATTCTTTCAACAGAGAGAAACAATGAGTTCCATCGGGTGTCGTTAGGACGGATCAGTTGTATTTTGCATGTTTCCTCTATCATGTCTGAAGCAGTGGAGGATCGAGATGTCTTGTTCCATAAGCCACTGCATTTTTCAAAAGCTGATCGTGACAGTCTTTTATAGGAGTCATTGGAATTGGCCTTGGCTGCATCAACTGTGGCGACAAGGTTTAATAGATGACATGCAAAGCGATGATGCTTTGGAAGCTGGAATTGTAAGCCATCATCTTCCATTAAGATCGGTGTTACCTCAACAAAGTCAACATCAACACCTTCCTCTTCATGTTCATCATCATCACTGCAAGCATCTTCTTCAGTCTCACCGGAGGCACAGTTATTGTTCTTATCTTGTTGTTGTTCTCCATATTCTCGGAATGCTTTTATGAAATTGGACCCATTATCTGTGTTCGTTCTAATTTTTTTTTTCTCTATGCCAAATTCGGAATGGATATCATTCAATGCACTGCCCAACACATCCGCCGGCAAGCAGGCGCCACAGAGCACCTGTTCAGGGTGTCCGCGCGGTAGTAAAAGGTAGTAAAAAAAATTAAGGGTTAGGGTTGGTAGTACATTTTTCACCACCACCTCAATATAAAATGAGTTTCCATTTTTTTGTTTACATGTTTTAACTTCATCTAGCCTAAAAAATACAGTATACGGTGCTAACAGGACCTGAACTGAGTAGCCGTTAGAGTTGGTGTCGCTGATTGCTATAGCGACGCCAGTGTTACACCGAATTCTGCGACCCACCGAAAAGTGTGACCCCAGGGGGCGCTGTTGCATATTTACTGCAACATGCACGAGTTTGAAGCGTAGACAGGCATGACAAAAACATACATAAAACATAAGATCTCCCCCCAACCAATTACCTTTTTATTAAAGGTGCTTAAAGGCCCACTATGCAACTTCGGGCATTTCTTCGCTGTTTTCTTGGTTTTGGCACGCACATTTCTCTACACAGCGCCCCCTACAGCTTCGTAGTAGATATTTCACAACACTGTCGTAACAACTCGTTGACGACCCTTCCCCATGCACTTCTACGCGAGCCATGTGCATTTGTTTTCAAAGAAGCCAGCGAATGCGTGGAGCCATGTCCGAAGTAGATGTTCATAAAGTGTAGGCAAGGTTATACATTTTTTAAATGGTGTATTTGTATTGCAATATCATAAATCCATCCTTTTTTATAGTTGACGGGGAGAATTTATATCCTAGATTATAATTGTTATATCTTAGGTTGAACAGAACAATCAGTGTAAGAGGTTTGGCCAACATAAGAATCTAAATAAACAAGAACCTGGATTCGGGGATTCAGTCTGTATCTGGGGGACGAGACGGACGAACAGCAAAACACCCATGGAAACAAAGGTGTTTATATGGTTGCAACCAAGCAAGCTAGAAACATACAGGGCTCACAACAAAACGGTCGAGAAAACAAACGGTCGAGTATCCTTTTCTCTTCTTCTGTTCCTCCGACATTGGGTTTCTCTGTCTCTTTTTAGTCGGCTGATCTATGATGAATATAACAATCCCTTAGTTACTTGTGTTTATATCGAGCCGGTTCCGTGTTTGGGGGTCTGTGCCGTAAAGCACCAACGCCCGGAGTTCAGAAAATTGAACTTTCAACGCTCCAACGCGTGACGCTTAGCCACGATAGCCAATCAGCGTGGAGCTTGACCCGACGTCACTGGCAGAGAGTAGTGACCCTTGCACAGAAGCATACGGCCGACATCTTTCTTTATTCTGGGTGGAAATAGTAACATAGTTACGCCATTAAATGCGTTTATGGAAACATTTTTAGCGAGAAATGTGCATTTTACTTTCACAATGTTCGCTCGGTGAATGTGAAGGATGTTTGGTTTGATAGTTATGACGAAGAGTGAACGCTCCGTTCACTTGCATGGACAGAGTCTCTGGTTGCTAAGCAACCTCAACGTCTTGGCGGACTATTTCTCTGCTGATCAACACTACGAATGCTGGAAACACACCAGACACACCATGTGAAGTTATTTAACCCGATTATCGTTATTTATGAGTCCTTAGCCCAAGTGAAGGAGTTCAAGTACCTCGGGGTCTTGTTCGAGAGTGAGGAGACTATGGAGCGTGAGATTGGCCGGAGAATCGGAGCAGCGGGGGCGGTATTGCGTTCGCTTTACCGCACCGTTGTTACGAAAAGAGAGCTGAGCCGCAAGGCAAAGCTCTCGATCTACCGGTCGATCTTCGTTCCTATCCTCACCTATGGTCATGAGGGTTGGGTGATGGCCGAAAGGACGAGATCGCGGGTACAAGCGGCCGAGATGAGTTTTCTCAGAAGGGTGGCTGGCGTCTCGGGATAGGGTGAGAAGCTCAGTCATCCGTGAGGAACTCGGATTAGAGCCGCTGCTCCTTTACTTAGAAAGGAGTCAGCTGAGGTGGTTCGGGCATCTGGCAAGGATGCCCACTGGGCGCCTCCATTGGGAGGTGTTTCAGGCACGTCCAGTGGGGAGGAGACCTCGGGGAAGACCCAGGACTAGGTGGAGAGATTATATCTCAACACTGGCCTGGGAATGCCTCGGGATCCCCCCGTCAGAGCTGGTCAATGTGGCCCGGGAAAGGGAAGTCTGGAGCCCCCTTCTTGAGCTGCTCCCCCCGCAACCCGACCCCGGATAAACGGATGACGATGAGATGAGATCGTTATTTATATCCGAGATTATTTAATCTAACCCGATCTAAACTCTATCATGCACCCAAACACGGCGGCGTTTGGGTTTCCTACCTCGGACTCTAGCGCAGCCACAGGCGCGTTTGGCGCGTTGAACCATTTTTGTGACACACAATGATCAAGCGTCAGGTTAGGCGCGTTACTCGCGTTATCCAACGCGAGTAACGCGGTTGGTGTGGCCGTACCATTAGTCGATTGATCCATGATGAATGCAACAATTGCCTCGCAACTGGCTGTTTATATCTAGCCGGTGCCATGTTTGGGTGTGTGTCTGTGCCGTAAAGCATTTTCGAAACTACAATCTGACTACATTTTCGAGGATACTTCCGTTGCGTCACATCCGGATTGTCCCGGTCCGAGCAGATCAAGTTGCATATGCGCTTTTTCACTGGAGAGGCGACATGGGTAAATGACACACCCACCAATCGACCCAGAAATGGATGCAGAACCATCAGCATAACTCTCAACCTGCATACTTAATGTAATTTTGGCTAAAAAAGTTGCATAGTGGGCCTTTAATAAATACATTTGATTGATTTGATTAGCATTTTACAGACCCATACAATGGATTGGGCGTTTAGTAGGGTCCTTCACCGTTGCTTCTTTACCCATAAAAAGCTACAGTCATGGTTAAATTCCGCTGATTTACCTTAGAGCATTTCCTATTATTGGGTACTGTGTAAAATGCTGTTTAGAATTAATGTTAGTATCAAGAAAAGAAAGACCCACCGGAGATCATATGTTGTATTTATGTTTTTTGTTATAATGCACATGTGCATGTTGCAGAAAATGTGCAACTGCGCCCCCTGGGGCCACACTTTTTGGTGGATCGCAGAATTCGGTGTAACACCAGCAACATTTTCCGCCTTTTCCCCTCAGAGTTCTGTGCTGAGTTTCTAGCTCTATGAGAGCATGGGTAAATGCAAGTTTTCGCAAACATGGGTTGACGACCCGACATTTAAAGAAACCTGGCTGAAACCCGTGATGGGAAATGGCCGAGAAGCTTTTTGCTCGTTGTGCAAAAAAACGATCAATGTGACATGGAACGGCATTAAAGCGATTAAATCATAAACGCTTCGAGCATTCACCAGCAGCGGCTTCGTGCGAAGGGGGAGCAGCTCTCTATTAGAGGACTGCGCGTGTCACAATATTCACTCCCGCTCCCGCCTTGTACAGTGCTGCTCCCACCTGCTCCTGCAAAGAGCTGTAATTTTTGGTCCCGCTCCCGCCCGCATCTATGATATTATATCCCGCTCCCGCCCGCAAATGCCCGCAAGGATGGATGTTTACTTTCTGTCTCAGGAAAGGCCTGTCCATTGGCTTGGAAAAAGCCAAAATTGTGCACATAATTCATTAGGCTACCAGTATTGGTAACATATTTATTGGTAAGCCTGCATGTTTTCAACCATACAAAACATTAAATAGGCCTCAGTAACTGAAACACGAAACAGTCACATATTAAAAAAATAAAAACTCTGCAGGTCAGTACCAGCACGTCTAAATGAAAAATGAAAGGTAAAAGAATCAGCTGCTGCCTCGACCATGAAGGAAAAGTTGTTGGAAAAGTAGGTTTTGCTTATTGATGAGGGCTTCATGATAATTGGTATATTTTGGTATATTTTACTTTACCCTCATATTTGATTCGCGGGAGTGCAGTGTGTCATCCCGCACCCGCAAATGCACCTCTATCATCCCGCCCGCCCCCGCAATGACCTTTAATTTTTTGTCCCGCGCTGCACTATTTTGCGTTGAGTCCCGCGGGAGTGAAGACCTCTACTCTCTATGTCGTTGTTTTTTGCGGTGCTAGCAGCAGCAGCACTAGGGCTACAGGGATCGCGGCAGTGTCACATTTATACCTTATAGTAAGTAGTAAGTGGTGCTTTGCATACCCCCCGCCCCGCTGCTTGATGTCGTGTTGGTAGTAAAAAATATTGTGGAGGTAGTAAAAAAGGTAGTAAAAGGTAGTAAATTCATCTCTATGATTCCTGCATATACCCTGCTGTTCAATGAATCTGGATCAACCCAGTGGGCAGTGACCCCGAGAAATCCTCTCCTTCTTGCACTCCAACAGTCAGTCGTCGTGGCAATGAATTCAATGGAGGACATTGCTTGTTTTATGGTTCTCCTCATTTCTTGGGCACTCTCTTCTATTTTGCGCCGCAATGTAGTTCTGGACATCACATGTGAATTAGGCTGTAGATCTTGCACTAAAGCCTGAAACGCAGGCTGTTCTACCACACAAAATGGTTGAAGACTATGACTACGTTGTCTACATTTCTTTGATTCACAATCTTAGTTTCTCCCAATTTCAGTTGTCTCGAAGTAGAGGGAACTGTGTTTTCAGCTTTTATTTTTCGAGGGACTGTAAGGGCATTGTATCTTGCCAAGTGACTTGAATGCTTTCTCTGGAAAGAAAGAAGAAAAAAACACATCATCAACATCATATCTTCACAGCAATATATCAATTATTTCATAAATGTTTTTCATGTGTTTTTGCATGTACCAAGTAGGCTGCCGAGAAGGCTGAATAACTAGCTAGCCTATCAATAGCAGACAGGCTACTTCAAGTAGCTACCAATCATACCTTTAATGTTAATTGTTAGCCTAGTCAAATATAAGCCTAAATAGCTGCGTTTGCATGGACACTTCTGATCCGATCAGATTTCTAATCGGAATAGATCTATTCCTAGGCCTAATTTTTTTTTTGATTTGGTTCCGGTTTCCGACCGACCCTGTCAATTTATGTGCGACCCAAATTATTATTTTTTTTTTGATGCAAACTATAATTACTAGGGCTGTAACGATACACAAATTCACCATTCGGTTTGTATCACGATTTTTGACCCACGGTTCGATACATCCCACGATTCTTTTAAATTTAAAAAGCATTTTATTTAAACAACACTTAAATACCAATTATCTTAATGTAACATTTAATAACAAATAATTTGGAACACTGAACAGATTTGAACCAAAAGAATACTATTAAAGTATAGCTAAATTAATAAAGAAATAACCAAAGATTGCAGTTGGAGGATGCTTTTTGCTGGTAGGCATAATAGGGCCCCTTTAACTGTTTGGTTGGTTTATTCAAATATCCTTATTAGCGCATCTTATTAGGCTATGTAGCTTAAATAATGACATAATCAGGCCGTATAGAATGCAACATGTTTAATAGCCTAACTTTCAATAGATGAGGAAAAACATGAACGTCGCAATAACGAGGCATAGTGTTACGAGTAGCATATGTGTGTGTGCGGGAGAATGGCAGTGTGCGTATGCGTGTGTGAGTGACGTCAGCGAGTGAGTGGACGAGCGAGGAGAGCGAGCGGTAGCGCGTGTGTCTAGTGAAGAAGCGAAGGAGTCCGGTAGAATAAAGTACCCATCCTGTCAATAATCGGTGGCCGCTTCATTCCGACCTATAAGCAGACAAACTGCCAGTCAAATCACACAAAACAATAGAGACAGGATCACACAGGCAATTTTTTTCGCGCTTGGCCCACTCTGGATAAATGTCGTTCATATCGCATATGAGGACTTCGACGGCTGTGGAGAAATGCAATCCTCCGTAGCCACGGAGAGCTGTGATCACAGAGAGGGCATCTCGTCACATATTTACGGCATCGATAGGAGGGGGCGCTGTCAGCAGACTATTATTTATACAAATTATTAGCAAATTTCAATCGGACAATTTGACCGAAGAGTTAGAAAGGGCATATCGCGCTTCTGCCTTCTCACACCGCGAGACAGGTTCGTGGCTTTGAGTATCGCGATTTTCGGTTTGATATGCGTATCGTTACAGCCCTAATAATTACGTTTTGGTACAGCACCTCTTCATTCTATACAAGGATGAGCGAATTTTCTCGCTTTTAAATGAAAACAACCTACCTATCATTCGCTGCCGCTGGAAAAAATTAAATAAATTCCCTACCTACCCATGACCTCAACTGACAACCAACAGGAACCAAACTTTTTTTTTTTTTTAGGCCCTATCATGCATCCTGTACTGTATATATGGAATTTACAAAAGTGGTAAGCGTACATCCGTATGTCTCTCGCGCACAACCGTTATGTTGGTCTGGACTTATTTGATATATGTAAGGGATAATGTTGTACAGAACACAGCAGGTCATTATCGGGAAAAATAAGCCCAGACAGTATATCCAGTTTACTTCAAACAACAGGTATATTAGCCTTTAGTTGGTTTGGAGGGGCCAAGCGCAGAGAGACACACACGTGCGCACACTCACATTCACGCGCGCACATAAACACACAGAGCTTGCATGTCGTGGAAAGGAACGTTGAAAGGAGTGGTGAAAGGAACGGTTTTTGGAATGTAGTGGAGTAAAAAGTATGATTTTCCACTACGAAATGTAGTTGAGTAAAAGTATTAAGTCTCACAAAATAATAATACTCAAGTAATGTACAAATGCGCTAAAAAGTTACTTAAGTACAGTAACGAATTACTTGTACTTCATTACTGGTAGTTACGGAGTCGGATTACAGAGTCGGAGTAGTATACTTTGGCTAAACGGTCCGGGTGGAACTCGGAGTAGTAGTAGTAGTAGTATCATTAGTAAATCCCTGTAGTAGTAGTAGCAGTATCATTATTGTTGGTTAACGGAGGTTGGGGTTCAGGAACGTGTACAGATTGATAAATAGACTCGTCCCGCTGTTCTCCATAACTTTGTCCATCTCATATTCGAGTTTTGCTTTAACGTAATAGTAAATGTATGCTAAGAGACAAGAGACCTCCATGTCGCAGACATGGAGTCGTCGGAGAACCCAACGCAGTCTAGTCTTTCACCAAATGGGAGCTTTACACAATGTTGCGTTATTATGTTGCGTGTTATGCGCCATAACATCAACAGCAGAGCGGTTATCCAAATAACAAAGAAGTGTACAACACTGGCGTTAAATTGTGTGTATTCACGCAAATACCTTATGTGGCGTTCGCACGGTCGTAGCTCATTGTCTGGGCGGGAAATGCAGAGAAAGCTGAGGTAACCTGGACTCAGAGATAATTAAATTCCATTGCAATGTACTCGGCCCTATCTTGCATCTAGCGCAATTTACTTTCTACACTGACGCATGTATCGTTGCTAGTTTGCAACTGGGGCAGAGCGTTCTTATCCCTCCACCGCCACGCGTCGGTAAATTAGGGAATGATCTTGCGACCCAAGGGGCGGTTCGGCGAAAGGAGGAGGCGTGTTCTGGCGCAAACGTTCCTTGGTGCTATTTTGCAGTTTCAGAAAACAATTCCGCCACAAACCAGGAAATACCTGGTTTAAAGGCAGTGGCGCGTTGTTCAGATGCTATATTAAGGGCGCATGCATAATGTTGCTTGTGCACCTAGCGCATACACTTTGCTTCTCTCATCTACCTAGCCACACATTCTTGGTAAATTATTTGGGAAAGAACAGCTAATTCAGCGGTAATAAGTTGTACTTTTAAATCAATGCATCTGCAAACACTGTACAGCAAACACAACATTTTCTTAACACAGACATCGTTTACAAGCCCATAACTTTTAGGATTGATGAGTATTTGATCTTGAAAAAACATTGTTTTCACGCACAATAAACACCTAACGCATAATACAGTCCATGGGAATGTATATTAACGGGGGGACACATGCATATTAGGAACACAAGTCGATAACGATAATGCATACAATGCTGGTAAGAAACTATGTTTGTTAATGTATTATTTATATCATCCAACAGAACCACAGTTAACGCATATCATACGTGTGTTAAGTTTTCTTTGCAAAAATGTATTTGAGGACTCAGTATTTCTGAAGCTGTGGAAGAAAACGCTATTCCATATGTGAATTAGGCCATATTATTTGGCCATAAACTGAGCCATTTGAAGTTTAAAAGGTGTTGATGAAACTAGGCCTGCTGCCCTCTTTGAACCTAGTACTAGCCTATTGTAGAAAAAAGGCACATAAATCCGGAAAGATTACGATCTTGTAGGGAGGAGCTAACATTTTCATCATGGGTTAAAAAATAAATACCATTGATATTCACAAGCCAATCCTTGTGTGATGGTTTTCCATAAATTGGCTTAGAATTTCACCTATTCACAAATGTTTAGCGGGCAGATTTGCAGGCTGCATTCTTTTCATTTCATTGATATTTGCTGCTAAGCTGGTGTGCTTTGTCACCCGTGATTAGACAGCTGACCTGATTACCTATGGGTGCAAATAGAATTGTTTGACGATTTAAAAATTCCTCACGATAGTTCTTTGTGCTTGTTCTCTCATTCATATAAATGTTTCACATGAGTTTATATAAACAGCATGCGAGGCCATTTGAGCCACAGTAAGCATAAAAGTTTGCACATTTCGACCAGACGGATGGCCCCTGAGATAGGGGTTTTTATTTTTCTTCTGGAAGAATGACAATGGCATTAATCTAGAACGGGATCTCGAGTTCCAAGCAGAATTCAGTGGTAATGAGCTTGTTAAATTGTAATAGCTGTTCAAGTGAGTGGCTTTTTACATCTTAGAGTGGCTTTCCATGACTATTCTTCTATTTCTTCTTCTTCTTCTTCTTCTTCTTCTTCTTCTTCTTCTTCTTCTTCTTCTTCTTCTTCTTCTTCTTCTAATAATAATCCCCCATTAATTATTCGATTTCTAGGAATTGCTGCAAGATATGAGGCAATTCCTGTACAGATACTAAATTCTCATGTCACAAGTTTACATCTGAATGAATATCAAATGGGATGTTTGTAGAAAATATTAATGTAAAATGCCTTCACTTATCCAGCAGGATAGGTTATGTTAATGTTTTCTTTGCCAAGGTCTCGTTTTATAAAGCTAGACGTGGTCAAGGACACTTTAACCTCACGCACTTTACTGATGTACTTTAGTGAACTGCAAAACCCACACATGTATGTTTTCCAAAGTGTTGCATGCATCATAAAAAATAGAGCTTTCTTTATTGGTTGTGTTTCTCTCCCTAAAGCCAGGGTAGACAATTTGAAGGAACGAGTAAGCTAGATTTTGAAAGTATCCAACTGAAAACAAAACTAAAAAACGTTCAGACCTCACTCGAAAGCCACCGACCCAAAACACCTGACTAGCTCGCTAGTTTAAGCTAAATGTTTAGCATTGTCTTTGCTCCGGTCTTGAGCAATGAGTGCACTGGCAGAGTGTGACTAGGAAGCTGGATCGGTAGGTAGACAGACATGTAGCTGGGTAGGTAGTAAGACAGACAGGTAGCCCATCATTTCATTTGATTACATGCGACCGCCACATCCAAAAAAAACAATACATACCTATTATTAAAAAAAATTATCAGAGAATTGGACTTATTGATTGCTGTTGGAATATAAAGACAATTTTCTCTGCAATTATGCTTCTTAAATAAAATGCTTTTCCCAGCTTTGACTTCATGTAGTATTAACTATAAATTAATATAGCTTGTTATTGCTGAATATAGTCTTGCATGTTAACCGCTCTTTGTGGTAAAAGCCATGTCATTTCCCTGTATACTAGTGATGGGTTGGTCGCGAACGATTCGGTCAGAACGAACGAATCCCGAAGGTGAACGACGAGAACTGATTCCCAAAACAAAATAAATTATTATTATTATTTTTTTTTTAAACATATAACAAAAATATGGTCAATAAAATACACAAACAAACAGAGCTTTGTCTACCTGCGACCTTATATAGATTGAGTCTAAAACGTTCTCATCGATTCAGCCAATGAGGGCAGGTAGCAATCACGTTGCCATGGCCCATGGGTAAACAAATGATGAGGCACCACCACACAAGTTAACTTACGACCGCTGTAGGCTTCAATATCATGCAAGCACTTTATGTTGTTTTGTTTTTTTACTACATCACAATTGCTTTAATAAAGTATTGTTTTTACCTACCATTACGAGTCTCATTTGGTCTAGTTGCTAACATGCTTCACTGCTTATTAGCGCTGCATGGAAGACGCCATTTAATTCTTACTGCACCCCATTGGATATTTATGAAAAAAAGGCACGTATGTGCTTTACATAAATGCTTAATATATACACTTAACCTGGGTAATTTCGCCAGATCATTAGAAAGTAGTAGGCTACATGCATGTTGATTAACAACTATTCCATAATCTCCGCTTCCCTGGCAAATGACGTAACAGACCATCTGACTTAATGAACGAATCTAATGAACGAATCAAAAAAACAAATCGTGATAGTGAACGGTACTGAAAGAACTGATTCCCGGAAAATAATCGTTTTGCCCATCCCTACTGTACACCCTTCTGTGGAGCCGCCGGGGGGTCTAATCCCTAAGCTTTGCATGGTCTTCAGGACACCTGTTCACCTGAGTTTGAAATATGTCAACGTCTGAGTATTTCCTTTAGGAACATTGAACATCCTTGGGACCTTGGTTCTCTTCTGGGAACAGGTTTAGGATTGTATAGATTAGGTACGTGTTCTATGACACCAATTTAGAAATCAACCCTTGGTTCATGCCATGTAATTACCATCTTACACGGGTGATCCTGGGCCTTGCTAATGGGAAATGAGAAAAGCCCATATTAAGACAGATCCACTGTATCATTAATTCGAGGGAGGCTTTGAGTTAAAGAATATAGCCTCATGTTACTGAGATTTGGCAGGGATTGAATTGCACCATGTGGACATGGAAGCTATTTGAAGAATGTTATATGGGCTGTATGGGCTTCCCTTTGATGGCTTAGCAATATTAGGCTTGTTATTTCTGCCATGTCCCATGGTGCACACACTCGTGACAGCTCTCTTGTCCATTGTTTTCCCTTTGCGAAAAGTTTTCATCATAATGATGATGATAATGATGCTTGTTAAGTTTCCTTGTCAGGCCCACATAAGTTCCAAGCTATATAAATTACATTTTTCGGTTCATCTCACCTGCTTAGCCATGCTTGGCTAATTTGAAATGTGAATCTGGAAAAGCATTTCGTTTTCACGCCCCAATCTGGTATCCCCAGAGGTGGCGATACAATGCAAGGTGGGTATGGAAAGCTGGGGAAATACATTGGGCTGTGGTGAGCGGAGTAGGATGGGATCAGTGTTAAAGCACACTTGCAGGGGAATGCCCCTTCAACTCACACAATGGATATGTATTACATCTAGAATGGCCTGGCGGCTCCATCAACGTCTGACAGTTTGATTAAAAGTCCACTAAGTGGGTGAAAATGGGTCTTGCAGGAAGATAATCTTGTTTTATTTTCCATTGCTCAAAAATGTGGGTTTAATGAAAACAAATGTTTACTCTGTTTATTATAAAGGGAAATACAATTTAAACAAAAGTAATGAAAAGAAGAGAACCCCCAAACCCTATATGTGGGCTGATACTAGATAAGGAAGCAAATTGCACTGTTGGATTCAGCTAATGGGTAGTATGTGATAAACCATGACGTGCAGCGTTTTACATAACTATTATATAAGGGCTAGGAGTTCTCTTATTTCCATTACTTTTGTTTAAAATATGAACCCTTCCAATGAATAAGTTGCAGTGTTTCCCACAGAAATTTTGGAGACTATGGGGGGGGGGGGGGGCGTGCATGTCCGGGGGGGGGCTGTCAGTCGGCTGTCAGTCGCAGGCAGACAGCCGAACTTCGTGCTCTCATGCAATCCCAATGAGAGCGATACGAACTTCGTCTGAGCAAAAAATAAAAAATTCATGTGCACGCAGAGCCTATGGCGGCCGAAATTAGACTATGGCGGGGCGCCATAGTCTCGTCAATGTGTGGGAAACACTGAGTTGATTCACTTTGTTTCAGCCAGCATTTCAAGCCTCTCAGCTTCTACATTGGGAACAACAACAGCAATGGAAGGTATCCTCTTTACTTTGGAGACCCTTAGCACTGTATTTTCATATTCCTAAATGTATATATTTTTGTTTTACAGTTTACAGTTGGTGCTTTGAGACTCTCTGAAACACACACGTTTCAGAAGCAAGTCCCACATTGTCAATCTGGTCAAAAATGATTCACAATTTTTCACCAATATAATAATTATAAATGATAAGGTCCAAGTGTGTCTATGAAGTGAGATTTCAGCTCTAGAACTGCCTGATGAAATAATTATTACATGGCTATTAATCGGCTTGTAATATACCCTGCTTGAAAATCCAGAGTGTATTGTTTTTGTGACAAGTATCGTAGCGAAAATCAAGTATCGTAGCGAAATACAGTTTGTGTCGTGTTTTATTTGGCATTTTGTAAATCCCATTGAAACTGAAACCGGAACCGGAAACGGAAATTGGGCTGTTTACGTTTGATTGTAGTCTTTTCGCTTGGCTCTCCGTATCAACATTAGGGCTACACCGAGCGAAAAGACTACAACTAGTCCCCCTTTCCGTTTCGGATCAACGAGCAATAAGTCTTCCAACTGTATGGATTTACAAAATGCAGAATAAAACACGACAGAAACTGTATTTTGCTATGCTACTTTACTTGGAACGTCAAAGAATACCACTCACCACTTGGTGAGTTGCACATTTCCGAAATAGAAAGTTTACGGTTGTTTTAAGGACAGGTTTTTGAATGCCCATAGCCAGCCATTCTGAAGCAGGCAGGGGCGATTCTAAATGAGCCAAATACCCGAGATAGGACCAATAGTCAAAATTTCGGTGTCAACCACTCTACTTCATCCTAGACAAACCAGAAACGGGGCTCAATGTTCAAAACACCGGAATTGTCCTTTAAGGCGGTTTTGGGATCTAAAACTTGGCTTTTGCCTTGGGACTTTGACTCATTAGGCTGGTACATTGTCTTGGCTCTGTAGTTTCCTGATGATAGAGGTAGCCAAGATACAGAATAGGTCAGGATTGATGCTTCTCAGTATGTAATATTCTCCTGACTCAAACCCGGTTTCACTTTTTTCAAAACCCGAAAATCGTTAACGTTTTGGCTTATTGATACCACTATCAAGTTCCGTCGTTCATTTATAAAAAAAATTGTCCCATAGGTCCTTGTAACGTAACGTTGTGTACCTCGAGTCACATCACGGCATTCAAATCAAATCAATCCAATCACTGCAGCGTGTCCACCAATGTTTTTGAATGGAATTGTAAGCAAACCGGTATTACAAGTAAAACAAGTGAAGTCTGGCAGTTAACTTTGCTCGTGAGTATGGGCGAAAACCATTTATTGTAAAGGGGGGAACACAACCTCAATGGCCAAGCACATTAGCATTGTGCATCAAATAAAGGCCAAATGCAGTACCTTCGACTGACTCTGAGTTGAAAAGACTCTGGGCCCTATCTTGCATCCGGCGCAAGTGACTTAGTCACTGGCGCATGTGTCGTCGCTAGTTTACAACTGGCGCAGAGCGTTCTTTTCCCACCACCGCCACTCGCCGGTAAATTAGGGATTGATCATGCGCCCCAAGGGGCGGTTCTGGCGCAAACGGTATTTTGCCGTTTCTGAATACCATTGCGCTACTGACCAGGAAATACCTGGTTTAAAGTCAGTGGCGCGTTGTTCAGATGCTATTTTAAGGGCGCATGCATACATGCGCATGCAATGCATACGGATTGCTTGTGCACCTCGCGCATACACTTTGCTTCTCCCATCTACCTAGCCGCACATTCTTGGTAAATTATTTGGGAAAGAACAGCTGATGCAGCGGTAATAAGTTGTACTTTTAAATCAATGCATCTGCAAACACCGTACAGCAAACACATATTTTCTTGACAGAGACATCGTGTAGGCCTACATGGCCATAACTTTTAGGATTGATGAGTATTTGATCGTGAAAAACATTGTTTTACCGCGAGTGAGTGTTAAAAAGAATGAATGAATGCGGGCGCGCGTGTGTGCTCTGTTTAAACACACGCAAACTAAACACGTAACGCATAATACAATCAATGGCAATGTCTATTACCGCGGGGACACATGCATATTAGGATAGCATACAATACTGATAAGAAACAATGTTTAAAATGTATTGCGTATATCATTAAATAGAACCACAGTTACCGCATATCATGTTATATCATATACGTTTTCTTTGCCGAAATTTATTTGAGGACTCAGTATTTCTGAAGTTGTGGAAGAAAACCCCTTATTCCATGTGTGAATTAGGCCATATTATTTGGCAATAAACTGAGCCATTTGCAGTTTGAAATTCATGTGCATCTGTCTCATCGGAGACTGCAGACGCGCTGTCAAAATATCAACTCGTCCGATTCAAATGCGCTCATGGCTCTTAAAGGGGATGGGAGCTGGCACTCTCATTGGTTTGTTGGACGTTACGCCCAAACCACACCTACGGGTAACTAGGCTGCTTCAGACCAACCCTTTTGACACTTGCGCCGCGACGCAAGTGTCATTTATCCGCCTTTAAAATAGCGATAGCGCCGTAGAACCGCCCACAAAGCTACTTGCGCTTTGCGCTTCCCACTTGCGTTTCAGACCGTTAAAATAGGGCCCTCTGTCTCCTCCTTCTCCTATCGCACCACAGACGGGCCCATCTTAATCATCCACTCAAAGTACGAGCGGTAATCGCACACATGATTACCGCTAGTCCCGTCAGTTAATAATAGTAATCCAATTGTGAAATCGGTGTTGTAATCGGCAGCATACAAGCTAGTTATCTTAAAAAGTAAATAAAGTTTCAGATGTGCTGCATGATGATGTGTTGAGGTTGGCTCAGTGACGTTAGTTTAATATGATACATCCAATGTAACATAGAGAAACGGTAAATTGAGTTTTTGGTGAGAAACATGAGTAATACTGTATTACTCATGTTTCTGTATGAATAATACAGTTTCAGTCACGCGCGGGAAGCGGGGGAGGGGGAGTGCAGTACGACCGTTTGATTGCCGTACTTACTATCCAATACCACTCGGTGGTTCTGGAAATCATTGGCTGGAGTGTTTCGAGCCCTGCCCGTTCCACAGATGATTGACTTGTTTAATTTTCATGTCAGTACTTCTAACTCAGTGGCTGTAAGTGGGTTGTGATAAGGATTTCAAGTAATTTTGCAAAAATGGCCAAAAAAGAATTCCATACCCAACCTTTAAAGAAGGCCTTTTTCCTAATATATAAATAGGGGCATATCTTTTGCGATGTAAGATGTCAACGCTTCTTTGATCGCTGGCACTGTGGGCCTTTCTGGTCATGAGGAATGCCAAGGTTACCTGTTTCTGTGCAGGCGCTTTGTGTCTTGAACTGGCCTCTTCTTCTGTTTGTGCTGCAAACACCTGCCATTCCATAGCATGTCTCTGTGGCTGGTGCTGGAATAAGTTGGTTGTGTTTCCCATAAACGTGGTAATGTGTCTTATATGATTAAGTGGTAACCCTTCCTTTTACAGTCCCCTAATTACTAGGTATTTACCCGGTACATACATGGTAAATCATAGTGTATTACTGGGTAATTGCCACTGGTAATAAGAAGGTAAATACAGAGGTAGTTACCCGGTAAATACATGGTAAATCATAGTGTATTACTGGGTAATTACCACTGGTAATAAGAAGGTAAATACAGAGGAATTATCCGGTAAATTATAGTGTATTACTGTGTAATTACCACTGGTAATAAGAAGGTAAATACAGAGGAATTACAGCTGAAGTACTAAGTAAAACCTCCACTATTACCCATCAACTCAACTAAGTAGCGTGTAGTTGTAACTGATTTAGGTTGGTAATAACTCCGATATTGTGTACTTCCTAGGAAATTAGGCAACCAATTCTTATAAAGACCTATTATCCAAGGTTTATGTTGGTAACAGCCCAAATTTAATGATGTACTATCTAGAAATTAGCATAGTGCTTTCCAATAAAATACTATTTCTTAGTTATTATTCATAGCTACACCCATTTAGAAAGGGTTTATTCGATTTACCACTATGGAATTACTTACCTGGTAACAACCCTCTGCAGGAAGTTTTCCTCTAGTGTCATGGTACATCTTCTTAAATACTGGGTACAAAGCCGTTTGTTTCCATGGTATTACCAGGTTCTTACCATATAATTTATAATAGATTCCATTATCGATGCAGTCAACACAAACATGTACCATGTACGTTCTGCGACGTTACCAAGTAAAACACAACAACTTACCCAGTAATTAAGCTGAAACTGTACTGTAAAAGGAAGCCTCGTTTGTTTCCATGGTATTACCAGGTTCTTACCATATAATTTGTAATACATTATTCCCTTTTCCATGCAGTCAACACAAACTTGTACCATGTACGTTCTGTGACGTTACCAAGTAAAACACGACAATTTACCCAGTAATTAAGCTGAAACTGTACTGTAAAAGGAAGCCTAGTTTGTTTCCATGGTATTACCAGGTTCTTACCATATAATTTGTAATACATTATTCCCTTTTCCATGCAGTCAACACAAACTTGTACCATGTACGTTCTGTGACGTTACCAAGTAAAACACGACAATTTACCCAGTAATTAAGCTGAAACTGTACTGTAAAAGGAAGCCTCGTTTGTTTCCATGGTATTACCAGGTTCTTACCATATAATTTGTAATACATTATTCCCTTTTCCATGCAGTCAACACAAACTTGTACCATGTACGTTCTGTGACGTTACCAAGTAAAACACGACAATTTACCCAGTAATTAAGCTGAAACTGTACTGTAAAAGGAAGCCTCGTTTGTTTCCATGGTATTACCAGGTTCTTACCATATAATTTGTAATACATTATTCCCTTTTCCATGCAGTCAACACAAACTTGTACCATGTACGTTCTGCGACGTTACCAAGTAAAACACGACAATTTACCCAGTAATTAAGCTGAAACTGTACTGTAAAAGGAAGCCTTGTTTATTTCCATGGTATTACCAGGTTCTTACCATATAATTTGTAATACATTATTCCCTTTTCCATGCAGTCAACACAAACTTGTACCATGTACATTCTGCGACGTTACCAAGTAAAACACGACAATTTACCCAGTAAGTAAGCTGAAACTGTACTGTAAAAGGAAGCCTAGTTTGTTTCCATGGTATTACCAGGCTCTTACCATATAAGTTGTAACTGGTTATTCCCTTTTCCATGCAATCAACACAAACCATATATGTTCTGCAACATCGTTCACCAGTAGTTAAGCACTTTAATTGTTGTTATAAAACCCCAAACCACTGTTGATGAAAGGCATATTAGAATTAAACAAAATCAAAGGCTTATCTTTCAAACAATGCATATCTCACAAACAGGCACTGAACACTGAAGAAATCGGACAAAAAAAAGAGCCGTCCACATCAACTCAATTTAAATGTTACTGAGGGTGTTTTCATAAAACACATGACATTGTTATGGCAAGTGACCACATGGAAGACTGCTTCAACCTCTTCAATTTGAATAAGCGGTGAATGCCATGCAGCAATCTGCCTATGGGAGCATCTTTGTGGTCATTCGCAAACCAATGAGTCCACTCGATGAATGAGAGATGACTCTTTAGTGTCTTCTCTGTGAGGTATCCCTGCAGTCTCCACATCTGGGATTTGAAGGCTGACCAAGACCTGACCAGGTACCTCCAAATCTGCCCTTCCATACTGTAATAAAGAATCAGAAGACAAGAAAATAAACATTAGGACTGTCAATTAATGAACATTTCTAGAACATGTAGAACTCAAAGATTATTTTTGTTTATTAGTTAAAAAAGGATGCTGATCCTCTGGCCATTGTGTTTGGTCATATTGAAAAGAGAAAAAGGCATAGCCATAAATACAGTTAATAGGACGGGAGGGGACAGGCTGTTAGCTCCGATTAGCACTTTAGCATCGAGCTAGCGGAGCTTGTCATTCAAATAACTCGGACATGTTGTTTAAAACCTATAACACCCAATTTATTAAAATATCCGGATTTAATCGGGCTCTCTCCCATAAGTACAGTTAATAGGACGGGAAGAGACAGGCTCTGTTAGCCCCGGTTAGCGCGATGCTAAAGAGCAGCTCTACCGGAGCATGCCACCTCAACAGGTGCAAGTTAGCCTCCGGTTTGATATTCGCCGGATATTCGGTTTACCACCCAATCTGATTCATCAACATAAGTGCAATACATTACGGGCTTAGTATGTTGAGGACGGTTTAGGACGGCGTATCGCGAAAATCACAAACACATGTTGTCGCCATCGATGTCTGTGCAACAACGTCATTTACGTTCTGGCTGCTACCTGTTTTAGGGACCGTCAACAAGTTACACAAACCGACTGGTGGCAGAGACGTTACCATGGAATTGTTTCTGGAAATAAATCATATAAAATAACATAAAAATCACAAAAAAAATACATTTTGTCACCTGATTGTAGTAGTAGTTGCCAATGGTGGGCTGCTACTTACTGCAGGTAACTTTGCTAATATATTGCATTATTGTTAAACGGGATACAATTAATAATTTCAAATATAGTTTAGTCGATTTTTGTCGAATATTAAACTATTAACTGCATTATGATTAACTATGTTTCAATATATTTGTGTGATTAATTTCCTGTCTGAAACAATTCCATGGTAACGTCTCTGCCACCAGTCGGTGAGTGTAACTTGTTGACGGTCCCTAAAACAGGTAGCAGCCAGAACGTAAATGACGTTGTTGCACAGACATCGATGGCGACAACATGTGTTTGTGATTTTCGCGATACGCCGTCCTAAACCGTCCTCAACATACTAAGCCCGTAATGTATTGCACTTATGTTGATGAATCCGATTGGGTGGTAAACCGAATATCCGGCGAATATCAAACCGGAGGCTAACTTGCACCTGTTGAGGTGGCATGCTCCGGTAGAGCTGCTCTTTAGCATCGCGCTAACCGGGGCTAACAGAGCCTGTCTCTTCCCGTCCTATTAACTGTACTTATGGGAGGGAGCCCGATTAAATCCGGATATTTTAATAAATTGGGTGTTATAGGTTTTAAACAACATGTCCGAGTTATTTGAATGACAGAAGCTCCGCTAGCTCGATGCTAAAGTGCTAATCGGAGCTAACAGCCTGTCCCCTCCCGTCCTATTAACTGTATTTATGGCTATGCCTTTTTCTCTTTTCAATATGACCAAACACAATGGCCAGAGGATCAGCATCCTTTTTTAACTAATAAACAAAAATAATCTTTGAGTTCTACATGTTCTAGAAATGTTCATTAATTGACAGTCCTAATGTTTATTTTCTTGTCTTCTGATTCTTTATTACAGTATGGAAGGGGAGATTTGGAGGTACCTGGTCAGGTCTTGTTCAGCCTTCAAATCCCAGATGTGGAGACTGCAGGGATACCTCACAGAGAAGACACTAAAGAGTCATCTCTCATTCATCGAGTGGACTCATTGGTTTGCGAATGACCACAAAGATGCTCCCATAGGCAGATTGCTGCATGGCATTCACCGCTTATTCAAATTGAAGAGGTTGAAGCAGTCTTCCATGTGGTCACTTGCCATAACAATGTCATGTGTTTTATGAAAACACCCTCAGTAACATTTAAATTGAGTTGATGTGGACGGCTCTTTTTTTTGTCCGATTTCTTCAGTGTTCAGTGCCTGTTTGTGAGATATGCATTGTTTGAAAGATAAGCCTTTGATTTTGTTTAATTCTAATATGCCTTTCATCAACAGTGGTTTGGGGTTTTATAACAACAATTAAAGTGCTTAACTACTGGTGAACGATGTTGCAGAACATATATGGTTTGTGTTGATTGCATGGAAAAGGGAATAACCAGTTACAACTTATATGGTAAGAGCCTGGTAATACCATGGAAACAAACTAGGCTTCCTTTTACAGTACAGTTTCAGCTTACTTACTGGGTAAATTGTCGTGTTTTACTTGGTAACGTCGCAGAATGTACATGGTACAAGTTTGTGTTGACTGCATGGAAAAGGGAATAATGTATTACAAATTATATGGTAAGAACCTGGTAATACCATGGAAATAAACAAGGCTTCCTTTTACAGTACAGTTTCAGCTTAATTACTGGGTAAATTGTCGTGTTTTACTTGGTAACGTCGCAGAACGTACATGGTACAAGTTTGTGTTGACTGCATGGAAAAGGGAATAATGTATTACAAATTATATGGTAAGAACCTGGTAATACCATGGAAACAAACGAGGCTTCCTTTTACAGTACAGTTTCAGCTTAATTACTGGGTAAATTGTCGTGTTTTACTTGGTAACGTACATGGTACAAGTTTGTGTTGACTGCATGGAAAAGGGAATAATGTATTACAAATTATATGGTAAGAACCTGGTAATACCATGGAAACAAACGAAGCTTCCTTTTACAGTACAGTTTCAGCATAATTACTGGGTAAGTTGTCGTGTTTTACTTGGTAACGTCGCAGAACGTACATGGTACATGTTTGTGTTGACTGCATGGATAATGGAATCTATTATAAATGATATGGTAAGAACCTGGTAATACCATGGAAACAAACGGCTTTGTACCCAGTATTTAAGAAGATGTACCATGACACTCGAGGAAAACTGTTCCTGCAGAGGGTTGTTACCAGGTAAGTAATTCCATGGTGGTAAATCAAATAAACCCTTTCTAAATGGGTGTAGCTATGAATAATAACTAAGAAATAGTATTTTATTGGAAAGCACTATGCTAATTTCTAGATAGTACATCATTAAATTTGGGCTGTTACCAACATAAACCTTGGATAATAGGTGTTTATAAGAATTGGTTGCCTAATTTCCTAGGAAGTACACAATATCGGAGTTATTACAAACCTAAATCAGTTACAACTACACGCTACTTAGTTGAGTTGATGGGTAATAGTGGAGGTTTTACTTAGTACTTCAGCTGTAATTCCTCTGTATTTACCTTCTTATTACCAGTGGTAATTACCCAGTAATACACTATGATTTACCGGGTAACTACCTCTGTATTTACCTTCTTATTACCAGTGGTAATTACCCAGTAATACACTATGATTTACCATGTATGTACCGGGTAAATACCTAGTAATTAGGGGACTGTAAAAGGAAGGGTTACCGATTAAGTTGGTTGTGTTCCCCATAAACGTCTTAATATGATTGTCAACACAGTCATGTAGACAGCGCACAGACAATGTGTAGTGTCCAAAATGTAACTAGCTTTCCATCGTCTGGGCAGCGGTTTAATGCTTGATTTTGATGATCGCTTCAGCAAGAGAGTTATAGGCTTCCCGGCAAGGGCGTCAGTTTGTTTTTAGAAGTGGTGGGGACAATAATCATAATCTTGAGTGTGTTTTGAAAAGTGCTGGGTACCCTTATGCAAGCTATTCATCCATTCAACGCTGCACTACAATATGCTCTACAGTGTATTGTCAGGTGTTGAAAATCCTATTTGACCAATAAAAGTTGAAAACCAGAGTTTGTGTTTTGGCTTGTTTTGCAAAACGGCGTTGGAAACACCAGGGTATTGGCTCGGGATATGTTACACACAGGACAAAGAACAGTGTTGGCAGTTTAACACTTATCTTGACATCAAAAAAGTTTACCAGACAAACAATGCCAGACTGTAAAGGGGGTACGAAGTGAAACGAGGTACTGAGCATCAGCCTTTTGAAGACGAGCAAGGGCTGCTGGTAGCATATATGCTGCATTAAAAAAAGAAAAAAAAACAAGCGCCCAGAGGAGAATTGCATCTGCCAAATCCTGACCACCAGTAAACACTCGCGAAGGACCAATGTAGACTTCACTCGTTACAATATCATAAGCAAATAGCCCGCAAATAAAATCCCCTACAGTTTAGGATAATCACACGGGTTATGCGAGAACATATTTATGTCAGGATAGGCCTACCAGGCTCCAAGTCTAACGTCACATATCTCATCAGACAAAACAACTATAACCACATTGGCATAGCAATCGCACAGTGTGTAGCTGCTACTAGCTGCAATCTATATGCATTCTAGCTGGAGCACCAACCAGAATCAGATCTCAATCGCTTAGGACCGTGGGTAACCTTTGGCCAGGTCATCACAAGCAAACAAAACCAGCAGCAAAGTTTACTTAAACCAATTTCTTACCTTATGTGGCCCTCCACATGCAGGCTAGATTATGTATCCATATCGTTATCCAGTGTCACAAACATGCTTTTTACAGGAAGCAAATGGACCGGCTATTATCTGAATAAAAATTTCAATTTTGGCTGTCTGTCTTGAAACTTCTCCATTATAACACTGTGTACAGACAGCACACGTTCACCCCCCTCCCCCTTGCGATGACATTAAATATAATTTAACAAATTATACAAACAACAAAAAAGGCTTAAGTTGCAAGGCTATTTAACTGGATCCATAATGTCTGAGAGAAAAGCTGGAACCGATATAAGATCCTTTTTCAGCAGGCAAAAATGCGCTGTAAGTGCAGAGAAACCTTCAAATCGCCTTGTTTTACGATGTTTGATATTAACTCAGTTAACTGCTAGTTCTCATCTATTGATAACGTTAACGCTTAGCTAGCAGTAACTCTGCAGTAAGCTACATACCGGCTTTAGCTACAGTCTATGCTTTGGCTACTACAAATTTCTGTCTTCCACTTTTATTGGTTGAGTGGAATACCTTTTGTACAGTAGCGATGGTTTCTAGTGTTCCATATACATCTCAAGTTAATTCCATGATATTGCGTTAGCCTTCGCTAGTACTAGAAGTCATAAAAGCTAGGCTAGGAAAGCTAGCCTTCCAAGTTCACGTCCTCTCAGGTCGCAATGTTCGATCTGAATGCGCCACCATGGGAATGCACCGACTCCGCTGTCATTTTACAACGCCAAGTTCCTGCAGTGGCTGACAGTCGACAAATCAAACGACTAGATACCAAATTGCGTTTTTCAAATGTTTGCAATCCCGGCATTTACCACTACATGGCAGGTATGCATGCTGTGAGGATGTCTTCGTGCGCGCCTATCGCATGATTTAGACTCAACGATTTCGGATGTGGGGATTTTTCCGGCCGCAATTGGTTTGCAAATTTTTAAAAGTGGTGGGGACAAAATTCGTATTTTAAAAAGTGGTGCGGACATGTCCCCCCCATCCCCCACGTAATCGACGCCTATGCTTCCCGGACAATTACAACACACAGTGTGTTGTTGATGCGTGGAGCTCCGTCTGAGCAGGGCTTAAGACTCTCAGTATAACGCCACGGTCAGTGTGTGGTTAATTTAATATGCCAAATTGTTAATTATAGCTGATACACAACAACGTAACTAGAGAAGTATCACAAAGTTGCAGTGGGTTGTAACATGCCCCCTCATTCCCAGAGCCCTCCACACAAACCCATTTCGTTTTTACATGTGGGATATGACACTTACAATCCCAGTCACAAGAGGAGGTTCACTTGCTCATTAAGGCAAAACAAATCTGTGGAGTCTAGAACCTTTATAAATCACGGTATGCGGTTCTGCCATCTCACAAGAGGAAAGTACGGCCACCAGATAGCGATGAAGAACATTTGTTCTGATCAAAGGCAATTTACCTATTTCCTCTGAAACCATCTCTTTGCTAATAAACATTGATTGCAAACATCTGCGTTTAGTATAAGATGGTGTCCAGACACTAGATTTCCCTTTTATGGTGTTTTATGCATTCAAACACAACATTGATGACAAAAACGAGACATAACATTTCTTGAAAATAGAAAAAGTGTATTTTATTTTTAATAGTTTTTTTGCCACTAATTCGGCGATGTTTGATGAGTCGGTTTCGATTGTTGGAATCAGTGGAGTATCAGCTTTCATATGATATATAGTTTGTGTAGATCAAATTATGTGAAATGTAATAGAAATTAGGGCTGTACGGTATGGACTAAAATGTATATCAAGGTAGGGGTGGGAATCTCTTGGCACCTCACGAATCGATTCCGATTATGAGGTCAACGATTCGATTCTAAAATGATTATCGATGCATCTCGATGCAACAATTTTGCATAATTTCATGAGTGAAAAGTCCATGAGTGATTTAAAAAAATATATATACTTCTGAGTTTGCTACTCAGAGTTTGCTAATCACTTCCTACTTTTGTGATGATCATTAAAGACATCATCAGATGAATTAACTTATCTAATATTTTATTAGAGAAAAAGCTTTTGTCACAAATATGACTTTCTATGAACAATGCAATAATCAATGCAGCTTGCATTACAACACAATATGCAAGTACCGTATTTTCCGCACTATAAGGCGCACCGGAGTATAAGCCGCAGCAGCTAAATTGAATGATGTGTACATATATAAGTCGCACTGGACTATAAACCGCAGGTGTTTTAATGTTTAATTACCTTTAGGGCTGGCCCGAATGCCATTTTTCAGGCTTCGAATACTTTTCCGAGCGAATATTCGAATACTCGTTCCAGAAAAAAACACCATCAAAAACAACATTAATAATACCGATATACTAAACTATATATTTGTTGAAGATTTAATAGCTTTTGAATGTTAATTAGTAGGCCTATGTAGGTTGAAGTTCCTTAGTTTTTCCCTGTGAAAGCGAACAGCTGTTTTCCCTGTGAAATCAGCTGTCCTCTGCCATCTCAGCCACTACGGGAACTTTTCAATTCATCCTGGAACGTGCATCTTTTCAGGGTATTTGTACAATAAATCCATTACAAATACAGAATATTGATTGTCTTATGTGTCCATATTATATCCATTATATTGTCCGGGTATTCCCAAGACGCTCACGCTCTGCAGCAAGCCAGTCACAGATGATTGGCGCGGCGCTGTACAGCGAACGTAAACAAACAACTAAGCTAAGGTTAGCATTTCGCTAAGTATTACTTTTCCTCCCGAGATCCCGCTAATGTTGTGTTATAAAGTAAAGGGAATCAAGACATCTATTCTTCCTCCACCTCTCTCGCTTCTCTGCTTGGTGTCTGACGCTTATAGTTTGCCTCCCTCGCTCTGGTAACGTCACGTACGTGGAAAAAAAAGAACGAAGCTCCGAATACTGATTTAACCTTTGAATGCTAATTTTCCGAGTGGCCGTTAGCTGTAAAAATCCATAGATTAGCCGCACCGTTATATAAACCGCAGAATCGAAAAATGGGAAAAAAGGCGCGGTTTATAATCCGAAAATTACGGTATGTAAAAAATAGGTTTCAGTTTTCTTTTCTTTCTAATCTTTATTTTTTATGTCATTAAAGAAAGAGCTGCTCTTGAGTTAGAAGGAGTTCTTGTGTCTGTCTGTGAGTTTGTGTGCATGCTATGCGTAGGCTGAATCGCAATCGTGTCAAGACAAATTAGATTGGCCAATACACACTGAAGATAAATAAAATATATATATATTTTTGTTAATTCCGATTATTAACTTATCTGCATCGAGACGGAATCGTTGTAGAGAGAATCGCGATGCATCGAAGAATCAGTCATTTTTCCCATCTCTATATCACGGTATGATTTGAGGCTAGATGGTAACGGTAATATATCACGGTATGTTAATTTTATCTTCTAATTTAGATGTAAATTCTACTGAATGGGTAAAATACTGACCATAAAACTGCATAAGAAAAATGCAAAATCTTCTCAAGTTACTTCCATCTCTGGAAATCACAAATATTTAGTATTATGGATTTCTTTCTCCACTTGCTTGCGGACCTTGCTGTATAGTTTTGACATTTCAATTTAGCTGAAGTGTGTCCAGGCAGGTAACGCGTACCTGGGATAGAGTGTTTCAACCATCTCTTTAAAGCCCTTTCTATCAAAATTTTGAAAGGGTACCATGTTCTTACACAGGTAAACAGTGACGGCGTTTGTTATATCGTTCCACCGATGGCTTTTTTTGTCGTCAGGGTTGGCTTTGGAAAATGCCTGCGGAAGCGATGTCTGAGCTGCAGAGACAGCTTCACGCTACCAGCGTCTGTCTTGTATGTTGTGGAATGAGAGCTTGTGAAGGGACTATTGCGCAAGCAGGTAGGAAAGCTTGCCTGCCTGCTTGCGCTATAGCATACTGCTTGAGAAGGCAGTATCACTGTCAAATCTGTCCCTGGGAAAAGTAACGTTGCGCCGAATTGAAAAAGGAACTACGTTTCGTTACCATATTTTCAGTAGTTGCGTGTAACTTTACTTTTTACATGAAAAAGTAGTTATTTTACTGTATTAACGTGTTACTTACTTTGTAACGTGTTACAAAGTAAGTGCCTTACAGGGTGGCAGTAGCTCAGGAGGTAGAGCGGGTTGGCTGGTAACCTGAAGGTTGTTGGTTCGATCCCCGGCTCCTCCTAGCTGAGTGTCGAGCTGTCCTTGAGCAATGGTTGACTTCGCCGTCGGTGTGTGAATGTGTGTGTGAATGGTGAATGTGAGGCAATATTGTAAAGCGCTTTGGGTGGCCAATGGTTAGAAAAAGCGCTATATAAATACAGTCTACCGGTCACACCGGTTTCACGGTAACGTCAAAGTCCATACCGTAGCGTAAATTCACACCGGTGTATTTTCTATACCGTTTATACCGTACACCCCTAATATAAATAAAGTTATGAAATACATAACTCTTGTTGTTGCATGCTTCTAATTTTGTTTGGGGTAAGAATGGTCTTTAATTTAACTAACAAAGGTTGTGATAGACGACAAGTTTAGAATCTGATCTTGTTATCGGTCTGCCAGATGATTGCTTTCTCATGTATTATTATATGTAAATATTTCTGGATGAAGATGTTAAGGGGTTAATTTGATATAGGAAGCATTAATATTTGAAAGAGTGTTTACCTTTCAAGATAATAGGCTATTATAGGATTGCAAAACACATTAAGGAAAATCTATTGATCCCTGACTTACACTTGAACTTATAAGGTGATTAATTTGAAATAAGCCCTGGACATGGAAAGCTGCAAAAGCTGCTGTGAGTCAATGTAGTTATGATACATATATTGACATGATGGAGGTCTGCCTCCGTCATGACCATTACCATACGGTTCTCTTGGAAATAAAACTATCACTATGCATACAATGTATATTGATATTATAGTTCATTTTGCTGTCCACCTTGTGGCTTTTTGATCAAACCTGAGCTTCATAACTTTGACCAGAAAACACCCCCAATCTCATTCTGTTTGGCATGTTCCCACTCAGTGGTCCGTGCACCATTATACCGAGTGACCTCTGCTTTGAATGGGTGGGGACTTGCATGTTCTATTCTAAACACACTGAAAGCTAAAAATGTACCAATGGAGTGAGGGAGCTAAGACCAGAGGCGGAGTGGCTGTCGGGACGATCGGAAGATTTCCCGGCCGGCCGGCCAGCGAGGTCAGGTGGACCGGCCCACAATTGTTGTGAGTGGCCTGCGAAGTCAGTTGGACCGGCCCACAATTATTATGAGCGGCCGCGAGACGACTGCAAGCCAGCCCTGAGCATAATTTAATCCCCTTCAAGCCTCTGTGGAAATCCCCGAAATATACAATATAAGTCAAGAGAACATCCAACCAATATTTATACCACATGCTTACTCTCTATGGCTGTTTCCCAATGTCAAGGAAGCATGCTCAACGGCCGCCCTTTTAAGGACGCTACGTCATAGAACGCCGACAAGCACTGTTCCAATGTTGAGGACACTCGAAAGCCGCGCCATTTTTGCGTCCTTTGTTTTTGAGAATTCCGAGATTTTTCAAGGATGCATCGCTGCATCCTAGACGAGCCAAAACTACCCACAATCCTCTGCATTCACTGGGCGGGTTCTTGAAAATGGCAGAGCAGTACACGTTCAAACGAAGTGAAGTTATATTAGTTTTCAGAAATATTTTGTGCCGTATTGCTTTTTATAGATTCATCATGTTAATGCAAATAATCAAGCCTAAAGACCTGTGCCACTTTTCAAACGTTTTTGCAACTTAATGATACGTTGCTATATTTTGCATGGACGTAGCTGGTGTTAAACACCACTGTCACCAATGTCAATTTACTCTCTCACAAGATTACATTATTTATGTATACCTATTTATGTTTGTGTTGAATCGTTTTTTTTAGGGTCAGCCCAGCAAACGGAGGCTTTTGTGCGCCTTAGGGTGGGCGCACAAACATTTGTTTACCGGTGGAAGGGATAGTGCCACTATCCAATGTTGTAAAATTAATGCACAACCGATCATTTGCAATGTTTGTAATTTTTAATGAACGTATTTAATTGTATTTTATATGATATACTTATGTGTTCAAAGCACTGGTAGATTGTAGGCATATATGAATGAATGAATCAGATCAGTTAAATAATATATCCAAATAAATACACGTTTATCATCTCTTTCTTTGTCTTTTTCCCCCTGCATAATAGTAATCAACCGTACTGTAAATGTGATGCATGAATTAAGTTCTCAGACAATTTCACTTAGTTTTATAAAAATTGAATGGATTTTCCTTTTAATAAAGACAATTCGATCAACCACAACAAAGCTTTTGTGACTTCCCCAAAGAGGCTCCATGCGAAGGAGACATGACCGCATTCATAACAGACAAAAGTCAAATAAATATCGATCAGCTTGATTGCTGCCATGTTTTATTCATAAGCGCGTGTTTACAAGCGGACACGCAGTATTAAAAAGCGGAAGCGCTTCCACACTATCAAGTCGTTCCCAAAGTCCGACGTTACAAACGCTAGGAAGCACTCGTGCTAGCACTCTAGTCTCATCTCCATAGGACGCGACTAGCAAGGACGCGTCCTAGCAAGGCTGCAGCCTTCACTTTGGGAAACAGCCTATGTCTCATTCAATTTCTTTTTTTTTTTTTTTTTTTTTTTTGACTTTACTTGTTTCTTTTACTACATTTAATTATTCATTGTTCAGGCGTTACAGAACTTTCATGGTCAAAAATAAAAAATACAAACTACAGTTTACACTAGGGATGGGCAAAATGATTATTTTCCGGGAACTAGTTCTTTCAATTCAGTTCACTATAACGATTCGTTCGTTTGATTCGTTCGCTTTGATTCGTTCGTTACGTCAGATTACGTCATTTTTCAGGGAATGTCACAGGTGTCTGCACCCCCCCCCGCGAGATGTCCCTGAGCATAATTTAAGCGACTTCTAGGCTCTACCCCCCGTGAAAATCGACAAGATATACTATATAATACAACAAACGTCCCACCAATATTTATACCACTTGCTTACTCTCTGTATTTCATTGATGGTTTTATATTTATAATTTTATTTTACTTTACATTAAATTCTTCACTATTCAGGCATTACAGAACTTTCATGGTCATAAATAAAAAATACGAACTGCAGTTTAATTTCTTTGTTTGTTCTTGAATTGACGTAGAATGGAGCAAAGACTCCTGGGATTGGGAAATGCGTTTATCCAATAAACAGATGGAGGTCAAGTCTATTTTCGGAAATGTAGGGGGATATATGAGTGGCCCCACGTCGAATGGTATGACCCAAGATACGTCAGACAGAGAAAGCGCGCAAATTCAACGGTACCACCTTTTCATTTGTTTACCCAGGTGCCATGGCAACACCATTGCTACCTCTCATTGGCTGAATCTTTGAGAACGTTGTAGACTCAATCGATATAAGGTCGCGGGGAGACGAAGCTCTGTTTGTTTGTATATTTTATTTACGTGACCATATTTTTGTTTTATGTTAAAAAAAGAGAATCAAAGAACCAGTTCTTCTTGTTTTGGGGAACCAGTTCTTGTCGTTCACGTTCGGGATTCGTTCGTTGTGAACGAATCGGTCGCGACCGACTCATCCCTAGTTTACACGTCAGACAGAGAAAGCGAGCAAGTTCGTGGTTGCTTGCTTGTTGTGGCACTCATGGAAGGCAAGGAGAGAAAGGAGAAAGGAGGGTCTGAAAAGGCCAGAATAAAGAAGAAGCAGATGCTGGAGGGGGATGCATCTAAGTGCTCAAAAATAACAGATTTATTCAGAAGTCAGGCATCAACGAGTCGTGCAGGTGAATTGACAGAAAAACAGTTAGCCAGAGCTCATCATTGAAGTTATTGCTAGGCGGGAGCTAGCACAAGCTGCTTGTCAAATGTGTATGGGCTGCCTTGTATATTTCAGACGAATTAATGACTTAACTGATCTTTCTCTTTTAATGGATGGAGAATATGTTAACAGATTTGGAACACGAACATGGGGGGGGGGGGGGGGGGGGCCAGGGAGAATATTCCCAGTGGCTATTAGTGCCCCGCTCCGCCCCTGGCTAAGACCCATTATTGCTATGCTTCTTAGTCCCATTGAGGAGGCTGTCAATGTTATGGTTAGCTCTGGAACCTATTGGATTCTCATTGTCTGCAATGTGTTGAATCAGAGATGTGGTTTGGAATGGAGGTGGAAAGTGGAAGTCAGTTGTTAAGTATAGGGAGAGGTTTAAACCAACCAGAGAGCTGAACGCAATGAACCACTATCTGACCATGGTAAATGTCTATTTCTGTCAAAAATTGGCTAAACAAATATAAATGTAACAACCTATGAGGGTATGAACGTGTGTGTGTGTGTGTGTGTGTGTGTGTGTGTGTGTGTGTGTGTGTGTGTGTGTGTGTGTGTGTGTGTGTGTGTGTGTGTGTGTGTGTGTGTGTGTATGGCTGTATGGCGTCGTGGTATGGGAACAGCCATGAACAAGACCGGAAAGCCCTTCAGAGAGTAATCCGAGCAGCTGAAAGATGCTGCAGATCAGCACTCCCATCACTGCCTGACCTCTACAGTAAAAGATGTTGGAGTAGGGCGGCTAGGATCATCAAGGACTCTTCCCAACCTTGCAACAGCCTATTCCAGCCACTGACATCAGGCAAACGCTACAGGAGCATCATGGCTCGAACTGAGAGACTTAAGAGGAGTTTTTATCCACAAACCACTAGGCTTTTAAATCAGAACACTCAACGTACTCCTCCTTTAAATTCAAACTGTTCATTGCACCCTGCACTTTAGGCCCTGCACTTTAAATAAGCACTTTTAGTAGTCTAGGCTTTGTTGGACTATGTTATGATTCTTATGTCTTTTTAAACCTATTCATAATTATAAATGATTACAAATGATTACAAAGCTACTTGCGTTTCGCGCTTCTCACTTGCGTTTCAGACCGTTAAAATAGGCCCCTCTGATTGTATGTGGCACTTGTGTGTCAAGACCACATCCGATCCGTGAACCCCCTGAAGCTTTCACTCTCCATGTATGTCTCTTGCATTGTTTAAAATGAATCACAGGATTCACTGGCTGGATCCAATAATGTTTTGGTCTTTTTTTCCATCATATGAAAAAAATGTGCATGGAATGAGGTGTTACAGTTACAGCAGAATTCAAGCTTAGTTATGAGTTTGGCAGAATGGGATCAGCTGAGGTAACACATCTTCTATTAATCACAGTATTAACCTTAGCAATAGACAATCTAAACCAGGAATGAAGTGTATTAACAACAGCAACTCTGCTGCATGTTATTTCTTATTTTGTGCCGTGAAACTGTTATTCTGAGGGCATGGCCAATTAACCTGCAGATGTTTGCAGACATGTTCACCTATTGAAGCATGAAGTCTGAAGCATGACTTCCTGCGACATTTGAGCATTGTGAGGCTGTACTGAGGCCATAGTTATCTAGTTCTCCATCTCTGTATTGTTTGACTGCATACCTTTAGGACCCTAGTCCCATATACTACCAGTGGGATATATGCATGGCCTTCAGAGCAGTAAACATGACACTTGAGGACCAGCTCATCTGTAAAATAACTCACGCAATCTTACAACATGTTTATTGTAGTAACCCTGAAGGGAAGCAAACATTAATTGTGCTCACCAATCATATAGTAAGCTAGTTTGTTTGTAGTCTGTTTAAAAGATAGCTAAGTCCTTTCTTAGTTTGTCACTTAGTTCGGTCTCGTTATAATTTACTCAAAATAAACTGAATGCTGCCGAGCAAACGGAAGCACACGGTTGGGTTTAGTTCAAGGACAAAGGCAGCTGTGGAGGCACTAGAGTGGATGGCGCCCTGCTCGGTTCAAAATGGTCAGGGCAGCGATCACAGAAGCCGTGTCTCAAATGGGAAAAGAGACACTAGATATGTTTCATGTTTTCTGCTGATATAGAGATTTTATTTTGGAAGGAAAATATATATCTTGACGAGCATAGCGATATATCTTGTTTGCCACACAAATAATTCGCATTGCAGAGTTAAATCGATAAGCTAATATATTAAATATGAAGGCCCCTCTCCATCCAAGACAAGGTCTCCATAGACAGAGCTCAGTTTGCTGTCTGAAGCTGCATCCTCAGCTTCAGTAATAAGGGAGAATTTTGTAATCAGAAAATAAATAATTGAATAACATGGTAACAGTATCCACACTGTAATGACGATGCTATTGTTATATTTGCATCTAGGACAACAACAATTATAGATCAAATAAGAATTGTATGCACTTAAATCTGAACAATTAAAAAGTTTTGATTTTTGAGACTTTGAGACTAAATATTGACAGGCTTTGAAATCGTAATACTAACTGAGTATACCTACCCATTCTTCCTTGCTCTCTCTCTCTCTCTCTCTCTCTCTCTCTCTCTCTCTCTCTCTCTCTCTCTCTCTCTCTCTCTCTCTCTCTCTCTCTCTCTCTGGTTCCTTTCTGCATCACCACGTACATTCCTGTCATCCCCAAACAAGGAAACAACCAAAGGTAAGCATTTTGTTTCATCTCCGTCAGAAACATCCTGCAGTGTACAGGACATTTTGCAGTGTCAGCAGGAACAACCCCTCCAGAGCCGCCAGAGTTATTTTCAGTCCCTAGTTCAGAATATTGAAACTTTCCCCTTGCATTGCCACGGCTACTGCAATGATTCATGGGGCAGGGTGCAGCAACTGTATATCACACCCCTCACTCCACCACCAAAACCACCACTCAGCCATCTATTGTGGAGCACAAAGCCCCTTCTCCACTTGGCTGTTTTGTGGTTTCTAGGGACATGATAGAGAGGGGCTGTAGCGGGTTGGTTGGTCAGCAGGCGTGGGATAGATGTCCGTGTGAATGTGTCAGCGCTCAGAGATCTGTTGAACACCCACAAATACTACACATTGTGAGAGGGATGAGAAGAGACACTGGGACCAGTGTGTGTGTGTGTGTGTGTGTGTGTGTTTGTGTGCGTGCATTCGAAGTGCTATTGTTGGATCACACCCCCCTGACAACTCACTGGTGACTAGTGCAGATATGTTCATGCCTCACACACTAGCAGAGTGGGGGGGCTTTGTGTTTGGTTCGTGGGGCCACTCTGCAATTGATTGATTGGCTGGGAAACTCCAGTATTCTGCCACAAACTCTGATAGACCCTGGAGACACAATCACAGCTCAATGATTCTCCACAGATTCAACAATGCTGGAAGAAGGACATCTTATCCGTTTCTGTTCCGTTTCTTGGCACTAATTAATAAATTGTCACAGAACAAAGATTTTCTTACAAAAGTATTTCAGGGATTTATTTCCATTCCATACTGACTATGAAATCAATGGTTCACTGCCTGATAAATGTTGAGACATTTAAGCCCATTGGCCATAAATCCAAGCCCATTCAGAAAGGCTTGGATATCCAGCATAAGTCCAACACAAGAGCCCTGTCCTTCTGCTACATCTTGACACTATAAAAGCAGTTTACTTCATAAGCAGATAAATAATCATGTGATTAGATATCATTCGCCTGACACTGATGTGTTTATGAAAGAGGCGAATGGAAATAAAGACTGAAAAGTGCTCTTTTAGTGGTAAAAAGTATGCCCATATTGGGTCTCTTTAAAACAGGCTAGTGTACTTTCCCGGACAGGTAACCCCCAGTAGCCCGGAGGACATTTTGGAACCTATCTGAAATAGAGTACCTGTGCTGGGCTGTGTTTTGACTCCCAGGCCTAAGCACTCAGGGCCAAGCTGTACAACAATGGTCAACTTCAACCCATCACCTTGGAAACCAGCGCATTCCTGGCAGTGCATGGTGTGAGGAGTACTTTGACTGGGGCAGCCCCACTCACACAGATTCTTGTTATTAATTTATTTGACGGAAATATGCAGAGATGACAGATAAAGGATTTGTACATCCTATGATTCACTCTACGGTTTAGTTCCTCATAACCACAACATGGTGGAGTTTGGCCATGATCCTATCATTATCTGTGCGTAATACAGCACATAAGATCATGTTGCTTTGTTCCAACAGAGCTTACTGGGATAATTCCCATGCAATCTCAGGTTTCGTCCAAGACCCTGCATGTACGGACAGGTGTCTGTGTTTACGTATTCCTATTTCCTGTCCCTGTCTCCTTCCAGGTGTTTGCCTTCGACCACTGTTTCTGGACCATGGACGAGTCCAACACTCCCAAATATGCCGGTGAGTGAGCAAGTGTTGTAAAACAAAATACCTAGTCCTCCCTCATTCATTTTAAAATAGTTCATGAAACATTTTTGTTTCATAATAATAATAATAATAATAATAAATGAAATTTATATAGCGCTTAATATGGTACTCTAAGACGCTTTACATATTGCCCAATCAAAACTATGTAAGACAGACTAGGAATAAAAGAAAAACAGAGGTTAAACATGAAGAATAAGGTGGGAGTTAGGTGGGGAGGCTAGTGTGAAAAGGTATGTTTTGAGGGCAGATTTGAAAGAAGAGAGGGTTGGAGAGACTTTGATGTGGGAGGGGAGTGAATTCCAAAGGGTGGGGGCAGCAACTGAGAAGGCCCGATCACCCCAAGTCCGTCGCTCAGTCCGTGGAACTTGTAGCAGGTTGGCAGAATTGGACCTGAGGAATCGGGAGGGGGCGTGGTGATGGAGGAGGTCGGCAAGGTAGGGGGGGGCTAGGCTGTTGAGGGCCTTGTAGGTGATGAGTACGATTTTGTAGTTGATTCTGTGTTTAATTGGAAGCCAATGTAGTTCACGGAGGACAGGTGTGATGTGTTCTCTGGAGCGGGTACCAGTGAGGAGGCGTGCAGCTGAGTTCTGGACATATTGAAGTTTTTTGAGGACTTTGTTGGTGGTGCCGTAGAGAAGACCATTGCAGTAGTCAAGCCTGGATGAAATGAAAGCGTGGATGAGTGTCGCAGCAGCGGTAGTTGACAGGTTGGGGCGGAGGCGGGCGATGTTTCGGAGGTGGAAAAAGTTTTGGTAATATGGTTAACATGGGGTAGGAAGGAGAGAGTGGGGTCCAGGATAACTCCAAGGTTACGGATTTTGGTGGAGGGGGTGATGGTGGAGCCGTCAATGTTAAGGGTGAAGTTCAGAGTGGAGTGAGTGAGGGTGTCAGGACCAATGATGAGGATTTCGGATTTGTTGGAGTTGAGTTTGAGAAAGCTGTTTTGCATCCAGGTCTTGATGTCAGTCAAACAGTTGGAGAGGGTTGAGAGGGTGGAAGGACTGATGGTTTTGGAGGGGAGGTAAAGCTGTGTGTCATCGGCGTATCAATGGAACCGGAGTCCATGGTGACGAAGGATCTGACCAAGAGGAAGCATGTACAGAATGAAGAGGAGTGGACCAAGCACAGAACCCTGGGGGACACCGTGGATGAGAGGAGTAGTGGCTGATTGACAGTTGTTGATGTTGATGAATTGATGTCTGTCGGAGAGATAGAATCCGAGCCAGGAGAGGGCGGTGCCAGTGATGCCAAGGGTGGATTGGAGACGGGAGAGGAGAATGGAGTGATTGATCGTGTCAAAGGCAGCACTGAGGTCAAGGAGGATGAGGATATTTAGGGAGCCAGTGTCAGAGGATAGCAGAAGGTCATTGGTCACTTTGAGGAGGGCAGTTTCTGTACTGTGTTTGGAGCGGAAACCGGATTGGAAGAGTTCAAAGAGGTCGTTGGTGTCAAGGTAGGTGGTGAGTTGTTTGGCAACAACACGTTCCAGGATTTTAGACAGAAAAGGTAGATTGGAGATGGGGCGGTAGTTGTTAGGGGAATCAGGATCCAGGCCAGGTTTCTTTAGTACGGGGGAGACTGATGCAAGCTTTAGGGAGGAGGGGACATGGCCGGAGGATAGAGAGGAGTTTACAGTGTTAGTGATGAGGGTGGAGAGAATGGGGAGACAGGCCTTTAGAAGTGTGGTGGGGAGCGGGTCCAGGTTGCAGGTTGTTGATTTCATGGTTGAGACTATGGAGGAAATATCAGAGGAGGTGATGGTAGCAAATGTGGAGAAGGATTGACCGGTGGTTAGGGGGGGATCCGGTTTGGGACGTAGGGCGGGGTCGATGGTCAACTGGCTGTGGATTGTGCTGATTTTTATCATTGAAGAAGGATAGGAAGTTATTGCATTTTTCAACTGAGAAGGAGTGAGAGATGGTGTCCAATGGCTTGAGGAGTGTGTTAAAGGGGTAGTTCGGAATTTTGGACATAGGGCCTGATTCCCAAGTGAGCATTGGTATTCTATATCACTGGAGACAGTTTTCAACACATTTCATTCATTCCTTCTAGTTGCAGAGTTCGCTCGTGCTAGGCTAGCGCACGGCAACGGGCAATGCTAGCCTGCTATTCAAAACAGTCTTACCCACTCCACAGTACACCCGAGGTAAATCGATTATAACGCCAGACTATAGATTTAAATGTCTGTGTTGATAGAATAATGTTAGAAATAAAACTAACCTTGCATCGCATGAATCATCGAGGGTCTACTTTCTCAGCAGAAGCGGAATTTTACTCTGCGCTGGTTAGGTTTGTAACCGAATCACGACAGAAGAACGTAAACAGAGAAGCGTGGGACAGAAGCGCAATTGAACGACTAGGCAACATGGTGGTTCAGTGTGCTTTTAGAAATTGTAGAAATAAACGCTACAGATGGGCACCACACACAGTTTCCACCAATTTCCAGTGCGAGATCCAGAAAGGACTCAACTGTGGCTTGTTGCTGCTGGCTTGGACATCAAAACACCGGCTCGTACATGTACGGTTCGTTGGATACAACAAATTCCTCATAATCGTCTTCAAAAGAAGATGCATCGCTAACTCCTCCAAACGTGTCCATATCTTGTTAATTGAATACGCTAATAGAATTCCTTCATTCACTGTACTCCGCGTTTGTAGCAATGACAGCGGCAGGTAAAAAAACTAGAGCCGGTAACCTAGGTATCAGTCCGCCGCTGCCGTAGCCTACTAACAGGAATATAACACTGCTGCTGAGACCCAGCAATTCCCTCAAAATGCAATGCAATGCAAGGTTGGTTTTATTTCTAACATTATTCTATAAACAGACATTTAAATTTATTGATTTACCTCGGGTGTACTGTGGAGTGGGTAACACTGTTTTTAATACCAGGCTAGCATTGCCCGTTGACGTGCGCTAGCCTAGCACGAGCGAACTCTGCAACTAGAAGGACTGAATGAAATGTGTTGAAAACTGTCTCCAGTGATATAGAATACCAATGCTCACTTGGGAATCAGGCCCTATGTCCAAAATTCCGAACTACCCCTTTAATGGTTTTGAAGAGGGTCCTTGGATTGCTGCTGCCAGACTGGATGATTCCTGAGTAGTAGGAGGAGCGGGCTGAGTTCAGGGTGTCGTTGTATAGCTCGAGGTGTTGTTTGTACATTTCCTGGTGGAAAAAAGCAGTTTTGTGGGAAAGCCGTTCCAGTTGGCGTCGTTTGGATTTGAGATGGCGGAGTTCGTCAGTGTACCATGGGGCAGAGTGGGAGAATGAGACCAATTTAGACTGAACAGGTGCAAGCTGGTCAAGGCAGGATGAGAGGGATGAGTTATAGCAGTTAACCAGGTAGTCGGGGGAGTTGTTGTGGGTGATGGTGAGTTTAGCGATGGATTCAGAAAGACATGTGGAAAGAGAGGATGGGTTAATGGATTTGAGGTTGCGGAAAGTGATGGTGCGTTTTTGCTTCTCATCGGGGGAAGGGAGTGTGAGTTTGAAAAGTAATGGCCAGATGGTCGGAGATGTGGAGGTTGTTACTGGCCAGGTGACTGATTGTGATGCCAGTGGAACAGACCAGATCCAGGGAGTGGCCTTTGTTATGAGTTGGAAAATCGATGTGTTGGGTGATGTTGAAGAATGAAAAGATTTCCAGAAGTTCGATTGCGGGTTTGCAGACAGAGGAGTCCACATGAACGTTGAATGTTGAACTATCTTCATGAACTATCTTGTTCATGCCTGGTGAGCACTTTGACTTAAAGGTATGACGGCCATTTCTGCCTCTAGGGGTCAATCAAAAAATTACAAAAGGTGATGCTTGATGATGTCCTGAGGTAACTTGGGATCATGGGAGATGTTGTCTTCAGCGCCATTGCCGTTGAAATCGATCAGACAGAAATAACGTTCACTGACGAGTTAATGTACTCATATTTTACTCACGTTACATTTGGTCACATAGTCATTTCATTCTACTGAAATTTGGGATCGGGTCGACTACCAAAACAGCTGTATGTATGTATGTATTATTATTTTTTTTTTATTTGGCTCAAAACAAAGAAGCAGTAGCCTGACTGCTATTTTCAAGGCAGTATGTTTGTATGTTCATCGTTTAATTGCACTATAGGCTTTTTTTTTGTATCGTCCTGTTTTGATCAGTATATGTTGTTATCAATAAAAAATCATTTGCACAAGGCAAGCCGATGCACTTCTCCATGTTGATAAGAGCATTCAAATGAAAAAAATTAATGGGACAAAGAAATCAAGGGATATTTAGCATAGAAAAAAAGTGAGTTAACCATGACATTAATGTGACTAATCGCGATGAAATATTTAAATCGCTTGACAGCACTAATATATATATATAAGTGGTGTAACGGTTCAATTATTTGTACTGAACCGTCATGGTACAGGCACTTCGGTGCGGTTACAGAGGTGTACCGCGTTTCGTAAATGTGGTGTACACAGCGTTAATATGGCTTGCTTTGCGATGCAGAATTTTAGACTTGGAAGTCGGAATTCCACCCGGACCGTTTAGCCAAAGTATACTACTCCGACTCTGTAATCCCCTCAGCAGCTCTCCGTCGGGATGTCGGATACGCAATGCAATTCACCGCCCGATCTATCTTATATGCAGTGGTGGAGTTGTAAACAAAAGCCAGGGGGGATGGTGGATTTTAACTTTTAGGGACAGACAGGGGCGTAGCCAAGACATTATTACTGTGGTGGGGAGAATCCATTGTCAACGGGGGGGGGGGGGGGGGGGGGATGACTTATTCATAATGTCAAAATATAACAATAAGTCAAAGTAAGATCAAACTAATAGTGCATATATTTCAGCTTTCTTTAGACCGTTTCCGTTCGGGATTTTTTAATTTAAAAAAATTGAAATTTAATTATAGATATATATTTTTTTTTTATCAGACTCGGGGGGGCCAGCGGGGTGGCCAACTCGCCCCCATGTGGCCGCTACGCCCCATGGGGACAGATCATTTGTGCTGATGACAGCGCATATGGTGGGTGACCTCCAGTAGGAGACTCCGTAGTTCTGCTGGGAGACTTCAGCGCCCATGTGGGCAACGATGGAGACACCTGGGAATGGGGGAAGACTCTGGACGGACCTGGTAAGCCCAAATGGGTAGTACGGATGAATTGGGAACGTCTCGAGGAGACCCCCGTCCTACAGATCTTCAACTCACACCTCGGCAGAGCTTTACTGGCATCCCTTTGGAGGTTGGGGCCATTGAGCCGGAGTGGAGTGTTCAGAACCTTCATTGCTGAAGCTGCCGGTGTGAGCTGTGGCCTCAAGGTCTTAGGTTCCTCAAGAAAACCCTTGGACACCGTGGTGGACACTGGTGGTTAGGGAAGGCGTCCGGATGAAGAAGAAGGGCTTCCGGGATATGTTATCCCAGAGGACTCCTGAGGCATTGGCAGGGTACCGCCAGGCTGCCCTGTCGGAGGCTAAGCAACGGGTGCTGGAGAATTTCAAACAGGCCATGGAGAAGGACTTTCAGGTCGGCACCAGTGTTTCTGGAAGACCATCCGGCACCTCACGAGGGGGATACGGGGAATCATCCAAGCTGTGTCCAGTAAGGATGGGACTCTGTTGACTTCAACTGAGGAGGTAGTCGAACGCTGGAAGGGGCACTTTGAGGATTTTTTCAGGCAGAGACAACCCGCCCTCTATGATCGAGGCTGAGCTTGAGGCTGATGGGGGTTCGTCGTCAATTTCCCTGGTGGAAGTCACTGAGGTAGTCAAACAGGGATGGATGAGATCCAGCCAGAAATGCTGAAAGCTCTGGGTGTTGAGGGTCTTTCTTGGTTGACACGCCTATTAAACATTGCGTGCGAGTCTTGTACATTGCCAAAGGAGAGGCAAATCGGGATGGTGGTTCCCCTGTTCAAAAAGGGGGACCAGAGAGTGTGTGCCAATTACAGGGGTATCACACTACTCAGCCTTCCATGTTAAGTATACTCTAAGGTGCTGGGAAGGAGGGTTCGGCCTGATCGTCGAACCTCAGATTGAAGAGGAACAATGCGGTTTCCGTCCTGGAAGTTGAACTACGGACCAGCTCTTCACTCTCGCAAGTATCCTGGAGGGGGCCTGGGAGTATGCCCATCCGGTCCACATGTGTTTTGTGTTTTGTGGATCTGGAGAAGGCGTATAACAGGGTCCCCTGGGAAAACTCTGGGAGGTGCTGTGGGAGTATGGGGGGTTCACTCCTCAGGGCCATCAAATCTCTGTACTTTCTGCATTCGAACATGGCGTGAAATATACGTATTCTAATATATATAAACAAATTGATTTTTAAAGTGCCATGTTGTGTAGCGCTTTTTTTACAGTCTATGATTAGACTTTGGTTTTTATTTTATTGTTCGCTCATCTCATCTCGCAGTAGCGGGTGCTCTAATCAATCAAATAATAGTAGATCCTGTTACGAAAATGGATAACGCACAGAGCAGCCAGCCTGAGCGGAAAATTGCGACCCCAAGTCATCCCCGCTGCATTGGTGGAAAGACACTGGCTGCAACAAATACCCGCTTCTCTCCGCATTGACGTGCACACCTGCGCTCCGAAAGTGTGTTCTCCACCGCAGGTAATATCGTGAATAAAAAGAGCCGCACCTGCTGCTGTCTCCTGTTTATGTTGACAAGTCATTGTTTGCGCTGTGCAGGTTTTCCGCGGGGTTGTTAAAGATATTAAAAGGTAGTAAATGAAATTAGTCAGAATTAAGGCCGTTAAAAAGTATTAAAAAGTAATAAACAATTAGAATTGTAACTAAATTGTAATAAACATCGTCCAACAAGGTCTATGAGTTTTTCAATTTGTGTAATTTATCTCCTAAAAGTACTAAAACTTGCGTGGATTTATTTTTATGTTGTAGGAGTAGGACCTGAGTGATATCAATGTTGTCACTTGGTGCGAGCGCTGAAACAAACTGGATCTACCCGGATGGCTTGCTGCCAAACCACTTCGTGAGTTCGCCTCTGTTAGTTCAAAGTAATTTGAAAGACAATAATTGGGAAATGCAAATTTTCGGACCTCTGGCTGGAGGAATCGATTCAATTTAATCGTATAGAAAGTACACTGGTGTGAATTTGCGCTACGGTATGGATTTTGACTTTACCGTGAGACTGGTGTGACTGGTAGACAGCTGTGTTTACATGGACACTTCTGATCCGATTAGAAGTGGAAGAACAGCTCAATCGGAATAAAAAATGATCATGTATACGGCTCAATCGGAATACAATTCTCTGATCAGAATAGTATTCCATGCAGAATAGAAGAGGTGTTGTAGTCCACTATAATTGACATGTATACACTTATTCCGTTTGGTTTGGGGTGGGGGTGGCTACTTTTTAACTTAGAGAGATGGTATCAGCAGCTGCAGTATTTCGCAATTGGTCAGTCGGTACTTTTATGCATACCGAACGTGACCGCTGTCAAGGAAAGTGAATTTTTTGCCTGATTCACGTCTTTCTTTACACTCCGTAAGTAGTCTGTTAACTTATCAACCCCAGCGTTTCCGGTTTCTAAGCGACGTCAACGTCTTTGGCGTCTTTATTTCTCTGCTGATCTACGAATGGGAATTGTAAAATGACATGACGTGTGAAGATATTGTTTCGTTTTTGGCAAGGAGCCGTGTAATAATGTATTGAACGTCGCCGGTCATTATCGAAAATAACACCTCCGCTTCGCATCGCGGTCCGGTTCGCCCTGTCGGGGCATATTTTCCCGATAATGACCGGCGTTCTGTACTACAACATTATCCCTTACATATATCATATAAGTCCAGAGCAACATAACGGTTGTGCGCGAGAGATATACGAACGTAAGCTTACCACTTTTGTAAATGCCATAGGCCTATATACAGTGTATTCGGATCGCATGATAGGAATAGATCTATTCCAATTAGAAATCGAATCGTATCAGAAGTGTCCATGTAAACGCGGCTAGCGTTGTGTGTAACGCGTTACTACGCGGTACTTTTTCATGTAAAACCTCTACACTGTAATAACAATATTTAGTGAGGTAATTATAACTTAACTTCAACACTGGACACAAAAATTCTCTCTCTCTGGCACTCTCTGTCTGTTTTTCCTTGTGACATATTGATTAAAAACGATGGATGGTCTCCTATGGTCTCTCTCTCTCTCTCTCTCTCTCTCTCTCTCTCTCTCTTAGAGAGAGAGAGAGAGAGAGAGAGAGAGAGAGAGAGCAGCAGCTTGAAGTCAGCAGCTTGAAGTTGTGCTGGTATTGAAAAATATGGTGACGTTATTAAAAAAGGTATCAAAAGATAGTAAATTCAACTTAAGAATTTCTGTATAAACTTATGGCATAACTTATTTTGTGATGTGCATAGTGGCACTTGATATTGATTAAGTTTCAAACCAAGATTTTCTATCAGGCAAGATATGGCCCAAGTCCTGTTCATGGCTTCTTTTGTCACGATTTTGTCATCGATGGTCGATGGCAAATGGATGAAAATAAAAAAGACAAAGTAAAGCTTGGTGGCTGGCATGAGCCACTGGTCATAATTAGCAAGCTATTGCGATGTATCAATAAATGAAGTGCTGTTTTCGCAGGTATCACTGGAAGTTATGGGATAAAGGTAACTACCGTTATGAATAAAACTAAAATAAAATTTGGATACAATTTGGATAATGTAATTTTACAACTCTAAAAAATTGTTCTCGTCTTTTTAGATATTTTAATGTGGTAATGTTAATGTAGCATTTTACCATTGTGTGTTGAAAGTAGCTCCATAAGTCTGGTGAGATGTGTGTGAATTCCAAAGTGCTGGTAAAGTTCATTTGCATTTGAAGGGAATGGAGCAGATAAACAAATAGATAGATCTTGCGTGGTCTTAAGAATAAATAGTTATATTCAACTGTACATTATCTGACTTAATATAACTCAAATCAATTCAATGCAATTCCACAGCGGTTAATTATCTTGTATGTATAATGTGGCGTGAAGTGCAACTATGTGGCCCTTTTTTCGAGAAGGGTCCATCTGCAGGCTTGGGCGTTTCCGTCATGACACAAGAACGCCCTTTAGGCGTTCCTGGTAGCGTTTCATCGACCAATCACGAGGTGTTTCGAAAGGCATACTGGGTTTCGCAAAGGCATACTGCGAAGCACAGTCGCAAGGCATACTAAGCTTTCCTTCCTTAATGGCAATTTTACCTCTCATTAGTTTCAGCAATCATGGATCCCCCACTTGGCTAACGTTAGTTCTATGTTACCCGTACTTACTACTAGATCTTACTTTGAAACTTCTGTTTGAGAAAATCGAACTAGCAAATGTTCCGGATGTTGACAGCCGTGCGAAGAAGAAGAGGTTCGGTGTTGATGGTGAAAGTTAGGCCGGTTTATACGCAGAGTTTCCGTTGTGCAGTTATTACCGGTCATCGACCGGAAAAAAATGAGGAGGACCGAAAATTTTTAATGGTCAGAATGACCAATGGAAATAATTCTCTGCACAATTTGAATTGTGTTTAAAAATGCTACAGTGGTCATTTGTTTAGCCAATTCATGTTAAACAATGAGGGTTTTGATTGACCCGACCTGGCCCGCCGATATTTCCCACCACTATCCTTGAGCCGGGTCGGGCCGGCCCTTTGATCGAGCGTTTGTGTTTTTTTTGTTTTTGTTATCATTGCTTTATTTGCCTAATCTGAGGAGAAATCTATGCCATAAACAGAAATATCATCGGCCCTTATTACACGGGCCTTCTCAATGCCATGGAAAGCTCTGTTTACTTGCATGGGTAGTAGTCCGGTACCTTGTCAACCCCAGCGTCTTCGGTTGCTAAGCGACGTCAACGTCTTTGGCGCACTATTTCACTGCTGATCAACACTACGAATGCTGGTAACGAATAAATTGTAAAAAGACACACCATGTGAAGTTATCTTCCAAATAAGATTTGAAAAGCTTTGGAAGTTTATTTACAACACTATTTATATGGTTTTGGAGTAGTGCACTTTGACATTTTAATACAGTTCAGCGAGAAAGGCGACGAAGAATAAGAAGGGGGCGTTCCAGTCTGCGTAAACGGGAACCCCCACCAGACGATAACGCCCATTTGTGTCTGCAGTGGGATGATATTGCTTTTTTCCAGGCAGCCACCTCTTCTACTGATGCCTCAATAGCAAAGGTCGCCTCTGTGTCGAATGGCGGGTTACTACCACCCAGAATGGCCCGATTTACATCGTCATTGTGGATATAGCGTCTTTATCGCGTCACAGTGGATTTGCAATGTGAATAAAATACTTGTATGGTATGTTCATGAGCCGGCCTGCGCGGAGGGCCTGGGCTTTATTTAGCGCATTACACAGCTGCCAGCCTTGAGCGCAGACACACAGGAGAGCAGCACACAGTGTCAAACTTTTCTCAATGCATTGTTCTATATACCCTCACTACCAGGAAATGATCCTGCCACCTTTTCCCCCTAGGCGCGTTCTGGTGTTTATTTTATTTTCTCCACGTCGGACCCTAATAATGACTATGTAACTATAAAGCTCAATGTAGGTCATAGCAATAGGTAGGGCTGGGCGATATGACGATATATGTTGTGTGATGATATAAAAATGTCTATCGTTTCATATTATCCTCTATCGTTTATATCGTCTTGTCGCAAATCACACTCTTTATGGTAATATTTTACGTCATTTGGACGGCACATGAACGCAACACAAACAAACATGGAGGAGAGTGTACGTGACAATTCTGAATAGGAGAAGGACTCCCACGACCAGCCAAGACAAAGTGAGCTCGTACCTAAAAGAGGGGCTACGAAATAGGCCTTTCCATGTGGTCACTTTATATAAACTACCGTAATTTTCAGACTATAAAACGCGCCTTTTTTTCGATTCTGCGGCTTATATAACGTTGCGGCAGAGGACAGCTGATTTGGAACGGAACAACAGCTGTTCGCTTTCACGGGAAAAAACTAAGGAACTTCAACCTACTTAGGCCTACTAATTAACCTTCAAAAGCTATTAAATCTTCAACAAAATATGCAGATACTGTCAAAATCGGTTCCAGGGAGTATACAGGGATTATTAATGTTTTTGATGGTGTTTTTTTCTGTAACGAGTATTCGAATATTCGCTCGGAAAAACCAACGAGTGTTTGAAGCCTGAAAAATGGCATTTGGGCAAGCCCTAATGGTAATTAAACATTAAAACACCGGCGGTTTATAGTCCAGTGCGGCTTATATATGTACACATCATTCAATTTAGCTGCTGCGGCACTCCGGTGCGCCTTATAGTGTGGAAAATACGGTATTTATTCATTGAATTTACAGAAAATGTGCTATATCGTGATAAATATCGTTATCGGGATATGAATGACCTATATCGGGATATGATATTTTGGTCATATCGCCCAGCCCTAGCAATAGGGTGGCTCCTCAGTGTGTTTATTGTCATCTTGATGGATGCTCTAAAGGTCAAGAGGTGGTGTTCAAGTGCCTTGGAGAGGGTATACTGGACAACGCGTTCCAAGGATACAATGCCTGCATATTTGCCTATGGACAAACAGGTAACTAAGGATAAAAAAATATTTTTTTCTTCTTCTTTACGTATGTCATCTGATATACCTTCTCTTCATTTATATTTCTGAACTGAAAATCTTACATAATAATTAAGTCAACAAGCAGATCTGTCCAGTAGTCCTGATATTATATTAGAAGCACAGCTCTGTATAAAATTCATAGGAAGTGTCATTTGCGAGGTGACTTACTTAAGGCATATCCTCTACCAGCATGGATATAGCAGCTATTCCAGCTCACCACTTTGCTGTAGGTGAAAGGAAAACATGCACGTGAAGTCATTCATATGAATCAAAATGATAATAATGACTATTATTAGTACTATTATTACTATGTTATTAGAAGGATTAGTCGTATTATTAGAAAATTAGTGAATGCTCCATTGTTGTTCCTTGCTAACTGCATTCCCTATGTGTCCATAGGTTCAGGGAAGTCCTTTTCCATGATGGGGAATGGGGATCAGCCGGGTCTGATTCCAAGGCTGTGCGGTGCCTTGTTCGAAAGGGTCCACAGAGACGAATGTGAGGCACACTCCTTCAAGCTGGAGGTCTCCTTCATGGAGATCTACAACGAGAAGGTCAGGGACCTCCTAGACCCCAAAGGGTGAGTCTCCTGTCTGCCCTCACATTTAGTGTGGGGTGCTGTGTTGTGAAACCATGGAGCTGCAAAATCCGGAGCAAACATGTATCATTATCTCTATTCTGAACCAGCTATTGTCCCGCGCTATTTTTGATGAATCCAGGTTCAATGCCAGTTCAAGGATTACAAGTTATAATGTGTAATGCACGCCTCCTGGCAACGCCATGCTAGCTCCAGTGCCAAGCTGTATTTCTCTCTCTCTCCCTCTGGGGCCGGGGGCCGTTCTCATGGTTGTTTAGAGTGGTGTTGTGTCTGGGTGCCTGAATTGGCAGAGAGACAGTGAGGATGTGAGGAGGAAGCTGGACCCAGTGGCTTCCTGGTATCCTCCTTCTCATGGACACTGTTGCATTCTTTGCCCTGTGGTTGGCAGACAAGCCTGCAGAAGAGGGCTGTGAAAGAGTTTGTTTTAGGGACATCTGTTAGTGAAGCACAGCATCCAGGGGTGGAGAGAGTTAGAGAGAGGAGCCCCAGAGCGGGACACAGAGAGAGACAGTGGAGGGCTCTGTGCTGCTGCTGCTGCTGCAGATGCTGATAAGGCAGACCCATTTGGACTGCCACTTCCTTTCGGCCTGTCACCCAGACATTGTGTGTCTTTAAGATGACTCTTTAATCCAAGCTTTCTGCTTGATTAAAGGCTATATGCTATTGCAATAGTACAAGCAAATCTATTCACGATGGATACTTAATCCAAACAAAAGGCTAGTCACTCACTGCTCATGATTTATGCTGGTGGTTCAGTGTTGGGTTGTATTGTAGATCGAGAACAGGGAGTTTAACATCTCAATGAGACTTCTGCTAACTGCCGTTGGAGGAGCCATGGGGGTTTCTATTGATCTCCAGTGTCGGTGGTTTGACTGACAACTATCAATTTAGTATCCACTTCTACCCACCAACTCAATCAAGGGAAGTTCTTTAAACACAGGGTATTCTTATGAAAAAAAACATTTTAAAATACAGCTTTGTGTTTGTGTGTAGTGATGAGCAATTGCAGCAGGAATCCCAACAGACAGGAGGAGGAACAGTGTTTTACTAAACCTTTAACACAGGGGTCTTCAACGTTTTCCAGGCCAAGGACCCCCAAACTGATGGAGAGATGGAGTGGGGACCCCCTACTTATATATTGTATAAAATTGTGTTTTATATTAAACAGGTCCAATAGTGCCATGTATAAATGTACCTTGTTAATTTGCATTCAATACTAAGATATTTAAATAATACACGTTCATATATTCATGTTTTCATTCTAAACATGTGCAAGGTAAATAAACATAAACGGAACATAACATAATAAACTGATGCCTGCCTAGATCAACAATGTCTGTCAATTGCATGTAATCATGCACAAAAGCAATTCAAATGGACATTTTAAAAACATAAATGTGGAAACAAAAATTGGTGATGTTTGCTAGTGTCTTTCACTCCGCGAGTAGTCCGGTAACTTATCAACCCCAGCGTGTCCGGTTGCTAAGCGAGGTCAAAGTCTTTGGCGGACTATTTCTCTGCTGATCGCTTATTTTCCCGATAGTGACCGGCGTTCTGTAAATTATCCCTTGCATAACAGCACTCTCTCTCTCTCCCAACAGTCTTCGCTGCACACTCTCATCCAAATACGTATTGTTTACGGCGGAAGTGGGGGTAGATATAAAGACCGGACGAGAAACGGACGTCCCTGTGCTGTCCTTCTTAATTGAAGGAGCAGGCAGAGAAAAGCTCTCTCCTGCTGGGCTTTCATTAAAATAAAATACATAAAAATGTCGCAGCCAGTCCGGATGAGTCAGGTGTGCGCGAGAGACCGTACATACGTACAAACGTACGCTTACCACTTTTGTAAATGCCAAATATGTAGGTACATTCGGATCACATGATAGGAATAGATCTATTCCGATTAGAAATCGGTTCAAAAGTGCCCATGTAAACGCGGCTAGTGTGTTAGATTAATTTTAATGTGTATTTTTTTTGGGGAAAAAATTGCGGGGGGAATATAAAAAAAATGTCTAATCAACCAAAACTTTCGCGGACCCCCTGTTGAAGACCTCTGCTTTTAGAGGCAGGAAGTGGAACGGGGTTTTACTAAATCTTTAACCGACAGGAGGAGGAACAGTAATTTACTAAACTATTATCCCCATCCAGTACTCAAGAAGGATGATTTGAGAACTTTTTATATATAACCTTATCCTCATCGTCAAAACGCTTATCCGGGGGCAGCATCTCAAGGAGGGGGACCCAGACTCCAAATTGACCAGCTCTGACGGGGGGATCCCAAGGCGATCCAAGGCAAGTGTTGCGATATAATCTATCCACCTAGGCCTTGGTCTACCCCGAGGTCTCCTCCCCAATGGACGTGCCTGGAATACCGCCCTAAGGAATGCGCGATATAAACGATATACGATATAAACGATAAAAAATGACCTACGATAGAGATTTTAGTTATATTGCTCTATCGCGATAATGTATGTTTGACGCGATCTATCCATGACTCGCGAAATATAAAGAGCCACGAGCTGCAACCGTCTGCAACGCATCGTCCGCGACCCGCGAATTTTAACAAGAGCCACGAGCTGCAACCAGCTGCATCGCATCATCCGCGACACGCGAAATTTAAAGAGCCACGAGCTGCAACCGGCTGCAACGCATCGTCCGCGACCCGCGGAATTTAAAGAGCCACGAGCTGCAACCGGCTGCAACGCATCGTCCGCGACCCGCGGAATTTAAAGAGCCATGAGCTCCAACCGGCTTCAACGCATCATCGTCATCTAAGTAAATATGGCTGAAAGCGAAACGGAGGAGCTGGTGATTGCCCTCATTTCATGTTCATTTCAAAATTATATGCGTTCATTTTCCACTTATTGTTTTATGTTTTAATAGCAAGTATCTGTGCACACACTTGGAAGATTTTTCTTTATTTAAAATAGCCATGCCTAATACTGGACGTATTTCCCTAATTCACAGTATCCGTTTCTTTATTAACAAGACACCACCAATTTTTATTTCATTAAGGGAAGTATACGTCATTACACAGAAGATTTTTTTCTTTTTTAAAGTCTCTGCAGCTACAACATTATGTTGTATGATTAGTTTTGCACAATAAATGTTCTCAAAACGACATACATTTAGCAGTTTGACTTTCCTTAGAGTCTATGTAACCTGTTCTGAAATGGTTCTATTATGATTTATATATCGTGATATATATCGTTATCGCAATAGGTTGCATGTATATCGCAATATGAATTTTAGGCCATATCGCCCATCCCTACGCCCTAGTGGGGCGCCTAGTCGGGATCCTTACCAGATTCCCGAACCACATCAACTGACTCCTTCCTAAGCAGAGGTTTAGCGGCTCTTATCCGTGTTCCTCACGGATAGCTGAGCAGCTTCTCACCCTATCCCTAAGGGAGATGCCACCCACCCTCCATAGAATACCCATCTCGGCCGCTTTTACCCGCAATCTCGTCCTTTCGGTTTTTTTGATAAATATAATAATCCTAAAATGGTAATTATACAACAGTGGTTCTGAACAAATCACAATCTATTGTCAATTATTATTGTTAACAGTACATTTTACTAGTATAACTGTATAAAAGCAATATCACACTCGAGGTTGCAATGTTGTCGTTCTATATTAGCGCTGCTGTGATTGCCTCCGGCATTGATTTTAATGATCTATTCTTCTTCCTGATTCCCTCCACGTGTCTCCTCAGGAGCCGGCTCTCCCTGAAGGTGCGAGAGCACAAAGTGCTGGGTCCGTACGTGGATGGCCTCTCTCAGCTGGCTGTGACCAGCTTTGAGGTGTGTCTCCCTCTCCTCTCTCGTCACACCATGATCACAGGCCCCCTAGTCACATTCAACAGAGGCCCTCCACTTTTAAACACGCACGCACACACACACACATACGCACACACGCACACCCTCACAGACACACACACACACAGACACACACACACACACACCCCCCCCACACACACACACACCCAACTGCACGCACACGCACATAGATCATTGCATTACGAAAAGTCATAGTCCAGAGACCTGGCGTTCCAGTCCTAATGCATTGTCGTCATGGGTTTTGTTAAGACATCCTTACTTTTGGCAAGTGCTTATTTAATTAAGTTTGATCTTCTCAGCCCTATAGCGTTTTACTGCACTCTATGTCAGAGCGGGCCAGTGCATTTCACACAGAACCTCAAGCGCACTTCCCACTGTGAACAAGCTCCGTCACACATGTTCCGCAGCCAAGTGGAAATACTGCTGGCTACATTGATTTAGTATGGATGAATCATTTTCAAGTTCGGGTCAGCCTACACCAGTGGTGGCTGGTGGTTATTAAAGTGAGAGAGAAAGGACTGCGCGCTTGGTTGCCATTGGCCTGCTTGCACTGTTAGTGGCGTATGGTGGCATAAGAATGTGAGACTCAAGTTGTTTCAGGGTGTTTCAGTGACCAAAAAAATAACAGGGAGGGATAATTACGTGAATAAAATTGAGACAAATACACCAGTGGCAGCATTGTACTTTGAAAGCTGGTGGGCAGCATGTCTTGGACTACAAGGGCATAAACACACTTGCAAACTTGACGCTTTTCGGCGACAATCACCGTTTTCTTGGTCAATTGGGTCATTCACGTGAATCGCGTCGAACCGGAGAGGTTTTTTTAGGGGGCGGGGGGGAAGGCTGTCCTTCATATGAAGCATTATTGGATGATTCTTATAATTGACATTTCTCTGGGCCAATCGGAATCTCAGCACTTGCTTCAGAATCTTGAAGCACACAGCGCCAACTGAGCTCGCCTTTGGATGAGACCCCTGGCTACCGCGCGAGACTGATGGAATCTCTTAACGTCAATTTGAAGTAGGGGTGTAGGTCTACGGTATAAACGGTATAGAAAGTACACCAGTTTGAATTTGCGCTACGGTATGGATTTTGTCATTACCGTGAGACCGGTGTGACCGGTAGACAGTGTTTTGTGTAACGCGCAACAAAGTAAGTAACGCGTTAATACAGTAACCTAACTACTTTTTCATGTAAAAAGTAAAGTTACGCGCAACTACTGAAAATATGGTAACAAACCATAGTTCCTTTTTCAATTCGGCGCCACGTTACTTTTCCCAGGGACAGATTTGACAGCGATACTGCCTTCTCAGGCAGTATGCTATTGCGCAAGTTCTCAGGCAGTATGCTATTGCACAAGCACGCAGGCGTGCAGCAAGCGCTCATGCGTGCTTGTGCAATAGTCCTTTCACAAGCTCTCATTCTAATCCACACCGTACGCGAGAGACGCTGGTTGAGTGAAGCTGTCTCTGCATATCAGACATTGCTTCCGCAGGCATTTTAAAAACCAGCCCTTACGACAAAGTGCCAGCGGTGGAACGAGATAACAAAAGCCGTCACCGTTTACCTGTGTAAGGACATGGTTCCCTTTCAAAACGTTGATTGAAAGTGCGTTAAAGAGATGGTCAAAACACTCGATCCCAGGTACGCGTTTCCTGCCCACACACACTTCAGCCAAATTGAGATGCCAAAACTATGCGGCAAGGTCTGCAAGCAAGTGGAGAAACAAATCCTTACTATTAAACATTAGTGATTTTCAGAGATAGAAGTATCTCTGAAAAAAAAAAAGATTATGCAGTTTTGCTGCCTTACCAGTATTTTACCCCTTCAGAAGCATTTATATTGAAATTAGAAGATCAAATGAACATACTGTGATATAATACCGTTACCATCTATGCCTCAAATCATACCATGATATACATTTTAGTCCATACCGTGCAGCCCTAATTTGAAGGAACTATCTTATGTTAAATTTGAGGTAATTCAAGCTTTTTGGAGCAAAAAACGACAGCTATTTGTTTGCTTGATTCAACTAACGTTAGCTAACGCTTTATGATGTGATATAATTTACAATAATATTGTATTTTTAGGACTGAGTCAACGTCGAGTACTGCACGAACGTAGACCTTGCATAAAATTAGTAAATTCTAACAACAGAGGGCTATACTGGCAAGCTTGTTGTCCTAGGCTAATACACCAACAGCAAATTTCTGTATAATAAAGGGCTACATTTTGCATCCAAATCTGTCATTTGAAATCTTTCCATTGTATTGTGTGCTCCATCCTCCGGGTAGCTCAGAATTCGAGTAGCCGTATATCTCGAAACACCGATCAGTCCTTGGACCGATGATCCCTCCCGCCACTGTAACCTTTTTTAAACTGAGAGGTTTGCAGGTCTGCATAAGGTAAGGATTCAAAGCCCATTAGTCAAATCAGTTCTACTCTTGATTTGTAAAACTAAATAAAAAAATCTGGGCCTATCATGGGGCCTATCTTTGCCCTATGTTTATTTTTAGCTACAATTGTTTTAAGAAAAAAGTAGAAACAAGACCAAAAGGGATGCCATTTAAAATGCTCTGAATCATTCACTAACATCCTTTCCACAATATCAAACAAAACGGTCAGAGTTACAAACAATTAAAAGAACAAGAACATTATTTCACAACTATTTAAATGGACTTTAAGCCTAACATTGTTTGAGGCAAATGTTGATGTTAATGGATGTCTCTGAATGTTGGTCATGGTGTTAAGCCAATTAAGATTGAGGGACTTTGTTTGTAGATCAAGTGAATCCTCCTTGCTGTTTGTGTTGCAAAAATATCAATTGGTCATACCAAAGCGTGGTCCAACCAGACTCTCGTACTTCATTTCATTTGTACAGAGAGTCTGGACCTACTCAATTGACAAACGTCAACTCACTTGAAGGCGGGTGTCTGTTGAAGTTGAAAACTATTGGATCTGCCCAGTGCCACTCTGGATCTGCCATAACCAATCGCTAACGTTTGGCCGGGAATCACGTTGCGCGCAGGCTGTAAACAAACCAAACACCGTGCGTGGAGATGTCTGTCAATGAGAGCTGACCTTAACGTCATCATTCTCAGCCACTCCCTATGTTCGCTGATTGGACCGCCAAAAATCAGGCTTCCAAGGAAACCATGCATATGAAGCAGACCCAGACCTAGTACTGAAGTGAAATGAAAATTGAGCGGAAGTAGGTAGGTGGAAGTAGGGGAGGTGCCAGGCTAGCACCGAACCACACTGCTCGGCGGAAACGCCAATATAAGCGAACAGAGCCGCACTGTACATCAACGAACAGTAGCGCACCGACTGTACGACTGAATGGGTTTGTTGGATCTCGTAGCCTAGACTTGAGGGGATAACCCCTCCCTCCGGGCTGCTCCACAGCCAGGGCTCCTGCTTATTGGTTCATATTGAGCCAGGACTCCTTCTTATTGGTTCATAGTGCAGCAGATTCCTTAGCTAGTCACACCCACTTAGAGGAGGACTTTCCTCCTCTCTCCCATTGAACCCCATGTTATTCACCGGCCGCCAACAGTTTCAGGGAAATTAATGGGAATAAATGGAGGCTGAGAGAGTAACGTCCTCCCTGAAGTAATTGTCAATAGGCGATAGGGGGTGCTAATGTCCCTTTACCCAGGGAAACGAACATAACATATACAAAGGCATTAAAGTAGTCATATTTAAGGGCATTCATTTATGACAGTAGTCTGGGCAATCTAAATTTTTTATTCTCAACAATGTTAAAGGTTCCATGGCATGAAACTCTCACTTTATGAGGTTTTCTAACATAAATATGAGTTCCCCTAGCCTGCCTATGGTCTCCAAGTGGCTAAAACTTGCGTTTTGGTGTTCTAAAACGAGCACTAGGTGTTCTGCTCGCTTTTGAAAAAGGCTCAAGCGCGCTGATTTGGAATGTGGTCCCATATGTCGTCATAAAGGATCTAAGCTCCTCCCCTTTCTCTGCCTTGGCCAATGTGACACGGCCGTGCAAGCGCCACATGTGTGTCTGTGTGTGTGTGATTACACACACTGTAACGCAAGTGTTAGCTGTTGGTGTTATGGCGCATAACACGTTGGTTCTTTGACGTCTCTTGTATTTCCACACCGAGACTGTAGTGGGGGTTATCTCAGCAATGGTCGAGAAGGAATTGGGGAAAGGAACTTTGGCTTTGACTTCCTGAAGTAGGTCTACATGAACTGCGACATGCTGCCTGCTGCCGGTTGCCGCCAGGCACCACCGCCGCGAAGCACCACTGCCCAAGCGCGGGCAGCCGGCAGCAGGCAGCGCGCGGTTCAGCCTACTTCAAATTGATGTGGAAGTGGAAGAACCAGAGACGTCGGAGAACCCGACGAAGTCGTTTGTGATTCATAATATCGTCTGGAGGCGCACACAGCTTTTGGCCGTGATAATATGTATTATATGATATAGATATCTATGTATTATATGATATTATTTTAAAGCTCCAGGACTGTAACGCAAGTGTTGTACACTTCCTTGTTATTGGATAACCGTTCTGCTGTTGGTGTTATGGCACATAACACGTCGGACTCTCGTCTCTGCTATTTCCACAACGAGACTCGTAGTGGGGGTTATCTCAGCCATGGTTGAGAATGAATTGGGGGAAAGGAACTTTGGCTTTGACTCCCTGAAGTACATGAACCACGACATGGAGGAGAAAGGGGTTGTTGGACGCAAATGTCTCCCGCTTGAGCCCCGCTTGAGCCCCGCTTGAGCCCCGCTTGAGCCCCGCTTGAGCCCCGCTTCCCGCTGCCGAGGGACCACCGCCTCGGTGCTGCAGGAGGCGGTGGTGCCTAAGCGCTGACCAATGCCGAGGCGGTTGTCCCTCGACAGCAAGACTCCGTTGGGAGACAACCACGGTCAACAATCGCGGGCAACAATCGCGGGCAACAATCCCTTTCTCCTCCATGTCATGGTTCAGTCTACTTCAGTTTGATGTGGACGTGGAAGAACCAGAGACGTCGGAGAACCTGACGCGGTCGTTTGTGATTCATAATATCGTCTGGAGGCGCACACAGCTTTTGGCCGTGATAATATGTATTATATGATATAGATATCTATGTATTATATGATATTATTTTAAAGCTCCAGGACTGTAACGCAAGTGTTGTACACTTCCTTGTTATTGGATAACCGTTCTGCTGTTGGTGTTATGGCACATAACACGTCGGACTCTCGTCTCTGCTATTTCCACAACGAGACTCGTAGTGGGGGTTATCTCAGCCATGGTTGAGAATGAATTGGGGGAAAGGAACTTTGGCTTTGACTCCCTGAAGTACATGAACCACGACATGGAGGAGAAAGGGGTTGTTGGACGCAAATGTCTCCCGCTTGAGCCCCGCTTGAGCCCCGCTTGAGCCCCGCTTCCCGCTGCCGAGGGACCACCGCCTCGGTGCTGCAGGAGGCGGTGGTGCCTAAGCGCTGACCAATGCCGAGGCGGTTGTCCCTCGACAGCAAGACTCCGTTGGGAGACAACCACGGTCAACAATCGCGGGCAACAATCGCGGGCAACAATCCCTTTCTCCTCCATGTCATGGTTCAGTCTACTTCAGTTTGATGTGGACGTGGAAGAACCAGAGACGTCGGAGAACCTGACGCGGTCGTTTGAGATTCATAATATCGTCTGGAGGCTCACACAGCTTTTGGCTGTGATAATATATATTATATGATATAGATTTCTATATATGATATGATATTATTTAGATATAGAGCTCCAGGACTCCTGTGTGTTCTAGAATATTTACAGAACACGGCTGAAGGCTGTGTGTGCCTCGCCATTGCGATACATCCACTGTAAACAGAGCGCATGGTACCGTGGCTACAAGCTGCTCAGGGCCACACCCCCCCCCCTCCTCCTTGACCCGCTTCTCTCCTCGTCATTTGCATTAAAGCTACAGACACCAAAACGGCGCATTTGGGGAAAGCTCAATGTGTGACTGGCTCGTAGTGGCTGTAATTTTGCACCACGGCTGAATTTCGGGGAACGTCTTCAAATACTGTGTTTGGGGCCTACTAATAGCATGCCATGGGACCTTTAAGGAGGATCTTCCTCCCTTTCCTCACTTGAGAAGCCTCCACTGGCATACACTAACAGAAATCTGCACATTGAGATTATGATGGTGTGCAGAACATCCTGTGTCTGTCTGTCCATTTGACAGTATAAACCATTGTATATATCAAAGAGCAAGGTTGTAATGCCAATGCCTTTGCTGACTACAAACTTATCACTTTGATTTGTCATCTCTTCTCACACCCACTCTATTTGCCTTTATTTCTTTTGTTGTTTGTCTTGATGTCTCTATGTATGTCTGACATTATGTCAGCCTATCTGTGTCTATATGTGTATATATATATGTCTGTCTTTCTGAATGTCTATATGTCTGTCTGTATGTCTATATGTCTGTCTATAGGTCTGTCTGTATGTCTTAATGTGTATAGTCACGTTTCCATCTAAAGGTGAAGCAAATCTTTAGAAAGTTCGCAAAAAAGAAATTCGAATTAGGTGCGTTTCCATCAAGTGGTTGGAGCGGAAACCTGCACACATTCCAGGGCTTGTCGTATCCTTTTGATAACATGCTCTCTCTTAGGTCCTGATATATAGTGGAATTGCGTTGTTGTTTTCCATCTAAAATAGCTGTAATGTTTTTTTCTTCGATAAGCGCAAGGAAAAGTTTTACCTCTTCAGCGGTCCACACACGTATCTATTATTCACATTGGCCATCTGTTCCATGGTCGTATTTAAAGGATACATTGTAGCTACATATTTAAATTCGAAATTCGTCCCAGCCTTTATACCACAGATACTCTCTAGGGTCTATATAGCATATAACCGCGTTGTCTGATAACAGTTTTATCCATTCTACCCAATTTACCAGCTCTCATTTTGAAGACTATTCACCGCGCCATTCGTTTCAATTGGAATCGCGACGGCCTATACTTTCAACATAAATTGTACATATTTATAATTTAGAATTCGCCCCAGCCTTTATACCACAGATACTATAGGGTCTGTAGCATATAACTGCATTTTTCACAATTAACCAGCTCTCGTTTTGAAGGCTGAACAGACAATTTGACTGGAACTACTTAGTAGGTGTCCATATATCAGGGATTAATGGACACGGTATAATCAAAGGATATACAAACATAGACATCCTATATCGTATATATATATATATGATGTAGGATGTCTATGTATACAAACGCTTAAAATATATATATATTGACGCTACAAGTTGATGTCGGCAGGGTTGCTATGGCCGGTCGTAATGCCGAAATCGAAAATTACGTTTTCAGTCCTGTGTGTGCAATGTTCGCTACGTCACAGCTGTTTCGAAAGGTGTGTTTCCATCTCCCATTTTGCGCATTTACACTCTTTCGCATAAGTCAAAAACCACCTCAAGCGAGTGGAAAAACTTTTTTGTGAATTAAGAGGAATTTTAATGCAAATCTTGGTGTTTCCATTCCATTGCCGTTTACTGATTCGATACTTCAAAATACGCATAAAAGCAGGGGGATGGAAACGCAGCTTTTATTTGTGTCTGCCTGTATGTCTATATATGTCTATATGTTTGTCAATATGTCTGTCTGTATGTCTATATGCATGTATATACGTATATATGCCTCTTTAAATTTCTGCCTGTATCTCTATATGTCTGTCCATATTTCTGTTCATATGTCTGTCTATATGTTTGTCAATATGTCTGTATGCATATATGTCTGCCTGTATGTCTTTATATGTCTATATGTTTGTCAATATGTCTGTCTGTATGTCTATATCTCAGTCTGTCTGTCGTGTCTATATGTCGGTCTATATATATGTATGTCTATATTATGTATGTCTACATGTATGTCTTTATGTATGTTTGTCTATAGGTACACTACTGTTCAAATTTTGGGGTCACAATTTCATGTTTTCCATGAAAACACACTTTTATTCAACAGTTTTCAGCTGTGCTAACATAATTGCACAAGGGTTTTCTGATCATCAATTAGCTTTTCACAGGAACCATTAGTGGCTAAACCATGTACCATTAGAACACAGGAGTGATGGATGCTGGAAATGGGCCTGTGTACACCTTAGTGTAGATATTCCATTAACAATCTGCCGTTTCCAGCTAGAGTAGTCATTCACAACATTAACAATGTTTAGACTTTCTAAGTGACCCCAAACATTTGAACGAAAGTGTACGTCTATATGGCTGTCTATATGTGTGCCGATGTCGGTCTATGTTTATATGCCATTCCTTATGACTAAATGGCTGTCTGTCTGTCTGTAGGTCCGTAGGTCTGTCTTAAGGTCTGCTTCTGTCTCCTACAGGACATTGAGGTGTTGATGTCGGAGGGCAACAAGTCGCGGACTGTTGCTGCCACCAACATGAACGAGGAAAGTAGTCGCTCGCACGCCGTCTTCAGCATTGTCGTCACACAGACGCTGTACGACCTGGGCTCCGGGGTCAGTACTCACCTCCACCTCCTCGACCTCCTCACGTATGATCAGTCTGTTTGAGGCATGGAGCCACAGAGTTTACTTAAATTCACATTTAGTATTTTAGCAGACACTTTCAAAAAGTGACTAACTCAGTGAGGCCGACGGCAATCTTAGCATGCAATAACAATAAGAGTAACTACAAAATAACCAAACTGTTGCTGCCTGGCCTAGTTTCAATAAAAAACTCCTTACTCTGCGTTCACAACAAAAGTGTGGCACAGATACATACAAAGTCAATGCAAAGATGCGAATAGATGCACATTTTTCAACGGCCAAGCCGGCTTCGCGGATGATTGGAATTATGTGACAATTGTACCCGTGCAAATTCGCCTCATTCACATGTGTGCTCAAGTGGAAATATTTGAACTTTGGCTCTTCATGCTAAATAACTCGCTTGAGAAAAGTGAATTCCCTTGTGGTTCCCTTGTGCTGTGAACGCACCTTTGCACATATATTTACATGAAGTTTACCAGCGCTACAGAGCCAGCACATGTATGTGTTTCTTGTGCAATGCACTGAGACAGTGGTTTGTGTTGTGATGTCAGAACTCTGGGGAGAAAGTGAGCAAAATCAGCCTGGTGGACTTGGCAGGAAGTGAGCGAGTCTCCAAGACTGGAGCGGCCGGTGAGAGACTCAAGGAAGGCAGCAACATCAACAGGTACGCTGTAAAAATACATTAATACAACATATAAAAACTAGGGCTGGGCAAATTAACGCGTTAATTACGCGTTAATGCAATCTTACTTTTTACTTTGATTTTGAATTGGTTTTGCCCACAGAATGTCAACATTCATACCAGAAATAATTTTTGTGTTTCGTTCCACTTACTTTACATTAAATGAATGAGTGAGTCTATAAACTCCCTCAAGATCACTCAAATTTTTGCTTATTAATTACATTTGGTATGATTGATAATGTGTAATTACATTTGATAATCTCATTTAATTTAGATTGGAGTGGATTTAAAATATAATTTCAAACATGCGATTAATCGCGAGTTAACTCGAGAAAACTAAGTGTTTAATCGCGATTAAAGCTTTTAATCTTTGCCCAGCCCTAATATAAACATAACATATCATATAGATGAGGGAGACTTGCAAATAAATTTGTGTTACAGTACATTCATAAACTAATACTAGTCACACTGGGTTATTAATGACACCTCTTCAAAAAGATCGCTTCAGATCACGTAATTTAATTTTCTATTATCTTATGTTAAATTATTATTTTTGTTTGTTGTTTGTAGTCTGTAGTGTGTGCCGTATTTTTTCGTAAATATTGTAACCTCTGCTTGTATCCCGATTTTACGAGGTGTTGCAATTCTCAGTGATTTATGGGCTTGAGTGATAAAACGTTCCTAATGCCGTCACGATGTAAAGAGAGATGAGGTTTGAGAGTAAAAGATAACCTGGTAAAGATATAAACCTTGGCATCACTTGGGTCACTTGGGTGAAATACAAGGACGATTTTCACAATGTGCGCTCAGTCCATGAGTGATAACTCAAAGCCTCTTGTTGGCAAAGATGCGGACATGCGTTACATGATGCAAATGTGATACAAATGTAAAAGATTTAAACAACTAAAAACCTTATAAAATAAAATATATGCAATAAGGCTGTACCTATGCTTTCTATAGAAAACATAGTACAGCCTCGTGAGAGCAACATGGCTGGTCCAAGGTTGAATGGAGCCGTAAACCCAGGCGGGGTTACCAGTTGAGCTTCTCATTGACCCTCTGTTCGTTACGAGCTCATCAAAGGTTGTTGTTCTGTTTAGGTCTTTAACCACCCTGGGCTGTGTTATCTCTGCGCTGGCTGACCAGTCTGCTGGGAAAGGGAAGGCCAAGTTTGTCCCATACAGAGACTCTGTTCTTACCTGGCTCCTAAAGGTCAGCCCATTAACCCCCACAGGGCCATTGTTTTGTGTGTTTTGATTAAAATAAATGCATTTGAAAGTCAAAGTCTGAATGTTTGTTTGCTACTTGTTTAGAATGCTGATACTGTCTCTTAAATAACCACCTGAGAGCTCTGATGAAAGTCAAACCAGCTGAGACTCATTCTGACTTAGGACAACCTTGGTGGCAACAGTAAGACGGCCATGATCGCCACGGTGAGCCCAGCGGCCGACAACTACGAGGAGACACTGTCCACACTGCGCTACGCCGACCGCGCCAAGCGGATTGTCAACCACGCGGTAGTGAACGAGGACCCCAACGCCCGCATCATCAGGGAGCTGAGGGAAGAGGTGGAGAAGCTCAGGGAGCAGCTCACCGCAGCCGAGGTGAGAGGATTGTGTACCACTGACATGGAGGAGAGAGGTGTGTGTACCACTGACATGGAGGAGAGAGGAATGTGTTGTGTTGTGTAATTGTAGTACAATATATTTTAAAAGTGATCTGATATTTCGATAATTTTCGAAGAAATTGCCTTAATAAATTTCTATATTTTTCGTAAAAATATTTTTTAGACCAATCACATCGATCAAAATAATATTTTTCCAAGCTAAATAATTTTTGAGATCGCTCGAAATAATAGTATATTATTGGTACACTGGTATATCTCAAATAAATAATAATAATAAATGAAAATATCGACAAATCAGACAGCTCGAAACAAATATTACGATTTTTGCCAATTAGATCTCTCGAAAAAATATGACAGAATTTGCCAATCAGGTCGCTCAAAATAATTCTGGCTTTGTTAAAACATATTTTCCAACCTCAGTTTGCACTTCTGCATTCACCGCATTTTCTCACGAATAGGATAAATCTCCATTACTAGCATGGTCACACATTGAAGTTACTGACTTTTGCAGTGCTTACCGAACTGGGCCCGGTTTCCCGAAACCTTCTTCAAGCCTTCTTAACGCTACGTCATTTGTAATCTCTACTTTAAGTTCTACCTTAACATCTCGCATGTCTCCCGAAACGTTCTTTGCTATGAATCTCTCACGTACGTCGTTCGTTGGTAAGATTGGTCTGAAGCGCTCGTAGAACCTTCTTAGCTCTACCATAGTGATGGTTCAGCTTCTGACGCTAGTCGCCGGTGTGGGTGCCGGATTGACTCGGCTGCCAGATCGACTTGGGGTCCTAGATGCGCAATAATGACGCACTTCCTGTAAACGCTGTCTTTTAAATGTGCATGCGCGTTTCATTCATTCCCATGTTATTCCCAAGTATTAACGATTGGTTTGATAGTTATGACGAAGAGGGAAAGCTCCATTCACTTGCATGGACAGCGCCTCTGGTTGCTAAGCAACCTCAACGTCTTGGCGGACTATATCTCGGCTGATCAACACTACGAATGCTGGAAACAAACCAGACACACCATGTGAAGTTATTTAACCCGATTATTGTTATTTATATCCGAGATTATTTAATCTAACCCGATCTAAACTCTATCATGCACCCAAACGCGGCGGCGTTTGGGTTTCCTACCTCGGACTCCTAAATCCAGCGCAGCCACAGGCGCGTTAGGCGCATTGAACAATTTTTGTGACACACAATGATCAAGCGTCAAGTTAGGCACGTTACACGCATTATCCAACGCGAGTAACGCGTTAGGTGTGGCCGTAGCATTAAAATGCACCGTATGTTGATGAAAGATATGTTTTAAATAAAAGAGGCATTGAACTTTAAAGTCTATTATGTATATTATTCATTGAATCACTCATCTGCCATAATTGACTTGGAATTTAATTATTTTTAAATACTTTCTCGGAAAAATTTAATTATGCGATTCATTTAGATGAATTAATCACAGAGCCTGTGATTATTTTTTTTAATCGCTTGACAGCCCTAATATATATATAGGCTATACAATATGGAAATGGGACCACAAATGCAAAAAAGGGTCAATGCTTTGTATTATGGATACTCCAAGTTTTGCAGCAGATCATATTCATATATATTTATTTAGGCTATTTATTTTGTGGCTTCGAGGAGGTCTGGTTTGGGGTCAGAACAGTCTCATTAATAATGAATGCACAGAGAAGGATTCACAAATGTATTTTGTGATTTATATATAAATTACTCTCTTCTCACAAATACATTTCAATGCGCACACACACAAGTGGATATCGGTATGTATAAATGTGAAATAAATCCATAAACAAAAGTAGAAACTTTCATCAAAAATGTTTTTTGGATGTTGTTACATTTATATACAAACTGTTAAACTTGAATTAACAAGACACTTTTCATTTGTGAACTTGTTTGCATTTGTGTGTGAACTGGTCTGTACAGGGTTCGTACACCTTTTTCATGGCCAAATTCAAGCACTTTTTAAGGACTTTCAATTTTCCAGTTTTTCCGGTACCATGAAAGGAGCAAATGCTGTCTGTACGAAAAAGAACAAGACAATTTGATACAACCTAAGCTGAATATCGAACCAGCAGCTATCATTAACTGAATGGGGCACAGAAAAAGAAAATTAAACAGAGTTTCTGTGCCCCATTTCATTTGTGTTTGCTACCGTTTCTCTATTTGGTCTATGTTGCATACATTTTTCTTACTGACAGCACTCGACATCGAACCGCATGGATTGATTCACACCGTATTTCTCCTTGTAAATTGTATAATGTGATATAAATACATGCAACCTCAAAATATTAATTTCACTTATTTATTAACAAAACTGCTCCATATTAACAGACGGATAATAAATTAAGGAAAATACCTTTGTTTGTTTCACAATAGTTCAGTCACCTTTCATTAAGCAAATCTTGCCTCATAACTATGGCTATGATAATACCTATGTTGCCATTTTAACACAATTAACCAAATAGACAAAATAGGTAACTTTTTTGCTTTAACTGAGGTAGCAAGGCAGGTTAAGTAGACAATCAAAATAATACAGCAAAAAATACATGCAAACATACTATAAAAACTCAAAATCATTCACATTAGCTCAGAGGCCTGTTTCAGGTAGCTGGTTTTGAGGCAACCCCGAGTTTGTTCGCTCTGAGTTAATGGAAACTCTGGGTTTTCCGTTTCAGGTAGCAGGTTCAGCGCAACCGAGAGTTAGTTGCTGCGGCAACATACGCCGTGGGTCTAACCTGCTCGGGAGGTGGTTAGACCTACTCTGAGTTTGTTGTCTATAAGGCTGAAGGCAGCTCTCCGACAGAAGGAAGTGTTAGAAATGGCATGTCCTTTTCTACGAGAGCCTGCGGACGTAGAGGCTGCGATCCTCAGAGGGAATCTCCGTGAGGAACGATTATTAAGACGCCGGCTGGATATACTTTATTTTCCTGATAATATTCTTCACGAGCGCTATCGTTTTTCAGCGCAATCTATCATTTATTTAGACCACCTTCTCAGCCCCCATGTTAACTCTCAAACGCAGCGGGGGCATGCTTTAAGTTTAATTTTTTTTTTTTAACGCAATTAACGCATTTGCAGAATGATCCGCCCCGTGCATCCCACCTGCGCTGTACTAAGCTACAGTCACTTTAACGTTGTGGCTTTCCAATGATCAGAGTAGCTGACTAACCACGGACCTATAACTGCTGCAAGTCAAGAAACGCATATTAAGAATGCAGGGCAGAAAATACCCTGGTACTGCTTTTAACCAGATGCTTCTTCTCTACATGCACATGCTCAGCATAATCGTCTGCATTGTTCACTGGAGTAAAACCCTTTGAGTAAACTGTTCAACAAAATAACTTGTCCAACCACAGCCCGTGTTCTAATAAAGACAATCTACTTTTTATGAGGATTTCTTTATTTCCTGAAAGCACAAAAAAGTCATTCATATTGGGTATGTTTTTAGAGCAGGGAACAGTATCCCAGTTTGCACCTCACCCACCTTTAACTTATGTTCCAAAATGTGGATCTCCAAAGCATCCTTTTGCATCTTTTGCCTAAGGTGGTCCATTTCCAAGTCTGCTTTGTGTATTTGCTTTTCTAGATAGATTTTATATAAGTCTTTGACTGGAAGCTATAGGAATGCAAAAGATGAGATTGGATTTCACAGTGCCAAGTAGAGCGTTTCATTATAATTCCAGGGAGAATCTTACAGAGGTAAGCTGTGATTTAGAAGTGGATGGCCTCTCATTGGATTCGATTTCATCCTGTTTGAGAGAAAGAAGATGTCAGTTTTAAATTGTACAACGCTATCATCAACTTTTAGAGGTTATTTTTAAAAGGTGTTAACCTCAATAGGCCTTTCCTCTTCCCTTTCGAATGCCGCAGACAATGTTTCTCCATCATCTTCCTGTAATGACATTAACGGTTGTGTTCAGCAATTACCAAGACATTATTAATAATCTGTGGAAGGTGAAGAATTGTTACAATTGCATGGAGGTTGGTGAGGAGCTCCCCCCAGGGATGCCCTCAGCCACAGGACCCATACTCTGTTGACTGAGGGCCATCTCCTCAGCCTCTGTGAGGGCTGCAGAGGTGGACCCCCTCCAGTCTGCCGGGGCTCTGCTTTTTTTCGATTTGCTAACATGGAGGAAAATGTTACCCTAATATTCAGTAAGCGCTATTTTGAAGACATATATATATATATATATATATATATATATATATATAATGCATTTTGCCTAGGAGTAGCCTTCTAATATATCTAAATCCAATTAAATATTGGCAGTGTTGGGGTGGCTGAGAAATGTACTACTTACATTTCCTGCTTAAATATAGGCCCATCACATGTTGAATATATATACATATATATAGCTGTTAAATTAGGTAGAGCAGGCAAAACAGCACAATTGATTTGATTTCAATTAAACATTAGTTTACCTGTTTGAACCATATTTTTGTACATCTTCATTTGCTGCCAAGTCCTCTTGGGGCAATTCGGGTTGTTCCTGCGTAAATTGACACACACACACACACACACACACACACACACACACACACACACACACACACACACACACACACACACACACACACACACACACACACACACACACACACACACACACACACAAATTACATATTGAATAAGTGGAAGATATTAAACTTTCCTCTTATTTTTATTTTATTTACCCAAAAGAGCAGTTACCCAAAATGGGTAACTGCTCGGCCTACGCGTTCATTAGAATTTCCAATTCCGTGGGGGAAAAGTAAGTGGATCTACGCTTTTGGTCCATGTTTGATCATGTTATCAGGGATCCATTGATGATGGCTCTTCATAGTCAACAGGCACGCCCTCAACCCAGAGTGAACATACTCAGAGTTGATTAACCCAACGCTGATCACCTGTTTTGAAACCGAAAACCCAGAGTTGCTTTTCAACCCTGAACTCTGAGTCAACCAACTCAGAGCGCAGGATTAAACTCAGAGTATGTTAAACCAGCTACCTGAAACAGGCCTCAGGTCTATGTTGTGCAAAAGGTTCCAAATTACACATGCCCTTCACAGTGCAAACAAGTCCAACAAGTGCAAATTAATATGAACTTCAGCAAACATTTGTGGTCTTTTATGTTTGGAAAAAAAAATACCCTTCATGGTAAGACCAAAGGCCAAATTATTTAGGACCCTGAGAAAATGAAGGAACTGAATGATGCACTGTAGTGCATCATTCAGTTCCTTCATTTTCTCTGTCAACTTTTGCTCAAAAGTCTCAAGATCTCTCTTTCTTTTGCTGCTCTTCTAAGTCCGTTTGACTTTAAAATGAGGTAGAGATTGCCTTTAGCTTCGGCTTTTTCTGCATTGCTGTCAGCAGATTTCATGAGTTGCCTCACATCCTTTTCCATCCTCTTCTTTTTGACCTTCATCTCCGATATCTCCTCCATCAGTGTTTTTATTTTCAGTGCTTTTTGTTGATCTTGTTTTTTACGTCTTTCTTCATCAAGGTACATGTGGTACTTTTGTCTGGCAGCAGATGCTGAAAGGAACAATTCCTTCAAGTACCCTACGTTGTGCAGCCCTCCGATAATGCGCACATGGTCATGGATGACCCGCTGTGCAACCAAAGAATGTTCTTTAAGGTTTTCCACCATCACCTCCTTATTAACTGAAAACCCCCTCTCAACGGAAGCCTGGCCATGCGAGAGGATCAGGGCAAGTCGTACATCCTCCCATAGATGGCGAAACTCTGCTTTATTGGCCAAGAGTTCATGATAGAACTCATCCAATCTGTCACTCTGTGGAGTGAATTTATGGAATGAATCTGATGCCAACATCAGGCTTGTGTCAAAAAACTGACCAAATTCCCTATTCCCATTTTTCTTCAAGCCGGGCAGTTTCCACAAGGAGTCGGGGAACAGAAGTGAGTTTTTTGTTCTTGAGGAACACCCTTGGATCCAGGACAGATAGGCTTCTTACCAGTGTCTATTTCACTGGTGCCTTTTCAAAAAGCTTAGACACCATCTTCACCAGAAAAAGCTTACAGTTTTGCCTAAACTCACGCCTCAGCCTCTCAGCTCCTGAGTTCTTCACATGCTCCACCAAGGCTCGCTCTGTAGCAAAGCCAACTTTCACTTTGTTGACATCAACGTGGTTATCTTGTGCTTCGTCATCAACTTTGAGAAGCTTTAGAGCAGGGCAGCCCCATTTGGGGCCCGCGGGCCAAATTTGGCCCGCGACTGATTTTATTTGGCCCGCGCCTTACCCACTATATATTATTGTTTTCCACCATCAGCGCTCGCACTCATTGAATATTATTGATTGGTGCACTTCCATTCCTGACCATAGAATAACATTGTAATACATTGATGGTAGGGTGGCGCTGTTGAGCTCCTATCCTCTTGCGCTCCAATCCGAAGTCACGTGACAGCGAGTAAGTGAGACGCAAGGATGGAGCGGCAGTGGCACACAGACAAACGCAAATTCAAAAAATTTTGGGAACATGATTATTTATTTACCGAGGTCGATTCCAACGCAATATGCCTGGTATGTAAGCAGAAGGTCGCTGTTTTAAAGGAGTACAACATTCGTCGTCACTATGAAACTATGCATTCTCACCAGTTCGCAAAATACACAGGCGAGGACCGAAAGGTAAAGGCGGCAAACTTGCTAATGAAGCTAGAAACACAGCAGCAAACTTTACTTCAGCCATCCACTGCACAAGAAAATGCCACCCTTGCAAGTTATCGCATTAGCAACATCATTGTCAGAAGTGGACACGCTTTTGCTGCGGGTGATTTTGTAAAAGAGTGTCTGACAGTTGCTGCTGAAGCTGTGTGTCCAACTCAGAAGCGGGCTTTTTCTCAAATAAGCCTGTCACGGAACACGGTGACCCGCCGCGTTGAGGACATGGCCGAAGATGTTCGGGGCCAGATAGCCCAAAGAGCAGGTCGGTTTTCTGCCTTCTCCATCGCATGCGATGAAAGCACCGACATATCGGACTCAGCACAGTTGCTGGTGTTTTTGCGAGGCGTCAATGAGGACTTTGAAGTGTGCCAAGAACTAGCGGGCCTTGAAACACTGAAAGGGACGACAAGAGGGATCGATATTTTTAAGGCAGTGGAGCAAGTTATGGACAAGAATGGTTTGAAGTGGGAAAACCTATCTGGCATCACGACTGATGGAGCCCCGGCCATGGTCGGTAAGAGAGCAGGTCTAACTGCACTTGTGTCCGACAAAGTCCGCGAGCGTGGTGGCTCGATTTTTAAATATCATTGCATTTTGCATCAGGAGCAACTGTGCGCTAAGTATATCGGCCTAAAGAACGTGATGCAGGATGTCGTTGGCATTGTCAATAATATTCGCTCAAAGGCGCTCTCACACCGTCAGTTCAAAGCTGTTGTTGATGAGATGGATGCCCAGTATGGGGATGTATTGTACCACCAGGAGGTGCGGTGGCTGAGCCGCGGGAAAGTTTTGCGACGTTTCTTTGAGCTGCGTGAGGAAATCAGGGTGTTTCAAGCCACAAAGGAGAACAACATCCAAGTGCCCTCGGACAAGCACTGGATTGCAGATCTGGCCTTTCTTGTGGACATCACAGAGCTGCTGAATATCCTCAATCTTCAGCTTCAAGGGAGAGACCAGATAATCACTCAGCTGTACGACCATGTCAGAGCCTTCAAGCAAAAGCTCCAGTTGCTTAGCAGACATCTCTTAACAGGTGAGATCTAACTTGAATATGTTATTGAACACAAAACAATGTAGTAGGCTGGTTATTGATCACTATAACCAGCATGTTATTATATTTGTTACATACATTGTGTGTGGAGAATACATTTTCTATTTAAATATAGGCATTAAATCCAATAATACATTTGTTTTTTGTACTGCAGCCATAAACACAAAAAAACTAGTTTTTTTCTCATTTGATTGATGTTTGGTATTTAATTGAAAATCAAATGAACAACCTTGCATCTTACATTACTACTTTTGTCTTTGTTTCTGTATATTTAGGAAATTTGGCACATTTTCCCAGCCTCAGAGAAGTTGGGTTGATGGAGGAAGACACACCAAAATACTGCAACATTCTCAGCGATCTTGTGGTGGAGTTTGACCATCGCTTTGAGGATTTTCGTGGAAACGAAGCAGCACTTGAGCTGTTTGCCCAACCCTTTGCTGTAAATGTGGATGCAGTCAGTGAGGAGCTTCAAATGGAACTTTTGGAGCTTCAGTCTGATTCAGACCTCCGTTGCCGGTTTAGAGAGCTTTCTTTACAGGACTTTTACAAATCTGTTCCTGCACACAGATATGGCAAGATCCGCAAACATGCACAGGTGATGTTCTCCCTCTTTGGAAGTACCTATGTCTGTGAGCAGGCATTCAGCCTGATGAATCTTAATAAGTCCAAACTGAGAAATGCTTTATCTGACTCTCACCTTCATGACATTCTCACTCTGTCAGTTAGTCAGCTGGAGCCTGATATTAAGAGACTTGTAAAAACCAAGGTCTCCCACTGATAGGCCTACTTCAAATCATAATGTATAAGCCTGGACCTCCAATGTGTCGGAGTATGTTCTGCTCTGTCCTGTGTTACTTTGTTACTGTCCTGTGTTATTGTTAGTGTTACTTTTATTGCACTAAAAAAAATCTTTGTATTTGAAGATACAGGCCCAAGGCCTAGTAATGTTCCATGTCTGTCTTCAAATATTTCATAGTGCTTCAATTATTTTTCTAATTTAAAGAAGATAGATTTTATGATTTATTTATTATTTTTTGAACATTAATGTGAAGCACAATAAACATTGTCATTCATTTTTCAAAATGACCTTGTGATAGTGTTGATTTTGCACACGCATGCTATTTATACCCATATTTAACCTAATATACTGAAAAATTACAATTTTGGCCCACGAGCCTCCCCCCGATTAAATTTTGGCCCTCCAGAGGGAAGAATTTGGGCACCCCTGCTTTAGAGTGTTGGTTTCACTCATCACACTGGGCTTGACAAACTTCTCCAAAAGACTCTTTGGAGAGATCTTTGTGAGATCACTGCACATAAATGGCAGCATGGGTTTGTTTATAGCTTCACCGTTATCTTGGTATAGCTTCAGATATGAAAAAGAAGTTCAGTTTGGCTGGGAAGAGGTCGTCATGTACAATGACCTCAGCTTTCTTAAAGGACTTGGTGCATGGCTCTGTAATTTTTTTTGTTTTGGTAGAACTGATGTAGGTTTTCAATGAGGGCAACATCTCAAGGGCACGCTCAGCCACCTCCACGTTTTCTAGCCATCTGTGACTGCAGAAGTCAAGAGGAAACAACGTTGAACCTGTGATTTCTGTAAAGTCCTCCCGAAGTGCTGGAACATCTTTGAAAAGCCATTTCAGGCTTGACAAGGCATTTCCTAGGTCCCAGTCAGTGGATGCACATCCTGTTCTGAAAGCATTATGTAAGATGTGCAAACCACAACTTCCAACATTTAGCATTTTCCTCCCTGTTTGCTGTTCAATGTTCTGCTGGGCTAAAGAGGAGGTCTTTCAATTTAAATTCGGTCCATCCATAGACAGCTGAATCAGGTTCTGAAAGCCTATCTCTGAACACACTTTTTCAATCTTCTCATTAATTTGCTCTGCATTGTGATGACCCATGAAAAATGATGTCAGGTATCTTGAGTACACTTGGTCATTGTTCCAAAATCTTAAATGCACGTCAAGCTGGCATTTCTTCATTTCTTTATTTAGACTCTCATCAAACATTATGACATAACCAGACTCTTTCTTTGCTGTAATCTTCATTAAAGAAGAGAAATGAGGAGCAATCCCAAATGTGGTGAGGTATGCCACTTTTCTCTCTCCACAAGAAAACTGCTTGGCAATGTCACTATCAGGAAACATGGTTCGGAAAATACACCAGTGTGAATTTGCGCTACGGTATGGATTTTGACGTTACCGTGAGACCAGTGTGACCGGTAGACAATGTTGTGTGTAATGCGTAACAAAGTAAGTAATGCGTTAATACAGTTACCTAACTACTTTTTCATGTAAAAAGTAAAGTTACACGCGACTACTGAAAATATGATAACGAAACATAGTTCCTTTTTCAATTCGGCACCACGGTACTTTTCCCAGGGACAGATTGACAGCGATACTGCCTTCTCAGGCAGTATGCTATCGCGCAAGCACGCAGGCGCGCAGCAAGCACTCCTGCGTGCTTGCGCAATAGTCCCTTCACGACCTCTCATTCCACAACGTACGAGACAGACGCTGGTAGCGTGAAGCTGTCTCTGCAATCAGACATTGCTTCCGCAGGCATTTTGAAAGCCAGTCGTTACAACAAAATGCCGTGGTGGAACGAGATGACAAACGTTGTCACTGTTTACCTGTCTAAGGACATGGTTCCCTTTCAAAATGTCGATAGAAAGGGCTTTAAAGAGATGGTCAAAACACTCGATCCCAGGTACGCGTTACATGCCCGCACACACTTCAGCCAAATTGAGATGCCAAAACTATACGGCAAGGTCTGCAAAAACAAATCTATACTATTAAACATTAGTGTTTTTCAGAGATGGAAGTAACTTGAGAAAAGATTATATATTTTTTTATGCGGTTTTGCTGCCTTTCCAGTATTTTACCCCTTCAGAGGCATTTATATCGAAATTAGAAGATAAAATTAACATACCGTGGTATAATACCGTTACCGTCTATTCCTCAAATCATACCGTGATATACATTTTAGTCCATACCGTACAGCCCTAATTTGAAGGAACTATCTTGTGTTAAATTTGAGGTATGTCAATATTTTTGGAGCAAGAACAACAGCTATTTGTTTGCTTGATTCAACTAACGTTAGCTACCGCTTTTTTGATGTGATATAATTTACAATAATATTGTATTTTTAGGACCGAGTCAACGCCGAGTACTCCACGAACGTAGACCTTGCATAAAGTTAGTAAATTTTAACAACATAGGGCAATTTAGATAAATAATCTGGTAAGGGTGTTGTCCTAGGCTAATTCACCAACAGCAAATTTCTGTATAATAAAGGGCTACATTTTGCATCGAAGTCTGTCATTAGAAATCGTTCAATTGTATTGTGTTCTACAACCTCCGTAATGAATTTTCACGCTAAATACCGTCAAGGGTAGCTCAGAATTCGAGTAGCCGTATACTTCGAAACACTCCCCCCCCCCCCCCCGACACTGTCACCTTTTTTACTCTGAGATGTTTGCAGGTCTGGGTAATAAATCAGGGTGTCCGCGCGGTAGTAAAAGTTAGTAAAAAATAAAATAAAAAATTAAGGCCCTTTAAAGGTAGTAAAAGGTAACAAACGCAATTTGACTTGGTAGTACATTTTTCACCACCACCTCAATATAAAATGACTTTCCATTTTTTTGTTTACATGTTTTAACTTCATCTAGCCTAAAAAAATACAGTATACGGTGCTAACAGGACCTGAACTGAGTAGCCGTTAGAGTTGGCGTTGCTGGTTGCTATAGCGATGCCGGTGTTACACCGAATTCTGCGACCCACCGAAAAGTGTGACCCCAGGGGGCGCTGTTGCATATTTACTGCAATATGCACGAGTTTCAAGCGTAGACAGGCATGACAAAAACATACATAAAACATAAGATCTCCCCCCAACCAATTACCTTTTTATTAAAGGTGCTTAATAAATACATTTGATTGACTTGATTAGCATTTTACAGACCCATACAATAGATAGGGCGTTTAGTAGGGTCCTTCACCGTTGCTTCTTTACCCGTAAAAAGCTACAGTCATGGTTAAATTCCGCAGATTTACCTTTGAGCATTTCCTATTATAGGCTACTGTGTAAAATGCTGTTTAGAATTAATGTTAGTATAAAGAAAAGAAAGACCCACCGGTGGGGGGAGATCTAATGTTTTATTTATGTTTTTGTTATAATGCACACGTGCATGTTGCAGAAACTGTGCAACAGCGCCCCCTGGGTCACACTTTTCGGTGGGTCGCAGAATTCGGTGTTACACCGGAAACCATAGCAACGCCGGTAAACAAACCCAGAGAAGCCCAATCCCTATGAGAGCTCCCCGCGCTATGGCCATCCGGAGGCGCACAGAGCTTTTGGCCGTGATATTATGTATACAATTATATTGTATGCATAAAGTTTGACGGTTGAACGCTGATTGGCTGTTACGTACACATGTCACTCAGTGGCCAATCTGTTGAACGCTGATTGGCTGTCATCACGCGAAATTCGCGTCAAAGTTGAAATATTTCAACTCGAGCGAATTTGTCGCGCCACAAATCCTCTTGAACACGCTCGCCTGTGCACGGCGAAAGTGTGGCGCTACAAATCAAAACTTGTCGCCGGTTTTCTCTCGCGAAAAATTCGCCCGCGTTTGGTGTGAACGCACAGTTCGCGATTGTACTTACGCGCCAACGTCAGCTGAGCTTAAATTTTCAGTTACGGGCATTACGGGAATCATTACCATTGAGAATAATAGCTTTGTTCTTTACATAGCCCATAATAACTGTCCATAATTGACATGTAATCCCAGCACTAATACACATCTCACAGTGCTTCTACGTTAGCACTGTTTGCTGGCGGTTAGCAAACACATAGTTAACTGGTCCTTGGCTTACCTTTCATATGACTCGAGAGAGCTGATTCTCCCATTGCGAAAAGCTGGATTTCTTTTTTGCATACTTTGCAGCAGGCTACGGTTGGATTTGGTCCACGTTTTATCCACAGTTTGTATTTTTCATGTTCCAGCCAACGTTCACTAAAACGTTCACAACCAACGTTCACAACCAGATCCGGTCAGAACACAAAGGCTCATGCGAAGCCATCAGAGTAAGCGTGTAGCCGTGATGAAGCAAACTTTTATTTTATTTTGCTTCATTTAATAATTGGTCTGAGAAAGACTGTCGAGAATTATGGTCGGCCTAACACTTCCAAGCATTTACAAGCACTTTACATAAAATTCAAGCATTTTTCAAACCTTGAAAACACAACATTAAAATCCAAGCATTTTCAAGGATTTCAAGCACCCGTACGAAGCCTGTCTGTATATATGTGGATTTTTGAGACTCTCCTGACGTGGCTGGATTCACAAATGCATTTTTTACGGCCATCCGGAGGCGCACAGAGCTTTTGGCCGTGATATTATTATGCAATCATATTATATTTTATAGGCCTACTATTATATAAAGAGCTCCGGGAGTCGCAAACGGCAACAATCAGTTTCTCCTCCATGCTGCAGTTCACCCCGACCTGCACTGCACTGAGTTGGCCGGTTGAACGCTGATTGGCTGTTACGTTACACATGTCACTCAGTGGCCACGCTGTTGAACGCCGATTGGCTGTCATCACGCGAATGTCGCGTCAAAGTTTAAATACTTTTAAAGATTGATAGATTGCGGGGAACATATGACCCTTTTTGGGAAAAACGGGGAACATAGGACCCGGGGAACAAAGGGATGACCCCCATTTGGGAAAGTATTACTTTTCCTCCCGAGATCCCGCTAATGTTGTGTTATAAAGTAAAGGGAAACAAGATATATATTCTTCCTCCACCTCTCTCGCTTCTCTGCTTGGTGTCGCTGACGCTTATAGTTTGCCTCCCTCGCTCTGATAACGTCACGTACGTGGAAAAAAAACAACGAAGCTCCGAATACTGATTTAAGCTTTGAATACTAATTTTCCGAGTGGCCGTTAGATGTAAAAATCCATAGATTAGCCGCACCGTTATATAAGCCGCAGAATCGAAAAATGGGAAAAAAGGCGCGTCTTATAGTCCGAAAATTACGGTACATTTTTATGAAAATTGCAACAAAAAAAAAATCATATATTGATGGATTTATATTACATATATTTAAAACAAGACACATTTGTTTGTATCAGAAATGTGTTTGTGAAACTTATTTTTGCTTATGGATTTATTTTACATTTATAGATACCGATATCCATTTGTGTGTGCATTGAAATGTATTTGTGAGAAGAGAGTAATTTATATATAAATCACAAAATACATTTGGGAATCTTTCTCTGTGCATTCATTATTAATGAGTCCGTTCTGACCGCATAGTCTGGTGGTCTCCGTATATAATAAAAAGATAAATATATATATATTCACGGATCAGCAGCATCATTAACTTGCATTGCCGCAAAATCCGTGGCCGCATCACGGAAATACCTGTTTCCTGTTATGCCCCATTTCCACTGCAGGGTGCGGAACGGATTGGATCGCAAAGGTGCGGTAGGGAGGGGGCGGTATAGCCCAGCTCAGTTCCGAGGTCGCGTTTCCACTGCCGACAGTACCCTTGGTGGTAGCCCGGATGTCGATCGCCGCGGCAGCTACGTAAACATCGTAAACAACGTCTTCCTCCCCAAGAATGCAGACGAGCGTCTCCACCTCCTTGTTCGTCCACCTCCTTGTTTACGCGACATGTTAATTGTAAAGAATAATACCTCGAGGCTACTGTTTGTTTGTTTTTATCCCCGCGTCACCCGGAAGTGACGATTCTGTCGACCAATCAACGGAGGGGGGGTGTAGCTAGAATTTCACGGGACCCTTTCAGGCGTCTGGTCTCGTTTTGGGTACCGCAACAGAGGAGTCCCGAGAATGGGGCCGGAACGGGTACGGCAAAGTCCGGGTCACGCCCACTTTTGGCGGTGGAAACGCGACCCAACCCGCACCTTTGCGATCCGATCCGTTCCGCACCCTGCAGTGGAAATGGGGCATTAGACCAGGTTACCTACGTTTAGACTTATCAAAGTTGTTTACCTCTATAGGCGTGGTTCCCAAACGGTCTCTTAGGAGTCTTCTTAGGAAACACTCCTTACGTCATTCGTAAATGGCGCTGTCCAGAAAGAACGTGCTGAAATCGATTGCTCAGAGATCGAGTTTCCATTTCATGCACATGACATCGTTCAAAAAAATATTGCAGTCAATGCGAATAAAACATTGCTCGAAATCCTTCTAGTAGGCCTAAATATTTATTTAACCATTGGCGAACATAGCATAGCCTACACTAATTTAAAAAAAACAGCGGAGGAGATTGAGGCCGTTCAAATTAGGCTATTGCTTTTCTGTTTACAAAGGCGTCTGACTTGTTGATTATTTAGGAAAATAGACATTTTGAAATGAAAGCTACATTTTTAAAAGTTTATTTAGCTCATTATATAATACTGCTGAGACTGCTTTGATTTTTGTTACCTGTAGGGGTCTGTGTGCAGGCTTAGCGCACCACCCGCCCAGTGTGTGTTTGTCAGGTGAAAACTAAATGTCAAAAAGAAGGAAAGGGCGGTGGTTGAAAAAAGTCTTTCGACCATTTATAACCTTCACTCGTTTCTTGTAATGGTTTATTCGTTTCCCAGTATAATTTCCTTAATTTAGAAGACAATTTTGTTCATTTTTGATTTGTATAATAAATACAATATTTTTTTGAAGAGACCGGCTTCTAACTGGTGCTTTGCCCAGCACATTGGCAGAATTAGCCTAACCATAGATGGAGGAGAAGGCACTCGCGATTATAGGTGAGACCTCCTGTGATGGGATCTCGGGAGGCAACGACCTTAGAAGAGGTGATGCTGGACACTCTCAGGCCAGGCAATCCCCATCCCCTGCCAGATGGGCCTACTTCTCAGGCCAGGCACACCCCATCCCCAGCTGCGAGGACATCCCCGGCTTGAAGGATCTCCAAGGACAGGCCGGCAGCTAGGCCTACTTCTTAGCTACTCAGAGCCTAATTATTTGTCAATTTGCAAATTTCACAAATTGCTTGCAGAATTGTGCATGCCTTGACACTAGCCGCGTTTACATGGATAGGCCTTCTTCTGATCCGATTAGAAGTGGAAGAACAGCTCAATCGGAATAAATCATATATAGGCTACGCCTCAATCGGAATACAATTCTCGGAATAGAGGAGGTGGTGTAGTCCGCTATAATCGACATGTAGGCCTGTACACTTATTCCGATTGGTTCTCTAAGCTTTTTAGCTTAGAGAGATGGCATCAGCAGTTGCAGTAGTTCGCAATTGGTCCGCCTGTACTTTTATGCACACCGAACTAGACCGCTGTCAAGGAAAGTGGATTTTTTGCCTGAATCATGTCTTTCTTAACACTCCATAAGTAGTCTGGTAACTTATGAACCCCAGCATGTCCGGTTGCTAAGTGACGTCAACGTCTATGGCGGACTATTTTTCTACAGATCAACACTACGAATGGTAATTGTAAAAAGACTGTAAATATATTTTGTTTCGTTTTGGCAAGGAGCCGTGTGTATTACTCCTTAAGCGGGATAATGTATAGAACATCGCCGGTCATTATCGAAAATAATACCCTTCAGGGCGCAGCAAGACACCTCTGCTTCGCGTCGGAGTCCGGTTCGCCCTGTCGGGGCTTACTTTCCCGAAATGACCGGCGTCCTACAACATTATCCCTTACATATAAATCCAGACCATCTCAACGGTTGTGCGTGACACATACGGACGTACGCTTACCACTTTTGTAAATGCCATAGGCTATATACAGAAGGCCTACATTCGGATTGCATGATAGGAATAGATTTATTCTGATTAGAAATCTAAACGGATCAGAAGTGTCTATGTAAAGCGGCTACTGTCAATGTGGCAATTCCATGCACAACAGGGATTTCTAAAAGGTACAATGGCGGCGACTAGCGTCAGTAGCTGAACCATCACTATGGTAGAGCTAAGAAGGTTCTACGACAATTCAGACCAACCTTACCGACGAAAGATTCATAGCGAAGAACGTTTCGCGAAACACGCAAAGAACTTAAAGAAGACGTTAAGAATGACGTAGTTAAGGAGGCTTTAAGAAGGTTTCGGGAAACAGTTCGCATCCGTAGCCAATTGAGGCCAAGTGAAACGGCATGTTTGAATTAAGGACTTGTCTCTGCTGTTCTTTGTTTGGGCCGTGGGTACAGCAAGGCGAGGTCGGTTCGACTCGCTTCCAATAATTTAAAAAAATCGAAACTTCAAAAAAATATTGTATTTATTTTACAAATCAAAAATGAATACTGTCTTCTAAATTAAGGAAATTATACCAGGGAACGAATAAACCATTATAAGAAACGAGCGAACGTCATAAGTGGTCGAAATACTTTTTTCAACCACCGCAACATTTAGTTTTCACCTGACAAACACGCACTGGCCGGGTGGTGAGCAAAGCCCGCACACAGACCCCTACAGGTAACAAAAAGCAAAGCAGTCTCAGCATAAACAGTATTATATAATAAGCTAAATAAACTATTAAAAATATAGTTCATTTCAAAATGTCTATTTTTCTATATATTCTTTTTAATCAGTGTAGGCTATGCTATTTTCGCCGATTGTTAAATAAATGTTTAGGCCTACTTGAAGGATTTCGAGCAATGTTTTATTCGCAAAGACTGCAATATTTTTTAGAATGCTGTCATGCGCATGGAATGGAAACTCGAAAATAGATTTCAGCACGTTCTTTCTGGACAGCGCCGTTTACGAACGACGTAAGGAGTATTTCCTAAGAAGACTCCTAAAGCCCAGTTCAGACCAAAGATTCACCTTGCAACGGCTTGCAACTCGCAACTCCTTGCAACACCTTGCAACGCCTTGCAACGAGACGGGCTGCGACGTTCTAAAACTGGGCAGTTCACACCGGCTGCAACGCGCTGCAACGGGCTGTGACGCTAGGTGGTTTCCATAGCAACTGTGAACGCTCTGGCACAGCTGAGAGCCGCAACATCATCATTTGCGTAGGTTAGGGATTAGTTAGGTTTGCGATTAGTTAGGTTTGCAATTAGTTTTCTTTTTATTTTACTTGAGAGTTGGCTAGAGTTACTAAGTTTTGTCATTCTCCACTACATCTGCATTGGAGTAAATAGCTGGAGCTTACAGTTCGTTTAGATTACCCGTTGTTGGATACATTGCATTTTCCGTTAGTTGAATTTCAGATTGATCTGTCTTAGTTCACCATCGGCTCAACTACTTGGAGATGGATAACTTAATTATAAACAGGCCTAATTATGTTAGTGAGAGTGAAATGGTCGCAGTTTTTGCTGTGGCTTTAATCATGAAAAGGAGAAGACGGCGAGTTATAAAGCCAAGAATATGGAGCCGCAGTTGGGTACTTCAGCGGCAGAAACAGGGTGCCTACGCCAATCTGGACAACTCACATCTGATGTCGGCTCGACTTCGGATCTTTTTAAGCTGGAGTGGACAGTACGGTACCGGGACGGAGTAAGGCCGTGACGTACAAGTTGTTCTGTGCTGTGATTGGCTGAAGAGGAATAGTTAAATCGCCGCGTTCTAAAACTGGACCTTGCGATTTGACATGTTCAATCTCTGGCGACTCCTTGCAACGCCTTGCGACGCCTTGCAACTCCTTGCAACGGCTTGCAACGGCTTGCAACGACCCGTTCACACCGCCCCTGCGACGTTCTAAAACCGTCTCGTTGCAAGCCGTTGCAAGGTGAATCTTTGGTCTGAACTGGGCTTAAGAGACCGTTCGGGAACCAACGTAAGATTCTTCGTAGCGCGCTAAGAGAGAACGTTATCGGGATACCGGGCCCTGTGCACTTTAACAATAAATGTGCTGCACATTCCAATTTTTTGTATGTATGCCCTGCTATGTTTTTAAAACTATGAAGACATGTTCAGAAGAAAAATGAAACTGAAGAATTACAAATTCAAGAGGATAAATTCTAAGCATCATTCTAATGGAAGAGCCTTTCAACTTCTTCAAAGGAGTGGCTTCAAAGTCTGAGGAACACAACGCCAATAACAGTAGTTCAAAGTTTGAGCAGGGGTGAGGTTAGACAGTTCATCCAGCCACATAAAAACAGTGAATGTTGAAGTATCCTGCAAGATGTGTTCCTCTGTTTCCACATCCCCTGTAGCCTTAATTCTTTAGAAAAACAACTGCACTGAATGTAACACGAGATTGGATAGAGTTCGGTAGGTACTTCTATGCTCTTGGTTCACGGGGAAAACAGAGGCTCACATTAGTATTTTACCACTGACCCTGTGTTCCTCTGCTGATGTCATGGTTAGTCCCTGAAAGCCCCGGAGCTGAAGGAGAAGCTGCAGGAGTCTGAGAAACTCATCGAGGAGATGACCGTCACCTGGGAGCAGAAACTACGCAAAACGGAGGAGATCGCAGCGGTGAGCTTCTTAGGATTTACATTTTGGACTCTGCGTTGAACAGAAAAGTACATCCAACATTCATCATTATGGATCTATACAGGGTAGATCTATACAGGGTAGAGCTACAGAGATCAACGGAAAAAAAAACATCAAATAATTGTTGTAAAATGATTAAATGTATGGACATACATATATATATGCATATATATATATATGTAGACATTTACAAGTTATATTATTTATTCATATAAATACTGTGATAACCCGGCACGGTGAGCGAACCACCACCACCTCCCGAAACAGAACACAACTTTGCTGGGCAAAAGCCAAAAAGGCATGTTTATTCCAAAATCAAACAAAGTCTCATACTGAAAATAATACAACAACGAAAAAACCCTGGGAGGAATCGACGGTCTTATCCCCCGTGGGGGGAATCGACGGTCTTATCCCGTCACCCACGAGGACCGGTCTCCGTACAGGAGCTCCAGGGCTGGGAGAGCCCCGAATGAGAAGCAGGCTATTTAAGCCCTGCTTCTCCACCTGTTCCTCAGGTGCTCTGCATGTCCTTAATTGGCCCGGGCCGAGTTGCCACACTCCTCCACCCTTTGTTGAAGCCTCGGGTGGCCTTTCGGACGAGCAGCGGTCCGGCCCGTAGCATGGCTGCTTCTGCTGCCGGCGTGGCACGTTCGCGGCGTTGTCTGTCGTGGCCTCGTCTCCCGCGGCCTCGTCTCCCGCAGCCTCGTCTCCCGCGGCCTCGTCTCCGGCGGCGTCGTCTCTCGCGGCGGCGTCTCTCGCGGCGTCGTCTCCGGCTGCGTCCTGGTCTGGTTTGGTGTTCGCCAAGGGATCGCGTTGCCTTGTGTCGCGGCTGCTGGTTGGCGTTCACTCAAAAATCTCCGTAGCTTGGTCGAGTTGCCCGCATTCTCCACCATATGTGGTAACCCGGCACGGTGAGCGAACCACCACCTCCCGAAACAGGACACAACTTTGTTGGGCAGCCAAAAAGGCATGTTTAATCCAAAATCAAACAAAGTCTCATACTGAAAATACGAAAAAACCTGGGAGGAATCGACGGTCCTATACCCCGTGGGTGGAATCCCGTCACCCACGAGGACCGGTCTCTCCGTACAGGAGCTCCAGGGCTGGGAGAGCCCCGAATGAGTGGAGAAGCAGGCTATTTAAGCCCTGCTTCTCCACCTGTTCCTCAGGTGCTCTGCATGTCCTTAATTGGCCTGGGCCGGGTTGCCACAATACATATGTATACAAACGACAGCATAAAAGACAGTACAGTAAGAAACATTATACATTAATATGATTTTCAAATAAAAACAATGGTGAGCTATTGTTAGAGGATTGTTCTAGAATCTAGAACGATGACGGCACATCAACCAACTATCTATACTTAATACAGGGCTCTTCTCAATACCGTGGAACGCTCCATTCACTTGCATGGGCCCTTCACAACTTTCGACAGTGAATTGTATTTGATAATTCAACGTTGCCAAATGTAATTGACCGCCGTCAATTAAAGTGGCTTTTTTGCCGTCTTTCGTATCACTCCGCAAGTAGTCCTGTAACTTGTCACCCCCAGCGTCTTCGGTTGCTAAGCAACGTCTTTAGCGGACTATTTCTCTGCTGATCAACGCTACGAATGCTGGTAACAAATAAGTTGTAAAAAGACAGTGTGAAGTTAGTATTTCGTTTTGGCAAGTAGCTGTGTAATAAGTGGGACAATGTATAGAACGTCACCGGTCATTATCGAAAATAAGCCCCTTCAGGGCGAAGCAAGACACCTCCACTGCGCGTCGGTGCCCTGTTCGCCCTGCCGGGGCTTATTTTCCCGATAATGACCGGCGTTCTTTACATTATCCCTTACATATTTTTTCTTTCATGAACTCAATGATGAATGAATATGTTGTGTGTGTGACCAGGAGAGGCAGAAGCAGCTGGAGAGCATGGGCATCTCTCTGGAAACATCTGGGATCAAAGTAGGCGAAGACAAGTGCTTCCTGGTCAACCTGAACGCCGACCCAGCCCTCAACGAGCTGCTGGTCTACTACCTGAAGGTGGGTGGTCAACCAGCTGCTGGTCTACTACCTGAAGGTGGGTGGTTACCCGGGCTGCTGGTCTACTACCTGTAGGTGGCTGGTCACGAGCTGCTGGTCTACTACCTGAAGGTGGGTGGTCAACCAGCTGCTGGTCTACTACCTGAAGGTGGGTGGTCAACCAGCTGCTGGTCTACTACCTAAAGGTGGGTCAGGGGCCGCGTCCCTTCTGGGGCCTCATACCTTCAGGGGCTTCAGGGACTTCGTACCTTCAGGAGCCTCGTACCTTCTGGGGCCTCGTACCTGCACGGGCCTCGTACCTTCTGGGGCCTTGTGTCTCCAGGGGCCTCGTACCTTCTGGGGCCTCGTACCTTCAGGGGCCTCAGACAAACTGGGGCCTCGTACCTTCTGGTGGCCTCTCATTGTTCAAGTTACATGTTGCAAGTTTGGAAATCTGAAGTGGATGAATTTGCAAACATTCTGTGCTTGTTGGGAGAAAGAATAGAAAGACTTAACCTTTAGTTTCAGATGGTCCGGTTAGGCTAGGACTGGCATAGGAAAAATCATAATCCAGATTATTCTCGGTCAATATTTACGTCATGATTATTTAGCACAATAACTCAGTGACTTTGAACTTTTGTCTTTTTATCAGTGAGTTTCCACTTTATATATTATTCAACTGAAAAAAGAATAACTCTAAAATAAAAATAAAAGATACATTTAGATAAATAAATAATAAGGAATATATCATATTCATTTAAAGAAATTATATAAAAATATTATAAGACCTGAATTAAGATCACCAATGTTGTAGTGCACTTCCACAACTTACTGAAAACCCAGCTTGACAATATGTCTGTTGGGGTGGTAGTAGTATTCGGCTGTACAAGCATTTATTATACAGGGCAGGCAGTGCAACTCTGGTGAAATGTTGACACTTTGTGGCAACCCGGCCTGGGCCAATTGAGGACATGCAGAGCCCCTGAGTAACAGGGCTTGAATAGCCTGCTTCTCCACTCATTCGGGGCTCTCCCAGCCATGGGGCTTCTGTACGGAGAGACCGGTCCTCGTGGGTGACGGGATTCTACCCACGAGGCCCGTGGGTTGTATTGTTGCATTGTTTTCCATATGAGACTTTGTTTAATTTAGGATTAAACATGCCTTTTTGGCTTTTTGCCAGCTATGTTGTTTCCTGTTTGGGAGGAGGTGGTTCGCTCCACGTGCCGGGTTGCCACAGCTTGTCCAACGTGTTTACAGTTTGGTCTTTTGCCAGGAAGCATGTGACGGCATATTTCTTCAAGTGAGAGCTGGATGGGTCTACGGTGGCATTATTAAGAGTGTCCGTAATTGATGAGTTTGTCACGGTGGAAGAGGTCGAGAGGACTTTACTTTTCTCAGATTTTTTGGTCATAGACCCACTTGTGACTGAACTTAAAAAGCCATCGAGCTCTTCCCTGTTTCAGATGGATTTCAATACTAAGTGATAAAAAAAAAGATGTGTTTTAGGATCGAGGGGGGCATGTTATTCCTATGGTTACGACTCGCGCCAACTCGATGATACCTTTTTAGTACCGTTGTTGTTTGACTGTTATGAGTGTTAAAATAAGCGATGTTGCATATGAAATCCGCCATACACACCGTAGCGTTAGACTATAGGTGTCTGGGAAGCCTAACTCTCATGCGGATATTAAACACATCGGAGCTTCACCATCCACACACACACCGTAGTACTATTTAATAATGGTCTGAATAGCCCGACTTTCTCTCGGACGCTGCAGTCAAACGCTGCCCAGACAGAGCTTTGTCCTGGCTGTCCAGGCAGAGCTCCACACGTCCAGACAGACCACTGCCCAGAGAGAGCTCCACATGGTCACACAGACCGCTGCCCAGACAGAGCTCCACACGTCCAAACACAACGCCCAGCTATGAAGGTATTATTGTAGTCGCAAGCATGCGTTCACTAAAGATACAAATATGTAACAGTAAATTTGAAGTCGTAAATAATTGTTCTACCATTGTAAACACAAAATAGAAGCTACGAGTTCACATGTCCGTTGTTACAGGTGCACAAATCCTATCCTGTGCATCATAACTTCAAAGAGTCATGCACTTGACACTTCTGCTACAATCATTGCAGCGCAGTTGGTGCAAAACCTCATAATCTCAGAACATGCACAACATTTGTGCATTCATAAACCCAAATGTGAACTAATGCATCTGAAGTTGCACATCTGTGAAATATTACCTCACATTTAAAATTAAATAGATTGATATGTTCATTGAGCATTTTAATGAGCAAGCACAAGTCCATCGATACAACTGCTTCAATCTGCTGCTACGAGTCTCAGCTGTTGTTTTTCTTGCAGATACTTTTGCAACACGTCTAGGTGGTACAACTGTAGCAAAAGTGATTTGTATCCGTAGACACAGAACGTCCGTGGGCAGGACAAAAGGGGCAGGGGTTGCATTATTCAAACTACACTGGGACCAATCCAAGCATACTACTCTTCCTTTCTGGAGTCTGACCAAATTATTCGAAAATAGTTTGGATCCAATATTCAACAGTAGTTCATTTGTTCAACTCGTGATTACATCCCGTTCACACAAGGCTGAATAAAAACGACATGTTTTTCTAACCTCACCGGCCGTCAACAATTTGTTCAACTAAGCAACCACAAGTCTGGGTGTTCAGGTGTCTCACTGGGTGTCCCCCTGGGGTCAGTCTTGGGTCCACTCCTGTTCACCACTTACCTCCTCCCGCTGGGCACACTCCTCCGTCACCATGGGGTCCATTTTCACTGCTACGCTGACGACACACAGGTCTACATCTCCACCAAACCCACCGCTGCCATCCCCCCCACCTCCCTCATAACGTGCCTGGAAGAGATCCGGAGCTGGTTGAGCAGGAACTTCCTGAAACTCAATGGAAACAAGACCGAGGCCCTGCTCATCGGATCCAAATCCACCCTCACTAAATCACAACACACCCCAGCTCCACTCATAATCATCGATGGATTCCCAGTACCCTTCTCCTCCAAAGTCAAGAGCCTCGGCGTCATCCTGGACAACACCCTATATTCACAACATCACCCGGACTGCATTCTTCCACCTCCGCAACATCGCCAGACTCCGCCCATCACTGACCCAATCCAGCACTGAAATCCTAGTTCACTCATTTGTCACATCACGCATAGACTACTGCAACGCCCTCCTCACCGGACTCCCAACCAAACTCATCAACAGACTGCAGATCATTCAGAACTCAGCCGCCCGGATCATCACCCGCACCAAATCATCTGACCACATCACCCCTGTCCTCATCCAACTTCACTGGCTCCCAGTACACTACCGCATCCAATACAAAACCCTACTCCTCACCTACAAAGCTCTCCACAACCTAGCCCCCAGTTACCTCTGCGACCTCCTCCAAGAATACACTCCCTCCCGCTCCCTCCGCTCAACCTCTGCTGGACTACTATGTATCCCCACATCACGACTCACTACAATGGGTGCCCGGTCATTCAGCTGTTCAGCACCCAGGCTCTGGAACTCCCTCCCCCCCACACATAAAACAGTCAGACACCATTACAACCTTCAAGTCACAACTCAAAACTCACCTGTTCAAACTCGCACACAACGTCTAACTGATCACTGTTTTGATTGTTTGTTTGTTTTGTTTTGTCTTGTTTTTGTTTTATTTATTTTTTATTTTTTATGTTTATTTATTTATTTATTTTTTCCACAATGTCTTGTTTTTTTAAACGATTTATGATGACTATATGCTCTGTAAGGTGACCTTGGGTGTCTTGAAAGGCGCCTCTAAATTAAATGTATTATTATTATTATTATTAAATGTTGGTCATCAACGAGTTGAATGAATGAACGAATGTTGAATATGGGATCCAAACTATTTTTCAAAAAAATGTAGGGGTCTGGGGGGGGGGGCAACTTTACACAGGCGACGCAGTATTCGAGACATTTCTGAACTTATATATTATTTATATTATATATATTGGCGACCATTAAAATACATTGAAGGACACTTACCGCATGTTAGCATTTCTCGATTGTATACACACAAAAAATGTAACTATGCACCCAATTCTGAAAACTTGAAGCTCATGTATCAACTACAAGCCTCCAGACTGCTAAACTCTAAGCACATTTCCACTGTTTTCACACATATAGAAATTCTAAATCACATTTTTCCAAAACTCTAAGCACAAATCTCATCATTTAGCACACTTGGTTCACCTGGAAACACTTACCTTCAAAATGCAACAACTAATTACCAATAAGTCTAACTCACTTCTCACCTGTTCAAACTCAACTGGCAAAACACTTCAAATATGTGTCAGAGCATAAAAGAGGCCTCAGGTGAGCTCTACTGCGTTGTAGATATGGTCCTCTGGCCTGATCAGGATCGGAGCTGGGATAAAGACTGATTTACATGTAGATCTGTTTCACCTCATTTATATTCTTATTTTTATTTTTTGTTGGCCAACGTAAAGCTTTTTATGCATCAAGTTCAGCTGAACATTATACTGTTACAGTAACAAATACTGTAAATATTTGCTTTGTTACCTTTTTGTACTTTGTACTTATATGATATATTCACAGTATTGTATTACAATATGGCAGCAGTCTTTATACTATATGTACCACCTAATTGCAACTTTAAAAAAGAAAGGTATTTCTAAAGAATGTTATACTTTGGAATATGTAACATGGCCTCATGAAGTCAAAACATATGTAAATAGTATTTTGATAGAAGTGATTTGAATTGATAAAACCAGTGTTTAATTGATGCTCTCTAAGAGATATTCATTTGATAGCTGTGTTTATTGTTTGGTGTAAAAAATCTATTTTGAGAAGAATTTATGGAGTTTTGAGAAATGGTTAACTCTTCCGCGGTTTGTGTTTTGAGTTTTGAGAAATTGATCTATAGTTTCCGAAAACGTGTTTAAACGATTGAGGAAAACTGTAATTCAATAATTTGGGGGGGAATTCAGTTGAAGTAAGTAATTTTTTAAAACATAATGTAAGGTACCCACCTCCTTCTCTTTTGTCAAGGACTCCAGAAAGGAAGAGTGTATGCTTGGATGGGTCCCATTGTAGTTTGAAAAATGCACCCCCTGCCGGCGACTTTCATTGGTTAATGCTTTTTTTTGCCCCGCCCACGTGCGCTCTGATACGCATCACTTTTGCTACACTTGTACCACGTAGACGTGTTGCAAAAGTATCTGCAAGAAAAACTGCTGAGACTCCTAGCAGCAGATTCGAGCAGTTGTATCGATGGACTTGTGCTCTCTAATTAAAATGCTCAATGAACATAGCGCTCTATATGATTTTATTTGTGAGCTGAAATTTCACAGATGTGCAACTTCGGATGCATTAGTTCACATTTGGGTTAACGAATGCACAAATGTTGTGCATGTTCTCAGATTATGAAACACGGGTGTGCGGATGTGTTTTGCACCAACTGCACTGCAATGATTGTAGCAAAAGTGTCAAGTGCATGACTCTTTGAAGTTATGATGCACAGGATAGGATTTGTTCACCTGTAACAAAGGACTTGTGAACTCATAGCCCCTATTTTGTGTTTATAATGGTAGGAAAAATACGACTTCAAATTTACTGTTACACATTTGTGACTTTAGTGTGCACATGCAAAATAAATATTTAAGACTTCAAATTTACTGTTACACATTTATGTGATTTTAGTGTAAGTATGCTAAAGACTTTTGCTACAATAATACCTTCATACAGACACAGCTCCACACGTCCACACACATCGCGCCGACGGTGCACCTTGGTCGTGACGTCAGACATCCTTTTCCAAGGTAGTCGGACGTCACTAAAATAACGCCACCTTATGCCACATAGGATTTTACCCCTTTTTCTCTAAATTGGGGACTCATTTCAGTAACACTGATAAAATGTTATAGATATTATGTTGATGTGATCATTTAAAACAAATGAGCATGTGGTTCTGGTAACACTGGCTGTTTAAGATGATTAAACAGATTGGTGATATTGCCTTGTTTGTTGTGGTTCCTCGACTCCTTGAAGCCAAAATGTTTCCAAACAGCCTCATTCGGTTCAACTTTCTTTTTGGCTCTCTCTCCGTCATCCTTGATAGCTGGGGCTAAACTAAACACACACAGCCTGGCCCAGAGTGAGGTCTCTAGGGAGGGCCGGAGGACAGCTGAACGCCGGAAAGGAAGCTTTCAAACACCAATGACAGCATTAATGCAAAACTGAAGGCGGCACAATCATCGTTTTATCTCCATTATCTTGTTTTCATAATAGTTGGAAGCTGTAATCTAATTGAAATAGAAATACGATGAATCGCCCATCCCTACATAGGGATAGATGTTTACATAGATGTTTATGTCTCAGACTGGAGTGAATGGAGCTATATTCTTATGATTCCATACATAGGACATATGCAGAAACAAGTATAATATACATCCGGCTCAACATTCACCATGAAAAACTTGAACTTTGTGCGCACCTTGAATCAATCCAGGGTTACCTGGAGAACACAGCACAAGGTCTGGCCAAACCTGGCCTGGAACTGGGCTTAGTGGGGCAGTGGGCCGACCAGTCTGAGAGATAGCCCCGCAGCAGAAGAGAGAGAGAGAGAGGCTAGGTCCGCCAGACAGCAGCCTCAAAACAGAACAACAGCTCTTTGTCTGGGCTCTGCTAGAGCGCCTGGCATATCTGTTTGGAATGACCATGGCGATGTGAAACTGCTGCTCTTGCTGCATGGATCGGCATCCTCTGCCTGCTGGGATGTTTGTTTAAAAAACGCCTACTCAGTAATGAATCACAGAAACAGAGTTAGAGTCATTCCTCACTAAAGTCTATTCAACACAGAAACAGAGTTGAGAGTCATTCCTTCTTCATTATGTTGCAGTTAACGGCTCATTTCTTTAACACTAACATTGTTATGATTAGTAATATGGGGAACTAGGGCTGGGCGATATGGGCCAAAATGAATATCTCGAATTTTTTTTACTATATCTCGATACACGATATATATCTCGATATATTTTGAATCTCATCTAGAGCACATCATAAATGCTCGATTCAACCATGTCTGGCATAATGTTACGTCAGTAATAATTCTAGTATTCCTGAAATATAAGTCTGCATGTAGATAACATGAAACATACTGTTTAAACTCATTAGTGCTTTCTATTGGAACAATTTAGAACTTGCACATAAGAAAAGGAAAATCCCAGCAAGTGACAAATCAAAACTTGTTGCCGGTTTTCTCTCGCGAAGAATTCGCCCGATACGCGTCTACGTTCACTTTATATTGGATTTTGTCGCCCCGTCGCGTTTGGTGTGAACGCACAACGAGTATGCCGGCGGCGGCAAAAAGAAACAGATTACGTGCCAATTTGTATTCAATGTTGGCGACAGGGGCATTTTATACATCCCCTGGAGAACATCTCGCGATACATCGCATGTATTCGATATATCGCCCAGCCCTATGGGGAACTACATCAATCCTCATGTCCTAACTGTTTCTCAGGCTGTGGTAGTAACTTTGCTCCCTGTGCGTAGGAACACACGCTTGTCGGGGCAGACACCTCCCAGGACATCCAGCTCTTTGGGATTGGCATCCAGCCAGAGCACTGTGCACTGGACCTCTGCCCAGACGGTGATGTCACCCTCACGCCCATAGAAAATGCCAGGTAAAACACTCATAAACACAAAGTATAGCAAGCACTCACACACACAGAATAACACGGCACAGGTATTTATGTCATGCAGCTCCTTGCTTAGTAATTGTATCTTCCCTGGTGTCATGGACTTCATTAATATCAAAGTAGCTTTAAAAAGCAAGTAGACACATCCTGTTTTTATACAGAACCTGTGTGAACGGAACCGTGGTGGACTCTCTGGTCCACCTGTGGCACGGTGACCGCATCCTGTGGGGGAACAACCACTTCTTTAGGTATGTATTCAACCTCGGGCCCCCTAACCACCATAGCGTGGGTGAGAGGCTATCACAGGGGGGTTGAACCACAGGTGTGTGTCTTGGCTGCAGGATCAACCTGCCCAGCAGGAAGCGGCGGGAGCGGCTGAAGGAGCTGGAGCGGGCATCGCCCAGGGAGAGCTACGTGGAGGCGGACCTGGAGACGGCCAGCGAGGCCTCGTCGGAGCAGGACTACAGCTACGAGTTCGCCCAGATGGAGGTCATCATGAAGACCCTAGGGAACAACGGTACGGCCGGGGTCAACCGGCTCTCGGGCCGTAGAAGCTAGATCAGTGACAACGCACATTACATTGGTGTTGTTAGGACACTGGACTCCCGCTCAGGAAGGGCCAGCTGGAAGGGGCAGAGTACACCTGGCACAATGTGTTGCCAGAATTAAAAGCTACCTATGTTTTTCATTTTTTTTTTACAAATTATTTTAACTGATTTCTTATTCTGAAAATATAATCTTAGTGTGATTGTTAGCGTTACTGCAGTGGTCCTAATATCTACTCTGCAGTGACTGCCGTCCTTTATGGAAAGCATCATGTTCTGGCCTTCTTAACCAATGGAAACGTTTCTCACTAGAGAAATAGATTATGCATGCAACCAGGATCCTGCATTCAGAGCATTGAGAGATACAATCCTAAATATAGTTGCAAGCAACCATGACGGGGTCCTACTGTCTGACCTTATGACCGACAGTATGACAGTATGACCGTATGACCGACAGTATGACCGTAGACTGCCAAGGGCAGATTAGCGTATATTTTGAGAAATATAAGTCTTCCGTACGTGGTGGTATGGTGAGCTTGGTCGGTATGGTAACATGGCATTGGTATGGCTTGAAAACTGGTTTACCAGAAGTTAACATATCAAAACAATCACCAACCATGTTTCTAAAGCATACTGTGTCAAAATCCACAGTCAAACGGATGTTAGCGAAATTACGTGTTTACCGCTATAAGGCCAAGCCTGCATTGTAGAGAGGCCGCGGTTCAGAAAGGCAACTTCAAACAAATGCATCCAATTTTTATTTTCAGATATCGACTTGAAATTTGGCATGGGTATGGAATCTACCCTTTGTAGCCATATTCGACAGCCGAGCCTGTTTTTGACGCAATGTTAGAGCTGTCTAATCATAATAATAATAATAATACATTTCATTTAGAGGCGCCTTTCAAGGCACCCAAGGTCACCTAAGGGGGTGTTCACACAGGCAGTTATTTTTTCAGGTGCGGGTGGATGTTTTACATTATATTCCTATGATACAGGGTGTTTTTGTAAAAACATCCTGGGTGCTTTTAAAAACACAGCTGCCAGCGGGGTTTTTTCACTGCTCTGGGTGGTTTTCAAGTTGGGATAAATTCAACTCGCCAAGAAAAAGCACCCGACGTCAGGCAGTTTTTTGACAGCTGACCAATGAACGAGAACCTACGTCACTAGGAAAAACGTTGGAAATTCAAGAATGGCGACCCAAACCAAGACGTCTTTCCCGACGGAGCAACTTGTTGTTCTTGTTAGTGAACATGTTGAGTTATATGACATGACCAACAAGTTATACCACAACATATATCACAAGGAGAGTATCTGGAGGACGATCGGTGGGATTTTGGGACATTATCAAACCGTAGCTCCTGAATACAAATGAAACGCCCCGTACTGCTGCCGTCCCCGGTTTATGTCATGCACCCACAAACGGGAGGGTTCATCGTTATCCTCGTCGTTGTCATCTAACGCCAAAACAAGGGCTAATTTTCTCATCCTCGACATTGTAACTGACACACTAAATTCCCGTAAGACCACTCTCTCCCACCAGTCTTGGCTGCGGACTCGCATCCAACTTCCTCTTGTTTGCGGCGGCGCTTAGGGTAAATATAAAGATCTGACGAGTAATTGACGTTGCTGCGCTGTCCTCCTCCTTCTTAATTGAAGGAGCAGGCAGAGAAAAGCTCTCTCCTGCTGTGCTTTCATTAAAATCAAATTTAAAATCCCCGATAGTGATAAGACATCCATTATGTCGCCGCCGGTCCAGAGACGTGTCAGGTGTGCGCGAGAGACATAACGGACACTTTTGTTACTGCCATGTATACAGTTAATTCGGAACACATTTTAGGAACAGATCTATGCCGCATAGAAATAAATCGGCATAGATCTGCCATGTAAACGCGGCTACTGTAGCGTAGTCAAACCACTTTGATACGGTAACCGATTGGCAACGTTGGCTCTAGAACATTCTGCTCTAGAATGAACTTGACAAAACCACCCTGTCAGTTTTTTAGTTGGTAAAAAACCGCCCGGGTCAGGTGTTTTTTAATATAAAAAAACTGCCTGTGTGAACACGCCCTTACAGAGCATAAAGTTATCATAAATCGTTTAAAAACAAGACATTGAGGAAAAAATAAAATTATAAAAAATAATAATAAATAAATAAAACAAAAACAAGACAAAACAAACAAACAATCAAGACGGTGATCAGTTAGACGTTGTGTGCGAGTTTGAACAGGTGAGTTTTGAGTTGTGACTTGAACTTGAAGGTTGTAATGGTGTCTGACTGTTTTATGTGTGGGGGGAGGGAGTTCCAGAGCCTGGGTGCTGAACAGCTGAATGACCGGGCACCCATTGTAATGAGTCGTGATGTGGGGATACATAGTAGTCCAGCTGAGGTTGAGCGGAGGGCGCGGGAGGGAGTGTATTCTTGGTACACTGTGATTGACAGGACTGACCTTACGGGCTGTGCAAGGAGGGGGGCGGGGCCCAGTGGACCAGAAGGAGCGGATGTTTTTGTTGCTGTTGTGAGTGTACTGAAAATTCCGTCCAGAGCCACGGTGGATGTATTTTGGTCGTTTGAGAATGTCATGGTGGGATGCTAGCTGAGGTGGGTGGGTCCTTGAGAAGATCCGGAGACGTAACATCTGTTACCGAGTAACGGTAACAGATGTTACGTCACAAATGCGCTCGTGACGTGAGAGTCAAACATCCAGAGGAACAGGTTAAAAATCCACAGGTTGTGAAGTCGGCAGCGACGTAAGCCAGCGGTAGATCCAGGCGATTATGGTGAAGCCACAGAGCCAGCACAGCGGAGGCAAAGGAGTGGAGCTTGCCAGTTGTAGCTACGCTGGAGACGGGGAAGCCAGTTGGACGGCGCCGGGGGTTAGCAGCAGTCTAGCCGGCCAGCAGGTGAACACTGTCGGGTAGCGGTGAAGGAGGTAGGTGGCGTCCTCCGCGATTGACAGCAATCCGCGGACGCAGGTAAGCGTCCAGGAGAGCTGGCAGGGTGGCAGCGGACCGGTGTGTCACAGTTGGTGTGTCATCCACCAACTGTCAAACAGCCGGCAGCCAGCTAATCAATGGCCCAGCGCTGCAGGCAGGTCCCGGACAGCTGACAGCAGTGGCACGGACAGGTAGCATCCAGCTGGTCACCAGCTGGCTAGCTAGGGACCAGTTTCCAGGGGTAGAAGGGGAGAATTGTAGTCCGATCCGAGGTTCAGAAGGGTTTCAGACAGAAGGGATTGAAAGTAAGCAGAAGAAAACTAATAAAAAATTAAAAGACTAGTAAGATAAAGAAAAAGAAAATCGCGAAAAGATAATGTTCAGAATGACATTCAGAGCGAGAAGCGGCAACCGGTGAGCATCAGCGTTCAAAAGGCAACAGCGTCCACCAACTGTCAAGCAACTGTACGACTCCACATATAAAACACGTAAAAATAAAGAAAACTGGCGTAAAAGTGATTATATATAACTAGTAAACTTAGCTAAACTACTAAAGACCAAAAAAAACAACAAAATGTTCAATGCATTCGTGAGAAATATTAAAATTACTGAATAAAAACAAGCCATACAGAGCGGCGTTAGATTCGCCAGCGTCCCCGTTACTAGGCAACTAATAATAATCGATATTTATAATCATCGGAGATATGCATGTTTTTCACTTTGGCCTTATTGCTATGAATTTAACACCATATAGTCCCACAACCAGCTGGTACATGTGTGCCGAGTTTGCAGCTTTTACCATTTTCGGCATCAGAGGAGTTAATATGTGGGTGTTTGGTCAAGTTCTGGTCACTAGTACACTACACTATATCCAAATGGTCTGACCATATGGGTTGCAGTGTGAAAGTGGTTCATCATAACAAATGGTGCATGTTTAACAAGTTTCATCCATATTGCACTTTCCTAGTGGAAATGGAAGCCTGTTGAGTATGTTGCACTTCAAAGGCTTGTTATAGTTCTACAACTTTTGACAATGTAGTTTTTGAGATATGGCCGATTTTGTAAAGAAAAAAATAATAATACTAACGATTACAATAGGGTTCCTACGGATTTCGTAGGACCCCTAATAACTAATATGACAACCAGGTAGGGCTGGGCGATATGGCTGAAAACTGTATCACGATATAAGTGTTTCATATCGGTCGATATAGATAATTATCGATAATTTGTATGACCGATTTAAAAAAAGGACCAGGAGAAAAATGTACTTTATTTTTATTTTATTTTATCTTAACTATTATGCTTTTTCGACTTTTATGACCTATAAACGTTGTTATAATTATTGATAGTCATGTTTAACCATACCAAAGTTTCAAATAATGACGTACATGCATTTCGACGTATTCCCTGCTGACAGTCTGGGGTGGCTGTGCAGAGCGCTAAACATTCGGGACAACGTTTGCGATTCACTTGTTCACATTTCCGGGAAATCATCTACGTAGAGGCACTCCTGCCGCGCCCCCATATGCCAAATCTGCCTGCGCGCGCGCTTCAAGGAAGGTAACCAATCACAACGGAGTTGGGTTGGCAGGAGGGGGGCGAGGGGGCGGAGAAGGACGAAACCGAGCGTTGACAGAGAATGCTGAAAGCGCCCAGATGAGAGGAAGAGTTTCCCGAAAATCTACATCGTTTTTTGGTTGTAGGCAGACAATGGAAATGAATGTCAACAACACAGCCATGGAAAACACTCAAATAAATACCATCCCGATGAAAACTTAACAATTATCAATAATAAAGTGCTTAACAAAAATTAAGTGTTACAAAAACATGTGCAAAGTGTAAAATGTAAACATATAGAAACCTGAGACCCGAGAAGAACTATCTACTATATATTTTTTACTGCAAGTTCAGGGCAAAAAAGTTCACCCTCTGGTGAATAACATTTCTTTTTTTAAATATATGCAGTGTTTAGTAAACATAGAAGAAATTCAAGTAAAACTGAGGTAGACTTAACCTTTACATCTGTAGTATCTAAACTATTCATTTCATTGAAAAACAAATCAAAGAGGCATTCGCAAGGACAGCTACGTGTCTGGTCCCGATTTCCAACAGCTGGCGTAGCCACGACAACATGCGACGCATTCGGCTGGTCACCAGTTAACACTGTAACGAGTTGAACTGAAACACCGGTGTAAGTACCATATTGGCTCGGCTACCAGATCGGCTCGGGGTCCGTCGTCTGCTGATTACATTACACAATATCATTGGCTGTACGCTTGAATGGGCGTACATTGTGATTGGCTGTACGTCGGACAGTTGTGATTGGCGGTTTTGTGCTGTAGCTCTGGCTGTAGTCATAGCAACTACGAGGCAACAGCGAGCACATGTGTGAGCGCGAGTAGGTCTATGTCTAGTTTCGGTTTGTGTTGCCAGATTGGGCATATATCCCGTTTTTCCAGCCTAACGTGATTCAAAGTAGCCAAATCAGGCTGGAAATGTGCCCAATCTGGCAACACGGACGGCTTATCTTAACAGCCAAGATGATTCCGAGGGATGTTTTGTTTTTAGAAGAAAACTATCCATACAGATAGGTTGGGAATGGTCTATGTTCAAAATGAAAGATCATTACAGGCTCTTTAATTTAAGCCATAAAATACCTTATTGCTGTAGATAGCGTATTGTGTGACGTAATCAGCAGACGACGGACCCCGAGCCGATCTGGTAGCCGAGCCAATATGGTACTTACACCGGGCTTCTCACCGGTAGAGCGGAAGCATATCCTTATCCATATCTATGTGATATGCCACTGCCTGGGTTATGTCTTTGTAGCGTTTGGATGTTTTGTCATAAGGCACTGATGCCGAGTACCTCTCCATGGTGGTCTGCTGCTGCTTTTGCGGCGTTGCATTTGCAGATGTTGTTGGCCGTTTTTTTGATACGGCTGCAAAGGGTGAGAGCGGCTACGGTGGTAAAATACGTTTGTTGTACTCCCAGTCTTGCCGGGGACTATGGTCTTGCATAATTTACAGACAACATTAGTCTGACTACGGTCTGACTTGTAAAATCCAAAAGAACTGCCATACTGGCGAGCTGACATTTCCATTTTTATCGACTATTTCCTCGCTCGTTGCGGTACTCATCTTTCACATCCCACAGCACGCTGTTTCTGTGAACACGAGACAATGAGATGGCGCAACCAAACTTGATACTGTTACATGATTGGCTATTAGCATGTCAGATACGTTGCTGGTGCGTTGCGAACCGAACTGACGCCATGCCCACACTTCAAGCTTATTATTTCGCTCGGTCGAAGCTGTTGTCGCGGTAGCATTGGCAGAGTACCAGGCGCTCCAAAATAGGTAGGCTATAGGCCATAGGCAGAGATACGGACGCAGTAAGGTATTGCAGTAATACGAGTGATTGAAATGGCCATATAAACCACCAAAGCGGTCCAAGCACTATGAAAACAGTTCATGCTTCAAGTCACACTGGGCGCAGCCATCTTGAATAGTTCAACCAACGTTGCTTCACAACCTCTCGTTCAAAGCGGAGCTAGAAGTAGACTTTTTGCTCCGGTTTCTTACAACGAGGAATAAAAATAATAAAAAATTATATCGAAACGTTCTATCGAACACATTTTCTATTGATATTGATTACGTATCTATCGCGATACATATCGTTATCGTTTTATCGCCCAGCCCTACAACCAGGTATGTAATTGTAAAGGCAATCGACAATTTTCGATGTTATATTTGCAACATTGGTTTACAAATTTGAATTCCATATTTCCCCATCTTAAAACACTACTTTCAGAAACTCATTCAAAAACATATTTGCACTGTGAGAAATGTAAAAAACAGACACTATATGAGAATGTTTGAAACAGCCATATCAATATCGTTTGTACAGATTGTACAAATTAAGTTTTTTATTTTTTTCCCAAGTGTGCCGATGATTAAGCTGCCACGTGCCGACCCCTGGTCTACGACAATACAATAAAATAAATAATAGCGCTGAATGAGACTGTACACATGAAGACATTCAGGGATTTTTGTCAGTCACCTTGGACACTAATAATTATTTCAGAGGTAACCAAAAGCTTGAGTACCACACCTCACGATATATAGTTACCATAAGCACACCTTTAGATATACATGTTACCATAAGCATACCTCACGACAGTGGCGGACTCAGGGGGGGGGCAGGGGGGGCGACCGCCCCCCCTCGTGGCTCAATGGTTGAAAAAGCGCGCTAAAGTGCCCTTCAAGAGTGTCGAAAATGAGAGGAAATGCCTTATTGGCTGCCCTTTTCACGTGCAAAACATGATTAGGTGCCCTCTATGGTGCTCCGTCATACAATAAATTATGATGATGTGCCCTCTAGAACAAGAAAATTCAATGACGTGCCTTAATGAGTGCCCTTATAGTCCCCTTCTGCTCGTCTGGTGCCCTATTAGTGCCCCCTTTAGTACCCTGACAGTGCCCTTCTGCCCATCTGGTGCCCTTCTGGTGCCCTGATAGTCCCCTTCTGCCCGTCTGGTCCTTCAAGTGCCCTTCTGCCCATCTGGTGCCCTTCTAGTACCCTGATAGTGCCCTTCTGCCCGTCAGGTCCTTCTAGTGCCCTTCCAGTGCCCTTCTAGTGCCCTTCTAGTACCCTGATAGTGCCCTTCTGCCCGTCTGGTCCTTCTAGTGCCCTTCTAGTGCCCTTCTAGTGCCCTTCTGCCCGTCTGTTCCTTCTAGTGCCCTTCCAGTGCCCTTCCAGTGCCCTTCTAGTGCCCTTCCAGTGCCCTTCTAGTGCCCTTCTGCTCGTCTGGTCCTTATAGTGCCCTCTAGTGCTCTTCTGCCCGTCTGGTGCCCTTCTAGTGCCCTTCTGCCCGTCTGGTGCCCCCATGGTTGAAAAAGTGTGCTAAAGTGCCCTCTATGGTGGTGAAAATGAGAGAAAGTGCCTTATTGGCTGCCCTTTACACGTGAACAAAAATTAATGAGTGCCCAAGGTTGCCCCTGATGATGATGATGTGCCCTCTGGAGCAAGAATATGGCAAACCGAAAAAAAAACATGTTGTGGTTAGCTATTGAGGTGCAGACGTTCCTCTCTTTGGTAGCTGACGAACGGGGAATGCGAGGCGTTGCTTTCATGTGGCGTCGCCATGACAAACAGCTACATCGAGTGGTACTTAAATCACCACTGGATAACGAAGCAAAAAGCGGATTAAGAGTATGCCAGTACCCAGAGTGGAAAAGCGCAATTAGATGCCAAGTTAGAAAAACTTAATATTTTCAGTTTGCATAATCCGTTTAAAATGTATATATATCTCTTGCATTTCATGCAAGAGAGACGATAATGGTCAGCTATCACCTCAACATGAAGGTAAACTTCCTTAAATGTTTCCGTAGCTGGCTTTCAGCGGTCAAAGACTGTATGGTAGCGGCACATTGAATTTTCTCCAGTCTAATTTTTACTTAAATGTTAGCAAAGATGAAAGCAGTAAGGCATCCTCCTTTATTTGGCTAAAATGTGAAAGTGCACAATGATGTGAACAACTCATTTTGGTGTTTATAAAGTTGCTAGAATAAGGGGAAACAGTGTCTTTGAAGCAAAAAAAATTCTGGGGGAGGACCCCAAGACCCCCCCTTTAAATTAAAAACCCAACTATTCTTTTAAGTGCTACATGGAGATGTAACATGTGCCCCGAATGGGACCTTCAAGGCAGCGCTTGCTAAGGTTAGGGGATAGGACCTTCCAGGCAGCGCTGCCTTTAAGGCTCCGTTGGGGGAACAAAACACCATCAAGTTAGAAAAGCCACTGTGTCCGCTGGTGGGGCCCCATGTTGTCCAGAATGTGCCCTTTTTATTTTTTCGCCCCTGCCCTTCAAACAGTCTGAGTCCGCCACTGCCTCACGATATATAGCCTACATGAGGCAATAAGCACACCTCACGACAGATGCATGTAGCCATAAGCACACCTCACGATATATACATGTAGCCTAGCCATAAACACAACTCACGATATAAACATGTTACCATAAGCACACCTTAACATAACCACACCTCACAACAGATACACGTTGCCATAAGCACACCTCACTATATATATTATACACACAAATGTTACCATAAGCACACCTCACGATATATACATGTAGCCTAGCCATAAGCACAACTCACGACAGATACTTGAAGCCATAAGTACACATCACGATAGCCATGTGGCCAATATCCCTGTTAGCATACCTTTATTATTATTATATCTTTGTATACTCACATGTCGTTAATACTTACACTTCTCTTCCAAGACGTCAATACAGCTTCCAACAGGAGTAGAAGTTGTCTCAAAATGTCCAACAGTACTTAGACGAATCTTGCAAGATGCACGTTAACGATGTTGGCAGAGCACTATGGAGTTAGAATCATGCTAAAACCCTGCACACACGCAAAACGTGTTTTGCTCACGCATAACGATTCACACGCACACAAAACATGTTTTACTCACGCACAATGATTCACACACACGCTCAGTGTGGTTTGCAAATACAAAACATCATTCAAAAACTAATGCATTTTGCTTCAGAAACAAATACAGTATGTTTTACACAAAGTACAAAAGAAAATCCTTCAAGTCCACAAAACCAATCTACAAGTACGGAACACTGAAAGCTGCGCGTGGACGATTTTTTTTTCTCCCCAAAATCTTTATTTGATGCCGGCCAACCGTGTGTGGATTCTATGGAAAGCCAAGAAGGCCACTAACTGGCCCTAGAATCCACGCGCAGCTTTCAGTGTTCCGTACTTGTAGAATTGTTTTGTGTACTTGAAGGATTTTTTTTTGTAATTTGTGTAAAACATACTGTATTTGTTTCTGAAGCAAAATGCATTAGTTTGTGAATGATGTTTTGTATTTGCAAACCACACTGAGCGTGAGTAAAACACGTTTTGTGTGCGTGTGAATCGTTATGCGTGAGCAAAACACGTTTTGCGTGTGTGCAGGGTTTTGGTATGATTCTAACTCCATAGAGCACACCTGCAGTCTGGCAAGGCACAAAGGAACTATTTTCTGAGAGGAGGGGCTGTGTTTTGTTCCTACTCCCATTTGCCATGATGCAGATTACGCAATACTAATTAATAGTAACTTTAGTTTTAAACTTGCAAGTCACTTATTTAATGTTGAAGCCTCCATGGTATATTGGGTTGGCTAAAATTATTTAACAATTCAAAAATTGTACTGATATATGCAATATATATTTATGTATAGGCTAAATACATATATATATATTTATAGATCAAAACATATTATAAAAATATTTGTAAACATATATGCAAAAATAAAAGACCAAAAATATATATATACATTTATATATTAGACTATATTTTGAGAAACTGGTTTACCAGAAGTAAGCATATCAAAACAATCACCAACCATGTTTCCAAAATCCACTGTGGGTCTGAGAAATTACGTGTGTACCGCTTTTAGGCCCAGCCTGCATTGTAGGAGCAAATGTTTTTTTGTTGTTTTTTCAGATATAGTCTTCAAATTTCCCATGGGTATACTATGAAATCTTCTCTTAAAGTTTCTCTAAGTCGCATTTGTACATTTCTCAGATTAGAATTGAAATTCTCAAAACTACCTGTTCTATCGTCAAAACATTGTGTCAATTGTGCACATCAAAAAAGCAGTTTCTCATTTCTTTGAACAAGTTGCAAATGCTTTGGTACATTCATGCAAATGATATGTACCATTATCTGCTCTTTCCTTCATTATCAATTGCTTATGTTATGTTGATCAAAATGTATTGTAATGGGTCTCTATTGAATAGTCTCACCCCCACAACATTTAGGCATTAGTTCATTGCATAAGTCTTTACATGCAAAATGGTTGAACATGTTGTCATAATATGTCAAGCATATTTCTATACAATTCCATTAGGCTTTTTTTCTAAATCTGTCCTGAATTGGTAAATTGCTACCAGGTAATCTTGCCTTTCTCTAAAGAAGGGAAATGTGTGAAGTGTTAGATCAACTAATGATCAACCAGTTTACTGACATAGCTCAAAGGTGCATCTCATGAACCATCAACTGGCAAGTATATATATAGCACAACACAATGTTGCATTGTCTGACAATGGAAGGAAGGACAAGGAATTTTTTTTTCACGCACGTGACGTTACCAGAGCACGGGAGGCAAACTATAAGCGACACCAAGCAGAGAAGCGAGAGAGGTGGAGGAAGAATATCTTGTTTCCCTTTACTTTATAACACAACATTAGCGGGATCTCGGGAGGAAAAGTAATGCTTAGCGAAATGCTAACCTTAGCTTAGTTGTTTGTTTACGTTCGCTGTACAGCGCCGCGCCAATCAACTGTTACTGGCTTGCTGCAGAGCATGAGCGTCTTGGGAATACCCGGTCAATATAATGGATATAATATGGACACATAAGACAATCAATATTCGGTATTTGTTATGGATTTATTGTACAAATTCCCTGAAAATATGCACGGTCCAGGATGAATTGAAAAGCTCCCGTAAGGGCTGAGATGGCAGAGGACAGCTGATTTGGAACGGAACAACAGCTGTTCGCTTTCACGGGGAAAAACTAAGGAACTCCAACTTACCTAGGCCTACTAATTAACGTTCAAAAGCTACAAAATATGCAGATACTGTCAAAATCGGTTCCAGGGAGTATATAGGGATTATTAATGTTGTTTTTGATGGTGTGTTTTTCTGGAACGAGTATTCGAATATTCGCTCGGAAAAACCAACGAGTATTCGAAGCCTGAAAAATGGCATTCGGGCCAGCCCTACAAGGAATTGTACGGGGTCAACAGCCAGAGAGAAGAAGGGGAAGAGGAGTGAGGCTGCGTGAGAATGAGAATTTGTGGCCCAACAGACAGGAATGTCAGGAGGTGTAGGAAGACTGCACTGTAATTCCTACAGCAATGCATGTACAGTTTACCCTAAGGAGATTGTCCTATGTTCACATTTCTAGCAATGACATGGTCTGTCAACAAATTACAGTACAAACAGTCAAAGGGTAAATGCGAATCTTGTCCAGTCTCTTGCAATCAATCTCCCACATTGCAACATAGCACCACCATACCACCATAGCAACATCTTGTTGCTATGGCGCAGATGAGACGGCAGCCTTTTGCATGCAGCTTTGTGTAGTGTGTATGTTCAATGTTGATTTAGTATTTTTCTAGACTTCCTATAAGTGTGTTAGCTACAACTTTTGCGTGTTGTTAAGTTCTTAACCAAGACTTAACCATACTATCTGGAACGGGAGTGGAAATATTTGCCTAATAATGGCCAGACGGACGGAGCAAACTGCCGTGGTATACACCCATCAGGAACTGATAAGCCTGGTACATGGCTCAATATTCGGGATTCGACATGACATACCGAAGGAACTCTTACAGAGGAGACATCGGGGAACCTGAGGCTGATGAAGCCCTGAGGTGCTGTTTTGAGACAACAGATTGGGATGTGTTCTGTGAGGACTATGGGGAAGACATCGACGGCCTAACAGAATGCATTACCCATTACATCAATTTCTGGTATGATGACATCATGCCATCCAGGGTAATTCGTTGCTTCCCTAACAACAAACCATGGATAACCAGCAGCCTGAAAGGCCTTAGTGAATGAGAAGAAAAAGGCTTTCAGGGAGGGCGACAGGAATAAAATCAAAGAACTTCAAAAGAAACTGAAGGTGAGGATTAAGGAGGGGAAAGAAGCATATCGGCTCAAACTGGAACAACAGTTGCAGCAGGATGGAGTGAAGCAGGTATGGGCTGGAATGCGAAAGATCACAGGCATGAAGCAAAAGGGCAGTACACTGCCTGATGGTGAACTGAGTCTGGCCGATGATCTGAAGAGATTTGACTGCCCCACACCACCCCAACCGCCCCTACCTGGTCTGCTGACCATTGCTGCTTCCTCACCACCTCCCCTCCCTCTCTCCAACACTCCTGAGATGTCACCTGCACAGAGTCCCCTCTTCTCACCTCCTACTCCACCAGTACTCCATACTGCCCAGGTTAAGATGAGGCTGTACAGGCTGAAGCCAGGGTAAGCAGTGGGGCCCGATGACATCAGCCCAAGGCTACTGAAGACTTGCTCTTCAGAGTTGTGTGGTATTCTTGCACACCTGTTCAACCTGAGCTTGCGCCTACAGAAGGTCCCAAGGCTGTGGAAAATATCTTGCCTGGTACCTGTCCCAAAGAAAACCCATCCCACGCACCACAATGACTACAGACCAGTAGTGCTCACTTCACATATCATGAAGACATTTGAGAGACTTGTCCTCTCCTACATCAGGACTAGTGTATCTACTCAAATGGACCCTTTACAGTTTGCATATCAGCCTAACATCAGTGTTGATGATGCCCTCATTTACATGCTGCAGAGGGCATACACACATCTGGACACCCCTGATGCATCTGTAAGGATAACATTCTTTGACTTCTCATCTGCCTTTGATATAATCCAGCCACGTCTGCTAGGGGAGAAGATGGAGATGATGAATGGATGGTGGATCCATTGCTGGTACTGTGTTGTTTGGACTACCTTTATCTCAGACCACAGTATGTGCGCCTACAGAACAATATTTCATGCACCATCCTCAGCAGCACAGGGGCTCCACAAGGAACAGTTCTGGCTCCATTCCTGTTCACCATCTACACAGCGGATTACAAACACAACTCTAACAGCTGTTTCTTGCAGCTGTTAGTACAGAGACACCATAGACAACTTTGTGGAGTGGAGTACACACAATAATCTCCATCTCAACACCACAAAAACAAAGGAGATAGTTGTGGATTACAGGAGGGGGAGGAGGAGGACTCAACCAACACCAGCATCGGGGGCACTGTGGTGGAGATGGTCGCCAACCACAGGTACCTTGGTGTGCAGCTCGACAGTGAGCTGGACTGGAAAAGTCATATGGAAGCGGTGTACAAGTAGGGACAAAGTTGACTCTTTTTCTTGAGGAGACTAAGGTAATTTAACATCTGCCAACCCCTACTGTGCACTGTCTACCACTCAGTGGTGGCCAGTGCTCTGTTTTTCGCTGTGGCATGTTGGGGAGAAGGCGCCTGCACAGCGGACAAAAACAGACTGGACAAGCTGATCAGGAAGGCCAGCTCAGTGGTTGGGGCTGAGCAGCTAAAGGTCCAGCAGGTGGCAGTGGCCAGAATCCTCAACAAACTGGCCTCAATAATGACTAACCCCACTCACCCACTCCACGCCCTGAAGGTGATCAAGAACAGCACCTTCAGTCAGAGACTAATTGCACCAATGTGCAAAACGGAGCGGTACAGGAAGTCCTGTATACCAGCTGCCATACGGTTTTATAATGCACAAAAATAACTTTGCACTTTGTAGTATTTATTATTGTATTTGTTGTTTAAGTATTTAAGTATTTTAGCTATATGAGGGAATGTGTGTTTGTTATGTCTGGCCATACGCTGTTGTGACACTGTAATTTCCTGTAAAGGATTATTAAAGGATCTATCTATCTACATACACTAAGAAGTAACTTACAATTTAAAATAATTGTCTTTAAAACTTTTGCCATAGTTTACATCGGAGCATCCCTCCAGAGTACACTGTTATATTGACAACATGACTAAGCAATTTGACTGTCTTATCCGTACACAATGACACAAGGACTTGAGAAATAGAAGTCTTCCGTACGTGGAGGTATGTTGAGCTTGGTCGTATGGTAATATGGCATTGGTATGCTTAAAAAACAATCACCAACCATGTTTCTAAAGCATACTGTGTCAAAATCCACTGTCAAACGGATGTTAGCGAAATTACGTGTGTACCTCTTTGTGTCAAAATCAACTGTCAAACGGATGTTAGCGAAATTACGTGTGTACCAAGCCAAGCCTGCATAGAGCTCGTAAGTCTGCCCCTTCCGGGAGATCCCCATGGGACCTCTGAGCTAGGAAAATTAGAATGGGTTTCAATGGAGACAAAGTAATTATTTTCCTGGTCCCAGTCTTTATATGCCCTGGATTACACATATGTTGTTTGTCGATTTAAATTATAATTTTTCATGCAAAGAAAACAAAAAGAATTCGCGAACAAGGTTGATAATGTCAGAGAATGTCTAATATGAGGAGAATGGGCACTCGCTGGTTAGTTCCGGTTTTCTGGAATGGTTGCAGTAATAATCTCTGTCCACGCGGGGCGCTCGTAGGCGAGTCCAGAATGAATGGGAGCCTATGGGGTTTTATCCTCAGAATCCACTTTTCTCACAATGTAATTTTTTGTCAAGTAATTTCAAAGTTGCGTTCAAAAGGTGTGGCTAAAATAATAAACTCAGCTAAATATTGCATTTTTTAATAATAATAAAATAATAATAATACATTTCATTTAGAGGCGCCTTTCAAGACACCCAAGGTCACCTTACAGAGCATATAGTCATCATTCAAAACTGTAAAACAGACTAGGAATAAAAGGAAAACAGAGGTTAAACATGAAGAATAATAATAATTAATAACACCAAAGACGCCTAAAGTGAAGGGGGGACCTCACTAACCACCACCAATATGTAGCACCCACTTGGGTGATGCACGGCAGCCAATCGGCGCCAGAACGCTCACTACACACCAGCTTGAGGTGGAGAGTTAGGGATGAGGTGGTAACTGAGGTGGTGATAACTTAGTAACGTTACGTAACTAAATCAATTTTCAACCGTTTATCTTCGTTCAAACCATTTAACAAATCTACACACTTGTATCTTCCATAATATCTAAACGGAATTTCGATATCATTTAAACTTTGTTCAGAATCACAGTTTTAGTTTCATACCGCTTCGTTTTCAGCTGTTTTCATTGAAGACGTCAATGCCCATTCTGATACACCTACTTCTTATAACATCGTAACTCAATCCTTTTTCAACCGTTTATCATCGTTCAAACCATTAAACAAATCTACACACTTGTATCTTCAATACTATCACAACGGAATTTTGATAGCATTTATACTTTCTTCAGAGTCACAGTTTTAGTTTCAAACCGGCATCGTTTTCAGTTGCTTATAATAATTTAGGTAACCATAGCAACGCCGTTAAACAAACCCCGCAAAGCACAATCCCTACAGAGTTCGCCGCGCTATGGCCATCCGGCACGTTTCAGATACAGCACAGCGCTTTTCATAATATTTTCAACCTCACTTTGCACTAAAGCACTCATTTTCTGCAGGAAATGCATTTTCTAGTTGTTATTATTATCTTATATTGAGGAGCGTGGCCCCGTGATGTCAGAGGGCTGCCGCGGTGACGTCGTCACGGGGACGGAATGTTTGGGTATACATTCTTTTGAAAATGGCAAAAATATGCTGAAGCATAAATCAATAATTTTGATGTTTTTTCGAATAGAAAGGTTCAAGAAAAACATGCATAAACGTATTTATAGATCATATACAAAGATATCATATTTTTTATAAAGCACTGATATTAAATGTGTACAATCGTGTGTGTGTATTTGAGTGTGTGTGTGTGTGTGGGGGTGTGAGGGTGTGTGTGTGAGTGTGTGTGTGTTAAGGTCACGTATCTGTTCTGAAAAGGTGTTAGAAAAATACGATGACGTCACACATTGTCATACTGTCAGAGGTACTGCTTTACGGCAGTTTCTGAAGCACTTCCGCATTTCCCGCAACGATAATACCAGCTGTTGGAGGTAAGGCTTTTTCTTGCTTACTAGTTACAGAGTTTTAGTGAGCTAATGCGCGAATGTTTTACATTATGTATGTAACTTACAGAGTGTTTTTTTTTTAATCCTCACTAGTGCCGATGATAAAGCTTTTTTTTTTGTAACGATTATGAGCCATTTCTTTCTCCTGAAATAGAAACCTGGGGCCGTATTCACAAAGCATTTTATCTTACCGCTAGGAGTGCTCCTAACTCGCGCTAAAACATTTTACGTAGGAGTTTTTTCTTAAAAGTTATTCACAAAGCCGCTGAGACCTACTCTTACTAAGGATAAATCACAAAGAGTGAACTAAGAGTGACGCGCCGTTGCTATGGATTACGTCAATTCTCGTGCACGAGTTTAGAAGAGGTCAGTTCGGTGATTGGTTGTTCAGACGAGCCCACTGAATCACCGAAAAACAAGGAAATAGCCTAGGCTAGAAATGAATTCCTATTAAGTAGTTATAGTGCAGTTAGCAGAATACACGCATGATGACAATTTTGTGCAGACCACGATAATGACGTTGTAGCCTGTTCAAGAGAGAGAGAAAGCAAACAATAAAAATACGTAAAATTTAAAAGAAAATAAATGTTATGAACTACCCAAGTGTTGACTGATTTGTGCCAAGGTGTTTACCTAAAATGTGTTTTCTAATGGCGCATTTCCACTGCAGGGTGCGGAACGGATCGGATCGCAAAGGTGCGGGTCGGATCGCGTTTCCACCGCCAAAAGTGGGCGTGACCCGGACTTTGCCGTACCCGTTCCGACCCCATTCTAGGGACTCCTCCGTTGCGGTACCCAAAACGAGACCAGACGCCTGAAATGGTACCCTTGAATTCTAGCTACACCCCCCCTCCGTTGATTGGTCGACAGAATCGTCACTTCCGGGTGACGCGGGGATAAAAACAAACAAACAGTAGCCTCAAGGTATTATTCTTTACAATTAACATGTCGCGTAAAAAGCTTGCTTGGGCGAACAAGGAGGTGGAGACGTTCGTCTGCATTCTTGCGGAGGAAGACGTTGTTTACGATGTTTACGTAGCTGCCGCGGCGATTGACATCCGGCCTACCACCAAGGATACTGTCGGCAGTGGAAACGCGACCTCGGAACTGAGCTGGGCTATACTGCCCCCTCCCTACCGCCCCTTTGCGATCCGATCCGTTCCGCACCCTGCAGTGGAAACGCGGCAAAAGTGATCCCTAAATGCCTGTCCACTCGGTTCCACACGGCCAAATTCCTTGTCATGTTGCTCGCCATCATCATCATCATCATCATCATCATCATCATCATCGTCTGGCTGTGGAATGTTCCTCCGCTTGCAGAGGTTGTGTAGAATGGCACATACAGTGATTACTGTGCTTGCCCTCTCTGGGGTGAGGCGTATTTCGCCGTGGAGGACATGAAACCGACGTTTCATCTGCCCAATTCTTCTCTCCACAACATTTCGTGTATATGAAAGAAATCAGTAAACAATAATAAATATGGATTCAACAAATAAAAGGCGTCAAAGAGCCAATGCGGTGTGTTTTACGCATAGGACTAAGCGTAATCTGCGTAATCACATGTTATACTCTAACTGTGCTCCCGGTTGTGGGTTGATAGTCACTGTCACCCAGCAAGTGACACCCAACTGGTACATCTCAAAAAGCTGCCTCAGAGTCAGACCGCTCACCATTAAAATACGCGAATCATGGGTAGCTGAAGATCCAGGCCACTTTGCAACAACATCCAGTAGGCTATGTTAAAATTTGCATCAAAAACAACCTGCGTGTCGAAGGAATGCACTTTCTTCCTATTGACGAACACGTCCTCGTCTTTTGATGGCGCAATTATTTTTATGTGCGTCCCGTCAATAGCACCGACCACACCGGGCATACCTGCAATTGCCATGAAGTTGGCTTTGATCCTGTGTAATTGTTGAATGTCCAAAGGAAAGTTTATGGCACGGCTGACTGATGGTTGCGATAATTTTAAATCGTCGGCATTGCAAAGTTGCATTTCCCCTGTTGCTAAATAACGTAGTGTGGCCAAACATTTTATTTCGGGACTAATCGGATTATTCCTGTTAGTCGGGGATGTTATTGCATCGCGCATTAACTCCACAACAAGTTGAATACCCTAACATTTCGTCTCGCAGGCATTTTACGATTCTTTGTGAATAGGTCTTACTGAGATAGGAGTCCTCTTGAGGACTTTTAAGCTCTCCTAGACTTAGGTGCTACTTTTAGGCCTAAAATGCTTTGTGAATTGCTCTTAGTGAAAAAAGTTAGGAGTCCTAAATTTAAGAGTGACATGCCCATTATTTTTAGGAGTTACTCCTAAATTCGCCCGTTAGGACCTACTTTTAGCCCTAAGATCCTTTGTGAATACGGCCCCTGGATTAGAATCATAATTTTAAGACTGCATCAACTAAGTTTACATCAGTAAACAATTTCCTAGAGAGCAGTGTTCTGTTGTACTCCTCCTCATGCCTCTTCCTTTCTTGATCTCTACAGTTGGACATTGATGCTGTGACAACGGAAAAGTCTTCTTCCTCTGTCCTTTTTCCCTGCCTCTGTTCTGTATGTTCAGTGTTGTTAAATCATTTATCTTTTTTTTTATTATTTACTATTAGTTACTGTTCTTATTGTGTTCTTGTTATTGTGATGTTTGAATAAACTTGCCTGTTGCAATGTTGGTATAATGTTTGTATAATTACTGTTATACAACTGTTACTGTTTCAATGTGACCCAGACCATATTTCTCATTTAACAAACATGCGTAGCTTATAATGTGTTGCAGGGCAGAGCAATTATATTCAATGGCCTAAAACAAACCCATCTGTAAAGATCAGTGAATGCATAGCAATCAATGACCAGTGGTGTAGATGGTTTTAGCTCTGTGCAAGGTCATTAGCCCAATTAAGTCTTACAAAAAAAGAACTACAGTAATAGCAGATGTTGAAGTTGTTAAATCGTTAACAAACAATTTGTATGGAACAATCGGTTAAGGTAGGTTAAGTGCTTGAGTCTCGACACTCGCGATTTTACCCAGGCTCCAGCGCAACTTTCTCTAGGTGCAGCCTCAGGTAGCCTAGGACCATTCATACAGGAGCAAGCAAGAACTTTACCCTTTTCTGTCCTTGGGAAACGAAAAGACAGACAATCTGTTTCCACTGTTAGGGCAGTTTATCATTGCACATTTACGAGGCATTTCTTTTTTAAACTATATTTATTTTCGAAAAATAGACAATGACAGATTAAATGATATTGAGCGGGACATTGACTGTATTTTTTAAGGTGGTCATACCGTACCTACCATGTAGCCTATATAACACATTGAACATTGAACACAAGAAATGGAAGAAATTCCATTATGCCCATGTACTTTCACCATACATAACTATATAAAAAATAAAGGGCCTGCAGGAAAATATAAATACAGTACGCAAAAAATTAACTTCGACGGAATGTTTCTGATCGTGCTTCAGCTTCAGATGCCGTCAAGAGGGGTCTCTGGTCGTAATCAGTCGCAAGTCCATCCCTGACCAATCAGCATTCATTAGCAGAATGCTAGTGTGTACGGCCAACAACGGCCCAAACTGTAAGAAATCGAAAGGACATAGGTACTCAATCATTCGACTTTTGAACTATAATCTATATTGAACTTGCGGAATCTACAATAAAATTTGCGATATTTCAACGACAAGCAGGTGAAAGGGACATATTTAGCCGTCTAGCCCCATAGACTCCCATTCATTCTGGACTCGCCCGCGATCACACCCAGTGGATGTCTAATGGAACTACAACCAAGATCGGTACAATGGGGCGTATAGGAAGTGCACAGGCTCTTCGTAGACGGGCTCTGATAATGTTAGGTTTTGTGTGAACTACAGCTCTTCGCTGCTCTCGACGCGAATGATATACGTCGCCACCACTCTGGTACAGACATGGCGATCTCTGCTCCAATTCACCGCTTTTTTCCAAGGGGAGGATAACAGAGGTGAAAAACATTATGAGTCGGGGTATGTGTAGATTTTCATTTATGCTGAGATTGTCGGTCTTGTCCACGCCAGTTGCAGGGAGCGTGACGTCACATACGAGACGTGTCGTCTCATTGTGTTTTCTCTACAGCCTTTAACTAAACAATTGCACAATAAACGGACAAATGAAAAATTATCATTTCAATCCACAAACAACATATGTGTAATCCAGGGCATATAAAGACAGAAAATAATGACTTATCTCCATTGAAAGCCATTCATATTTTACGATCTCATAGGTCCCATGGGGGTCTACCGGAAGGGGCGGACTTACAAGCTCTATAGTATAAAGGCTATGGTTCAGAAGGGAGAACTTCAAGCTAATGTTTTTTTGTTGTTTTGTGTATGTATATCTCTGCCGTCTTTCGCCTTATTGCTTTGAATTTAATACATGGTCCCGCAGTCACCTAGTACACCTAGCAGAGTTTGCAGCTTTTACCATTTTCGGCAACAAAGCAGTTAATGTGTGGGTGTTTGGTCAAGTTGTGGTCACTGCACTATATTCAAAGGGTCTGACTGTATGAGTTGCGATTTGAAAGTTGGTCATCATGACGAATGGTGCAATTATAACAAGTTTCATGCATATTGCACCTTCCTAGTGGTAATGGCAGTCTGTTGAATTCCTGAACTTCAAGGCCTTGTTTTAGCGCCACCTATGTGTTATTCTTGCCCATCTTCTGATTCCATTACGAATTACTAATAACTTTTGGAGCATAAAAGTCAAGCGGTGATTAACGGGGTCCGAGCAAAATTACAAGTCAAGGACACACTAATGGAAGATATATAAATATGACATATAATTATGAAGGAAAGATGTTCCACTTAATGCAGTACTGTGCCTCGGCTTTCAGGTGAGCTGCAGAGCAATGGCCGAATGTCATGTTCAGCTTGTTCATAATACTCTAATCGGGATTCGAACTCTCAACCTAAGGATCACCTGTACAAGGCATTATCCCATTGAGCCACTTATAAACCTGAACTGCATTTTCATTCACATGGTCAAAATGTCTATTGATAAGCACACAACAGCCAGAAAACTCCAAGCACACATTTCTCAAGTGAATTTAGCGCTCTCTTAAAAGCATATACCTGAAGAATCTTTCAAATTCTGGGGAAATTAAACATTTGTAGGCAAGAACACTAACGGAAGAAATAGCGACCGGCCATAGCAACCCTGCCGACATCAACTTGTAGCGTCAATATATCTATATATTTTTTAAGCGTTTGTATACATAGACATCCTATATCATATATAGGATGTCTATGTTTGCATATCCTTTAATTATACCGTGTCCATTAATCCCTGATATATGGACACCTACTAAGTAATTCCAGTCAAATTGTCAGTTCAGCCTTCAAAACGAGAGCAGGTACATTGTGGAAATTGCATTAAACTGTAATCAGAAAACGCAGTTATATGTTATACCCTGGAGTATCAGTGATACAAAAGGCTGCGACGAATTTCGAATCATAAATATGTACAATGTATCCTTTAAATACGTCCATGGAACAGATGGCTAATGTGAATATTTGATACTTGTGGACCGCTGAAAAGGTAAAACTTTTCCTTGCTCTCATCGAAGAAGAAAAAAACATTACAGCTATTTTAGATGGAAAACAACACAATTCCACTATATATCAGGACCTAAGAGAGCTTTTATATCAAACGGATACGACAAGCCCTGGAATGTGTGTAGTTTTTCACTCCAACCACTTGATGGAAACGCACCTAATTCAAATTTCTTTTTTGCGAACTTTCTAATGATTCACACCACCTTTTAGATGGAAACGTGACTATAGTAATGTTCAGCTTTTTCATAATGCTCTAATCAGGATTCGAACTCTCAACCTAAGGATCACCAATACAAGGCATTACCCCATTGAGCCACTGACATTTTTCTGAACTGTAGGAAGCCTCATTCACATCGTGAAAATGTCTATTGATAAGCACACATCAAGAAAACTCCAACCACACATTTCACTAGAAAGGGCTTTCTTAAAAGAGTAAAGATCTGAACATTTGCACTGTTAAAGGTATCCACCTAATGATAGTCGTAAGGTAGTTATACAATAACAAAATTGTCATATAGGCAAAATGGTTTGAGACTGTGGTCGTTTGGCTTTTCTATGAATTTTTTTTTTAGAGCAGACGACCAGGGTGAAAAAGATGCATCTGATTCTAGAGATTAATATTGTAAAATAATTTTGAGTCCAGGTCAATCTGGTGAGGAGAAATAAGCCTAATTCATGATTTTTTACAATAGCGCCACCTTTGGGTGCAGTACCACAAATTTGGGTTTATGGGTAGTGGGGTATATTGGTAATCATACCTGAACATTTTAAGAGTTTTCGACTTACGGTATAGGCTGCAGTATGACTTTTACAGAATTTGGGGGGAAAAAAACATTACAGAAACAATAATAATAATACTAATAATACTAATGATTACAATTTTACTGCACCCACAATTTTACTTCGGATTCCGTAGGATTTCGTAGGACCCCTAATAATAATAATAATACTAACGATTACAACAGGGTTCCTACGGATTTCGTAGGACCCCTAATTAGTGCAGCATCCTGTGGGTTTATTCCAACCTAGATGGTCTTTAGGCCTACATCCCCGATTCTGCTCGTACTGCTGCTGTGCCAATGTATTTCCAGGGATGGCTTCGGTCAGCCACTTACGCAGGACCTCATCTGTTCAGCCACACTTTTTTAGATGTGTACTATGTTGATCACAACTGGATTTCAATTGGAGCAGAATGCAACCATTGACAGAAAACACATGTTTACAGCTGTATTTATAACCAGGATGTGTTGGCTTATTATGTTATTTGATAATGTAATCAAGATTAGGGTGATTATTATGATGATCATGATGGTAATGATGATGATGATGAAGATGATTGCTGTGAAGATGATGATGAGGAAGATGATTGCTGTGAAGATGATGATGAGGAAGATGATGCTCTGCAGACCCCATGCAGAATGTGGTGCAGGTGCTGGAGAAGCAGTATCTGGAGGAGAGGCGGACTGCCCTGGAGGAGCAGAGGAGAATGTACGAGAGGGAGCTGGAGTCGCTACGGCAACAGCTCTCGCCCGAGAAGACAAAGCAGCACCACCAGCGCAGCAACAGCGAGCACCTGGCCTTCACCACGCACAGCCCCCACAGCAAGCCACGGCTGTGGACCGACGACAGGTGGGACACACTGACACCCCCAAACCAAACACATGGAAACATGAAGTTAAACTTTCGAACATCAAAGACAGTACACCGTGTACACAAATATATATCATCACACCATTTTTAATCTTGCAATTTTCCTTACTTGTTTTTAATTATCATGGATAACTGTCTCTTTGTTTTTGGCTGTGTGTGTGTGTGTGTGTGTGTGTGTGTGTGTGTGTGTGTGTGTGTGTGTGTGTGTGTGTGTGTGTGTGTGTGTGTGTGTGTGTGTGTGTGTGTGCTTGTGCTTGTGCTTGTGTTCATATGTATCTCTGTCAGGGATGAGTTGTTCCGACAGAGCCTCTCCCGGCTAAGGGAGCAGGTAGTGAAAGCAAACACTTTGGTGCGAGAAGCCAACTTTCTGGCAGAGGAGATGAACAAACTGACAGACTACCAGGTCACCCTCCAGATCCCCGCAGCCAACCTCAGTGCTAACCGCAAGGTCAGGCCTCCAGACACACACACACACACACAGACACGCAGACACACAGACAGACATTTTATGTAGAAAACAGTCAGAGGGGAATACTTTGAATACCCGTTGATTATTGATGACAAGTGTGTATGAGTGGTTAGACCCTAAACAAATATATCAGCAATATAGGTGAACTGAGGGTTCACCTATATTAACCCTTTGAATCAGAATAACTGCCATTGTTCACCAGGAGTTGTTAAATAAATACATCAGTTGCAACAGCTTTTAATGAATGGTAAATTGTAAAAATGAAGGATAGTTAGATGGTCTTTGGTTTATTAACTATATGATACTGAATGAAACCAATGTTTTCTAAGAGTTTGTATTGAAACTTCTATGGTATTATTTGATCTGAATAATTATAACTAAAGTGTTCTCAAAAACAACATGTACACAACATGTTAACCATGTGCAACAGCATCACCATTCAAGTTTCAATGCTGCCTTTTTTGGCCACTGGGCCAATGTGGAGATTTTTTCCAACTTATTCACCCAGACTAATCACGGAGTGATGTTATTCCCATCTTTCATCACCATACTGTGGCATTTTGTGCCGTGTCCAAATAAAGAACACTGGAGGGTTTTGATTTCATGCATAATATTTTATAATTGTATACTCTTAGCATTGGCCAAGTCGGGACAGTGAGTTGCATCACGAGTGGATGGCCCTTGGGCATGGGCCACCACTGACTGTTGACCCCTGACCCTCTGCAGCGTGGAGCCATCGTGAGCGAACCAGCCATTCAGGTGCGGAGGAAAGGAAAAGGAACACAGGTGTGGGCCATCGAGAGGTTGGAGAACAAGCTGGTGGACATGAGGGACCACTACAGAGACTGGAAGGAAGGCACAGAGGAGGAGATGGTGAGCCAGGCAGAGGAGGAGGGTTTCTTCACAGGAATGACACTTTATCTGGAGGGGACATGAAACAGAGCAATGCTGTGTAAGAAAGCGTAGTGGACGGGCTGAGGTGAATGGTGGACCATGACCTGGATTTAGGATTGGCAGGAGCCAGTGTCTTGAATCTGATTTGAGCAGCCACTGTTAGCCAGTCCAGGGTGTGGAGGATTGGTATAGTGTGGGATAATAATAATAGTAATAATAATTCATTGAATTTATGTAGCGCTTTTTTTCTGGAAACTCAAAGCGCTAACAGTGAAGGGGGGGGAACCTCACTAACCACCACCAGTGTGTAGCACCCACTTGGGTGATGCACGGTAGCCAATCAGCCCCAGAACGCTCACCACACACCAGCTTGAGGTGGAGAGTGAGGGAATTAATGAATAAGCCAATTATACAGGGGGATGATTAGGGGGCCAGATTGAAAGAGCCTAGTTGGGCAGTTTTAGCCAGGACACCGGGGAAACCCCTACTCGTTGCGATAAGTGCCCTGGGATCTTTTATGACCTCAGTGAGTCAGGACCTCGGTTTTACGTCCTTGGACGGCACCTTCCACAGCACAGTGTCCCCGTCACTGCACTGGGGCATCGGGATTGATGTTTTTGGCCAGAGGGAAGAGTGCTACCTACTGGCCAACACCCGACACCACTTCCAGCAGCAACTCAGTGTTCCCAGTTGGTCTCCCATCCAGTACTAACCAAGCCCACACCTGCTTAGCTTCAGAGATTCAGCTAAGGCAGGGTTGCCATTGGTCTGGCTGCTGGGATTAGCTCTGTTGGTTGAAGACCAGCCGGGCTACTGCAGTCTGGATGAGTTGCAGAGGTCGAATAGCACATGCAGGCAGACCAGCCACAAGGAGGTTGCAGTCTAGACCAAAACCTGCACGGTTTCTTGGTGAGGATGGAACACATCATCCTGATGTTGTGGAGTATATTTCTGTAAGAGCGGGTTTTCCCAAGGATGTCGGCAGCAAAAGAAGATAGTCATCCAGTATCACACCCATCTGGATCTGTTGATTCATTGTGTCGAGGCTGCTGAAAGGTCCAGCAGAATTACAGAGGAGGAGATGTACTACTATTCTAGCCATTGGAAGTTACTCTGTGAGCAAGTAAGGACAGGCAGTCTCATTTGAGTGGTTGAATCTGGACTGGTTAGGGTCGAGAAGGTTGTTCTGGTGTAGGTAGAGTTTGCTTGAGAAAGGGTATTCAAGTGTTTTGAAAATAAATGGTAGAAGAGAGACAGGTTGTGTGTACTTCTTTGAAAGAAGGTTCACTTTCTCTATTTAATAGTATGGGAAACAAGCAGTCGTCAATGAGGTATTGATGAGCTGGGCGAGGAGTGGAGGGAGGGCAGGAGCACCAGTCTGGAGAAGGTGAGTGGGGACAGGTGGAGTAGGTGGTGGGAAGTGTCCCGGGATATTAACCTAAAGGAAATTAGAGCAGTTCCTGTTGATTATAACCTGCACTGCGTTTTATTAGGGGCAGAGTAGGCTACATTGTAATTCACCTTCTGTGTAGAAACATTGACCAACCAATGAGTGCTGCTGTCTCCTGGGCAGGTTTACTCCACTAGACACACGGGACTCGTACCGCTCCTACTAGTTCCCCAAATCCCATCGCTAATTCAGACCCGGTCGTGAATGTATGTTGAATATCCACATTTTTCTAACAAAAATGTTCAACTGCATAAGCTGCTATTGAGATGTAGGATTTCATTTTTACACCACCACAACAGCACTATGCTGCTATAAATATCACTTTCAGAGGTTTACTATTTAATGATAGCTCCTGGTCCATAACTATGCCTATGCTATTTAGAGGATTCCTACATTACTAAAAAGGGCTCCCTTCTCCTTGTGTCTCCTATGGGGACGGTCCTCTGGCTCACCTTGCTGTGGTCGAAGCGGACAGTGAACTGGGCCATATGTTGTTTGCTAGTACCTAGGGGCCCTTGGGCTTCTAATCCAGACAGCATATTGTCTCATGTAACTTTATTGTTTCGGTCAGTGTTACAAGGCGAACAGCAAGCACTTGGACCCATTCTATGAGGCGCAGGAGAACCACAACCTGATCGGAGTAGCCAACATATTCCTGGAGTGCCTTTACCACGATGTCAAGCTGCAGTATGCAGTACCCATCATCAGCCAGCAGGGGGAGGTATGCGCATTCACTAACCTAACAGTATGCAGTACCCATCATCAGGCAGCAGGCGGATGTATGAGCATTCACTAACCTAACCGTATGCAGTACCCATCATCAGCCAGCAGGGGGAGGTATGAGCATTCAATAACCTAACAAAGATTTAAATGCTCCACAGCGGCTCCTGCACAGTAAATTCCTCTGCAGTTTCATAATCTGTTGACTCCACCTTTGCCAGGAACTTAAATGCTACTGCAGTTTGGAAGCTCTACTGCGTGAACCAATGATTAAGAAAAAAGACTGCAAGACAGCAGATATATTTGATAAATATAGGAGGAAACATAAATATTCTAAACATACTTATTAAACACCTTCTCTGTAAATGAATCAGTAGGCTATTTAATACAGACCTATCTCCACAGTCAACGGTGTGTTGCAGTGAGCTCTTCCCCGACCCCACCTGCAGGTGGCGGGCAGACTGCATGTGGAGCTGATGCGCGTGTGCGGCCCGCTGCCCGAGCGGCTTGCGTGGGGCGATGACTCCTCAGAAAATTCCAGCGAGAGCGGCTGTTACGAGGTGATGGACGGCCACGGGGAGGTTGTCCTGATGGCCAGGAGGCTCACCTGCAGGGTAAAGAGCAGCTTTGGATGTTCTAGTCTAGTGGGTTACAGCCCAGGGTCCTGGGACATCCCTCTATGTCTACGGTCACCATTAGGCCTGGAGCAACATGCCCTAACCCCTACCTTCCGCTTAATGCCATGGATTTAATATGCAATGCAATAAACTGCTACATTGAATACTGGGTGAATGCTAAATTAAATATGGGCTTATGATTTCAATGTTGAGGTCAATTGAGTGTTGAGCTGTCTGTCACGGAACGGTGACATTACATTTCCACGGTTTACTCGACATCAGAACTCTTGCTTAGAAACAGGCGCTGACTCTCCCATGCCAGTTAACCTCTTTGTGAAGACCTCGTCACGTGTTAACATCCAGAACCCTGCTGCCCTCTCCCTGCCCCCCCTCCACTCTGCAGGTCCACATCAAGGAGGCCTCGGGGCTGCCCCTCAACCTGTCCAACTTCGTCTTCTGCCAGTACACGTTCTGGGACCAGGCCGAGCCCACGGTGGCTCCTCCCATGGTCAGCCCGGACGCCCCCACACACTCCCCCGAGGCCCAGTTCACTGTCCGCTTCGACCACAGCAAGGTGAGCCAGAGGACCGTCCCCATAGGAGACACAAGGAGAAGGGAGCCCTTTTTACATTTAAAAGCATTACTGAGTATGGTAACGCCCAAAATAAAGCCACGAGGACATCAGCAAACTGACTTTAGTACAGATACTAAACCGAGACCCCTGAACAGTTGTAGTATCCAGTGTCACACCAGAAGCGTTGCTGTTGCTTGTTTTAAATGGTTACTTGTACACAGTTTGCCAGTGTTTAGTGATATTACGGCTCAATATCCAAATGGAACCTCTCTATCTCCTCTCTGTGCAGGACCACGTGGTTCACGTGACAGATGACTTCCTGGAGTTCATCTCAGAAGGGGCGCTGGCCATCGAGGTGTGGGGTCATCGCTGCGCCGGGACGGGGCCATCGCCGTGGCAGCTGGATGCGCTCCAGGCCAAGAGTCGCACGCTCCGGGACAGGTACGGTGAACGCACACAAGCACGGCCTGCTGATGCGCCTCAGCCATCAGAGCGGTGACCTGGGTGCTGTACTGCTAGGTGGAGTGAGGTGTCCCGCCGGATTGAGCTGTGGGCCTCCATCCAGGAGCTCAACGAGCAGGGGGAGTACTCGCACGTGGAGTTGGTGCCGGGGAAGGATGTCAGCACCGGGGGAGTCTTTCAGCTGCGGCAGGTCTGGGAAATAACGTTGAAAGTGTTGCTCTTTTTCCTAGTCCTGCCCCTGGTACCGCGATGCTGTCTAATCGCATTTACATGAAAATGGAACCCCCAATATGTGTAGGGTTCGAGGGGGAACATTGTACCAGTGTGTGTGGTCAGTGTAAACTCATGGACTATGCCTGGAAAAAGTTTAAAATAAGACAGGTATATTTGGCAGTGTAAAAACGCTTTATGAGTGTGTCTGCAGGCTGTGTTCGTCTTCATGTATGCATGTGTTTAGATAAAAGAAAATGCTGTGTGTTATGGTGCTCAGGGTCACTCTCGGAGGCTCCAGGTGTGTGTGAAGCCGGTTCAACACTCGGGTACCTTGCCTCTGCTGGTGGAGGCTGTGCTGTCCGTCGCTATTGGCTGCGTGTCTGTCCGCTCCATAAAGCTCCAGAGACCCCTGGACAGCTACCAGGTCAGTATGAAGTAGTGGCACAAAGTGGGAACAAATGAAGAACCCACTGAAATCTGCATTGTTCTGTCAGTGTGGGAAAACATTTGGCCACAGGACTAGCTCAGTGTGATCAACCGGGGTCTCATGAGCGCCCCATAGATGGTTTTACTGATAGCGCTGAAGGAAGGGTCAATACTCACTCATCAGTTACTCTGCAGTGTGTGTGTGCTCTCAGCATGGACCTACGTATTCAGGACAGAGGAGATGTTCACAAAGCTATTTCCCCGGTTCTCCTTTACGTGACTGAGTGTGTTCTCTCTTGCCAGAGAGAGGTGGAGGACGAAATGGATAGTTATCAGGTATCAACTCAGTCTACTAACACCTCGTGCTGCAATGTTGGATCAAATTTAGGCATGATGGGCGGCCTGCTGTACTCACGTGACCCCAGACAATGGCATGACTTGGTGTGTGGGGGGTGACATGCCTGGATGGTCTCTCGCGTTTTTATCAACCACACATGCCCCCACTCAAAACATTAATTCGGTAATCCCAATGTGCCCCCCAGTCTGCCGGGCTGCACTCACTTACCAACAGTCCTGCCTGCTTGTGGCCATTGATGGGCTCCAAGTGCAATATGTCCGCCCTCGATCCCATTGCCGATGCATGGCTCCTGCATGACGTTGTTTAGCATGGTGGATGCCCAGTGGGTACCAGTGCCTGAGATGGTTTTGAGCTGTATGTCTGTGGAGTGTTTTGAGGCCCTCATAGAGGTCATTGTACCATTCAGGTAGGATTGTGGGTGGCTTTGATCGCTTTGAGAACATTTCTGCGTCTCTATCAGCATGTTTGTGTGTGTGTGCGTTAGGGCTGGGCGATAAACCGATTTTATCGATTAATTCGAGTGTGTAGCTCACGTCGACTTGTTCAAATGAAAATCGGTTTTCTCTTCAACATCCGCAAACGCTTCCCTCTCAGCTCCCGTAGTTTGGAATGGGCTCAGCCCTCCCCCCGCACAGAGCGCGCATTTACCAGAGCTATAGAGAGAGAGAGTTGCGACACGCTATGATCTCGCCGACAGGGTGGTCACGTGGTTGTCACGTGGTTCATGTAAGCCTCAATAGTTCCAAACACGCTGCGATTTCAATGTTATTCTATGGGACGACAGCAGAGATTTCAATATTAAATGGTAAATATGTATGAAAAAATCACATACAAGTATTTGTCTGACTGTTATTGCATTATTGCATATTTGTAAATGTCAGTTTTACATTTAGAGCGGTAGGGGGGCAACTGAAAGCTATCTATAAGTACTATTACTTAGATACGTTTTTAAGTTTTGGAGGGAAAGCTTCACGTTCGTGTTAGCATACTGGCCTAACCTTAACTTTTACCTTACATCTGTGTTGAAATCAAAGTATTCAAGATGTTCTACCATGATCATTTAAAGATATAAGCCACACAAAGTATCAAATATATTAAAGAATAACAACTCATTACGCTTGGATGAATGAAATTGTAATTTTTTTTATTCAACAATTAGTGTGACAAGAACAAGTGATTGCGATTGTCTGAACAGATTCAACAATGGACACAGCAGGGAACACTATATACTTAGGGCAAACCATTAACATATAACGTTGCAAATATACTATACTTTATGCCGTTACAATACTTAGAATAGCCCTGAGCAAATTCAAAATGGGTTTAGGAGGGAGGATCCTCGTTTGGTCATGAACTCTGACCTCTAACCTATTCTCAAAAGTCAGGGCATAAGTGGTTGAGGAACAGTTGTTACCCGCTCTGTGATCTTCAATGGTGTCATGGTTCATTGGTTACAACTAACATTTTATAGATAAATGGTCATACCATGGTTGGCTGTGCAGCATTTGGATGCCCCAATCGGTCCGAGAAGGGTTATCACATGTACGGCTTCCCCAAGGACCAAGAGCGCAGGGAGAAATGGATGGCAATGGTCAGCCGTCAAAACTTATTGACAGTCAGCAACAGTCAAAAACGATGTAACGTAATGTTCAGATCACTTGCTAGCATTTCAAAGGGCATAATAATTCTAAGTGTAGAGAATTATGACTTTCCAATGATATTTGAAGTGCAATGGAAACTGATCTTACAAGCCTACCTACAGGTACACTTTGAAAATGACCGATTCAAAGCCACAAAAGTAGATAGGATGTTGAAGTTGAGGCCCGATGCAGGCCCAACAGTTTTCATCCATCGCCCTAAACCGAAGGAGGAAACCCCCTTCTGTGAGGGTGCCTCCGGAACCAAGTGCAACGGACCACACATATTGCACCAAATTAAACTTCGGTATGATCCATGCAGCTAACAATATTCCCCATTTCATGTAATTCAAGGATAGACTACACTCCTAATGAGATTACATAATTCATATTTGTACATTCAGTTTAAAAAACAACCAGAAGGCAGGGATTCTCTGAGGATTTGCACACAATGTAGATAATCGACACATTTCTACCCAATTAACAATTGCCGGTAGATCCATTTATAAATTGTATTGGTTTCTGATTGTGGCAGATGATTTAATTCACATTACAGAAATGTTTTGCTTTAATTCATTTTATTACATTGGAGATGACAGTAGTTGCAAATGCAAAGGCAAAATACATATAACAGCAACATTACCTTGTAATTATTACAGAGATTGAGGGAGAAATTGAGGTGGATTTCAAGAGCGTTGAAAAGGACATCACAGGAGACGGAGAGAGCAATCAAGAGGTTACATTGCCAGGGGCAGGTGATCCAGGGATTTGTGTGCCGAGGGCCAGTCAGTCAGGGGTCAACAGTGAAGGAATAACTTTTGCCAGGGCCAGCTGCTCCAGGGACCAGACTGCCAGGGACTGATGGGGCGACTGTGGAGGACCTAATAAGGCAACTAGAAAAGGAAAAATTAATGAGAAGGAGAGCAGAGAGGGCTATTGCAAAACAAAAAAGAATCAATTTGGCACTAAGAAAGATAATCAATTTGGCACTAAGAAAGAGAAACAATTCAGACAACAAGAAGTTAAAACGAAAAAGCCACACAGGTTAAATTGACCGCCCATCATAATCAGCATTGTTGAATCGGCGGCATCTGTAGGGCTTCATGTGCTGAACATCACCCTTTCCAGGATATAATTAAACAAACACTGTTATTTCTACTAGCTATCGCATCATAAAACCCGTCCTTAAATCAACCTAAATTATCCTAGTAATCCAACATAAATAACTAACTAAATAAAAGTTAGATTCACTAGTACTGAACTTTGTAATTGTTGGTGTAGATACCATCACATTGTGCAGTCGAGCTAACAAACTAGCAGGCAATCGGTCGTCTACCAAGATAAAAATATATATAATTACGCTGTCCATATACAAATAAATATCAATATATGCATCATAAAAGGTCCTGATACAATATAGACAGTTGACAATTCAAAAGAGGTAGCTATTTAATCAATGTACCCCCGGAGATACCTTCACAGGTGGTGAAGTCGAGCTAACAAACTAGCAGGCAATCGGTCGTCTACCAAGATAAAAATATATATAATTACGCTGTGCATATACAAATAAATACCAATATATGCATCATAAAGGGCCTCTGATACAATATAGACAGTTGACAATTCAAAAGAGGTAGCTATTTAATCAATTTACCTCAGAAGTTACTCAGCGGCCAGCAATGGAAATGAACGGTCTCCTCCGCCGTAAAATGGTTGTTTGGAACTATTCGAGGCTCCATACCCCGGAAGTAGGCGCTACAACGGAGTCCAATGGAAGTGTCGCAACTCTCTCTCTCTATATAGCTCTGGCATTTACCAAAGTGATACACAAACATGGCAGCGAGTTTGACAAGTTGTATACCACAATTTATTCATATATGTATAATCTATTTTGAGGTAAACATAATTCATTTGAAATATATCTGTGTGGTTTAATAATTCGTCGATCTGTTGGTAATTCGTCGATCTTTTGGTAATGCCTCGGGGCTCCAGTAGGGGGATCGCACTCCTCTTTCTCATTCAATACAGACGAGTGAAGGAAAGAGCTGCGTGCGTGTGTGTTTTTCCTCATTCTTCTCCCGTTACTATTCCCTTTCTTAAGGTAATTATTACCGTTTGCAAAACACTGTATATTTATGACCAGTGTTGAAAGTTTGAATGTTATGTTGGCACTTTATCAGAAGTCCTCTTATCATTAGAAATATTTTATGTTTACAGAAATATTTTATTTTATATTTTATATATTTTACATTTTATGTTAGGTTACACTGTTTACAATGGCAGGGCCTGCCATAATGCTTTTTTATGTAAATCGATTTAAATCGGAAATCGTATTTTTTATGAAAAAATCGGGGATTTTTATTTTAGGCCATATCGCCCAGCCCTAGTGTGCGTGTGCGTGTGCGTGTGTGCGCGCGCGCGCGTGTGTGTGTGCGTGTGTGTGTGTGTCTTTTAGTTTATTATAATCCTTCTACAATATTTTTCAGAAAGATTATAAATCCTTCAATATCAAAAAAATGCAGGTTACACTTTTAAATAAGGGTACAACAATTACACATTAATTAACACTAAATCCTAAACATTTTGACAACACCACTACCTTAGTTAGCATTAACACCATTAGTACATGATTACTAGACCTAGATTAATGAACTGTTAGTTAGCTGTTAGTTAATGCGTCTCCCTGCATTAAAGGTACAGTGTGGGATTGGCTCCTCTGAAATGTGATGTGTGCACTGCCATTCAGTTTGTAATTATTTTATTGATCTTTTTTTTTTTTTTTAAAGGAGTGAGTGCAATCTGCAACCTCAGCACTAGTGGTCTCCTCAAAGTTACACACTGGACCTTCAGATGATGCTAATGAATGGTTTATTATTGCACCCTTATTGTAAAGCTGTGTGTTTCCTAAAGACCTCTGTCTCTACCTCAACACGTTATCAAGACCATCACTGGGACTTCAGGAATAGCCACTGTGTATTTCCTGGGCTTGTGTCTCTTATAAGCTGTTGGCAGTGTCCTCCTCCCGCCTCACACCACTGCCTGTCTTATACCAGGAGGAAGACCTAAACTGCGTTCGGGAGCGTTGGTCCGAAGCCCTGATCAAACGAAGGGAGTATCTCGACGAACAGATCAAGAGAATAATCAACAAGCCCGGTGAGTTCTGCAGCTTGAGGAGAAATACTTAGAATCTTCTCAACTGTCTTTTCATCTCTCGTTTAATGATGATCAATGATTTGACCTCGCCTCATGTGACCTTACCATACCTAACCTGACCTTAGCTTACCATACCCTCACTCACCATACCTCACCTGATCTTATATTATATTACCATACCTTAACTTACCATTCCTCACCTGACCTTAGCTTACCATACCCTAACTCACCATGCCTCCCCTGACTTTACTTTATCAAACCATACCTTAACTCACTATACCCCAACTGACCTTAACTTACCATACCCTAACTCACCATACCTCCCCTGACTTTACTTTATCATACCATACCTTAACTCACTATACCCCAACTGACCTTAACTTACCATACCCTAACTCACCATACCTCACCTGACCTTGCTTTATCTTACCATACCTTAACTTACCATACCTCACCTGAACTCACCTTGCATTACCATACTTTTACTATACCATACCTTACCTTAACTTACATCACCGTCCCTGAGCCTGCCACCATGTGCCTGCAGAGAAGTGTGAGGAGGACATGGAGCGCGAGGCGCGGCTAGTAGAGCAGTGGGTGGGGCTGACGGAGGAGAGGAACGCTGTGCTGGTCCCTGCCCCGGGGGGGGGCATTCCTGGGGCGCCAGCACACTGGTAACACCTACACACTCACAGCACACTTGTAACACACACACGCTCATAGCACACTGGTAGCACATGCACGCTCACAGCACACTGGTAACACACACACTCGCAGCATACACAAACACACAAACTCACAGCACACTGGTAACACACACACACACGGCGCACTGGTCAAGCACTCACAGCACACTGGTTACAAACACACTCACAGCACACTGGTCCCACCCACACATACTCACATTACACTGGAAACACACACACACTCACTCACAGCACACTGGAAAAACACACACTCACACTCACAGCACACTGGTAACACACACAAATAGTGATGGCACTCCAACACTGAAGCTTCGATACGTGCTTCATACCATTAACTACACTAACCATAAAACCACTGCTTCGAAGGTTGCTTTGGTACGGAAAAATCACGTGACATATGACGTCAGAAACAGCAACTGCTTCTTTCTCTGAATGAATCGCCTGTGTGGTTTGCGGCGCTGTCATGCCAAATTTGTACCGGCTGCCAAATTTGTACCGGGCGCGTCATCCATACGTAATCCATTCCAAACCTGCCTGGCAACAGATGATCGCGTCGTCTGTTGCCTGGCAACGGACGATCGCGTCGAATGACGTGAAAGGTTCACGAATATTCGCGAACCTTCAAGCTCGTTCATTCGCACTTGTCCGTTATCTGTATTGTGCTATTTCATCCTTGACCTGCTTTAAACACTCAGTTTACTTGCTAAATTTGATTAAACAATTAAATACAATACAAATATAAAGTGTTATCTAGCGATCCGTTTTCTGTATTATGTTATTTCGTCTTTGGCAACATGAGCGCGAATGTTTTTTGAAACCCGCTTTAAACACTCAGTTTACTAGCTAAATTTGATTAAACAATTAAATACAATACAAATATAAAGTAAAAACAAGTGTTATCTAGCGATCCGTTATCTGTATTATGTTATTTCGTCTTTGGCAACATAGGCGCAAATGTTTTTTGAAACCTGCCCGGCAACGGACAGCCCTTACGTAATCAGTTGTCCGTTGCCTGGCAACGGACAACTGTTGACGTGCCCGGTACAAATTTGGCAGCCGGTACAAACTTGGCATGACAGCGCCACACACTGGCCCTCATTTATCAAACGAACGTAGAAATTAGCGCAAATCTGAACGCATGATTCATCTTACGATAGGACCAACGTGAGATTCACGAAACTTTCGTATCACACCAATCCCAGCGTACGAAGGATCTTGGTGTTGATAAATACGGCGGCTGAGATCGATCGTAATTAACGTAACACGCCCATATAAAAGCACGTCTTCAGAAGTCTCCCCCCTAACTTTTACGACATGGAGAAACGTCCAACGGTAAAAAAAAGAGAGGAATTTTTCCGAGACCGAAATGGAGACGCTCGTGTCACTGGTGGATGCGAACCGTCTGGTTTTGTTTGGTAGCCTAAAAGCTGGCATTAAAGGCAAGCAACAGAATGCTATATGGAAGGAAATAAATGTTGCAGTGAATAGTGTTTCCAATGTTCATCGGGCTACGGAAGAGGTTTGTTAATTAAATTAATTAGGCTAAATAATCAATTAAATGTAAAATTTCTGTTATCCAGCTTAAAACATTTCACATATATGCCATTGTTTGCATTGCGTTAAAGTCATTTTATTCCGAATAAGGTGAAGAAAGAATGGTCCGACATGAAGCTCAGCACCAAAAAACGTGTTGCGGCTGTGAAGCGGGCCAAGCAAGAAACGGGAGGAGGCCGGGTGGACCCTAGCCTTGAACTGACGGCATTTGAGGAGCGAGTGGCTGGTCTCATCGGGTCTCCCTCCATTTCGGACATAAGTGGCGGAGGAGACACCGATGCACTCCAGACCAGTCATGGAAGTGGTAAAAAGGCCTTTGCAATTATTTAAAATATATATATCTACAGCTTCCGTGTTACAAAGTAATGGCACAAATAATCTCATGATTGGCCTATACATCGCTCCACTGATGCCCTTGTGCGCGTGTGAGCGCTGTTGAAGTTGCGCTCCTGATCCGTGTTCGGATGAGCCAGAGGAGTTATTAGGTAGGTCGTTCAGGGCATAGCCTTTGTCACCTAGATGAATCACATCAAACTTTTAGTGCGATGTCTTAGACGTTTTTCAAGAGAAAAAAAAGTGTGACTGCAGCGTAACTCACCGAGGAGATGACTCTGACCATGTAGTGCGCCCTGATGTAGACGATGCACAACGTTGCTATTTTGGAAAATAAAAGAATCGCGCGTGCCCCCAGGTCATCGGGCTACCATGTTCAGGATTGACATTCTGGCATCGCAAATAATCTGAACATTAACTGAATGGTAGCTTTTGCGGTTGATGTACGCGTAATCATTAATAGATGGTGGCTTCATACGCACATGGGTATACCAATCAACCGCACCAATCACATTTGGAAACCTAGCAATAGCATAAAAATCCCGTTTGATTACAGTTTGCTGATCGTTATTATATGGGAATTTAATATAACGTTCGGAGAGGGACATTATAGCTGCCAAAACTGCTGGCATGGTTCGGCTAATACTTGGCTGGGAAATACCAGACCTGTCCCCGATCTCCCGCTGAAAGGTCCCGGTGGCCAAAAACCCCAAGGTAGAACACACCTGCACTGGCACAGGTATTGCGTTTGATCGCCTAGTTTCTCGCCTTAACTGTGGCTCCAAAAGCATTGCATAGCTCCATCGGGAGATGCCTTGGGAGACGAAAACGACTCAAGAGCCATTCATCGCTCTCCATAAAAAAATCGGCGCGGTCTCGAAAAACTCTTGTCTTAGACGTGCGTTGAGGTCCTCTAACAGAGCCAGATCTGCCATCGCTGAGACTCGACCACCTATTTGGCAAAGCTCCTGTTTATATAGACAGCTGAATAAACATTTCACCTGTCACATTCTAATTATTTTCATAGCAATACTGTTTTTAATTAGGCCTGACTTGATTGTAATTGTTTGAACGGCTGGGCTAATTCCAATTTATTTAGTAATTAATACAGATGTGCAACATGCAGCTACTTGTGCTGCACTATTCATCAGTGAAATTCCCGTATGTTGCGCCAAAAAAACTTGAGTACACGAGCTCAGACCTGACGTGAGATTTCATCGCAGCCTGCGCTCACGTTCAAATTGATAAATGCCAAGCTCAACGTTGAAATGAGCGTACGTCCATCTTACGTTTTCTGTCGTACGCTCGTTTGATAAATGAGGGCCACTGCCACTACAACTGGCACCGCCTCGTTTCGAGTCTGAATTGTAGCGCCTTCAAAGCATAAAAACTTTAATGCACAACATTGTTTGGTTCGTAGTAGCCTATCTCATACTGTGACAGTCATTACGTTCGCATTTATTTATCATCATTGTGGAAGCATCTAGGAGGTGAGGTCGTTCTGACATGTGGAAACACTTTATTCTGTTCAGCGGTACATGACCGATCCACCGCTGGAAATATCCGAGGAGCCACTGGTGAACTAGATCAATCACAAAATGTGTACCCTCATCTCTTCATACTGGCACAACAATGTTTATGTACAACGGCCTCATCTGTTCCTTCTGAACAAGTGTTCTCGTGGATGTTGTGGAGAAATTGCAAGCAAAAAAAGAAACATGCTCAGTCCAAAAAGTGTTGAAAAAATAATGGCTTTGAGTATTCCCTGTCCCACATACCCCCTGGTTACACAAGCACACCCAACTTCTGCCATATTTTCCCAGCACATTCTTATTTTCCCCAAGCACTCTCCCCAATAGCACAATACATCAATTCATTAATCTTAATTTGTAAAAAAATAATGATATCACAATCTTTGTATAAGTGTGTGTGTGTGTGTGTGTGTGTGTGTGTGTGTGTGTGTGTGTGTGTGTGTGTGTGTGTGTGTGTGTGTGTGTGTGTGTGTGTGTGTGTGTGTGTGTGTGTGTGTGTGTGTGTGTGTGTGATTTTGTGCGTGCGCACTCGATTTATGTCACTGTCTTAAAGCCTCCGGGCCACTATCTAGCCAGGCTAATTTAGTTGCAGCCTTGGCACTTCACCAGGAGAGGTCACTGTTACTGAAGCTTCAAGTAATGAGCCCATTTTCGAAACAATGTGCCTACGCTTTTCCACCGCACATGTAGCTCGACTCGACTCGACTCGACACGACTCGACACGACTCGACACGGTAGCAGCACGGGTCGTTTTCCACCGCAAATAGTACCTCCTGGACGTGGGCGGGGTCGGCTGCGCGAAAGGGCCGTGACGTATTTTTGTACGCGACGCAAACAACACCTAAGCAACCCACACATGGACAGAACCCACATAACAACAATGGAGGACATTGATGCGATGGTATTCGTGCTGCTCGGTCTGGTGCTTTTTGTCAGACACAAAAGAGAACAGAGTCAGAGAAGGCTGGACGCGAATGCCATGTCGCTCTAGTGACTTCGTCACACTCTCTGGCCAATCAGTGGCCGGCCGTCTGCCGACGTCACCTTTTAGCATCGGCTCAGCTCGCTTGGAACCTAGAGCGAGGCGGTACTAAAAAAAGCAGCCACTTCAGGTACCAGATACCATGTTTTCGCGGTGGAAACGCCAAAAATGCGAGCTGAGTCGAGTCGAGTCGAGTCGAGTCGAGCTGGTACCATGCAGTGGAAAAGCGGCATGGTTCAGTGCTTCACCGAAGCTTCATTTGCCCATCACTACACACAAACACTGACAGCACACTGGTAACACACATACACTCATGCTACATACACAGTACACTGCTAAATACATGGTATTAGATACATTAGTGGCTGTCAAAGGCCTGTAATAAGCCCCTCCAATCAGCAATGAATGAATGAAATGATTGGACAGCCAGTCTATCTACATAGCTACCTGTCTATCTACCTAGTAGCTACCTGTCTATCTACCTACCTACCTGTCTATCTACCACCTACCTACCTACCAGTCTACCTACCTGGTAACACACACACACTTACCAGTTTCCATGCGTTTGTGTTAACTTCAGGACGCCACCAGCTGTGATGGAAGCTCACATCCCAGTCCTCTTCCTGGACTTGAATGGTGAGGGTGCACTAAATGGTCAAACATAGTATGATATTAGTTATTGATGTTACGTTGTTAGTAAAACAAACATCTTTTTTTTCTCCCCAGCAGATAATCTGACACTGAATGAACAGTTAACAGGGCCACACGCTGCAGGTGTGAACTCTATCCTACCCAAGGAGCATGGAAGCCAGTTCTTCTATCTGCCGATCATCAGGCACAGCGATGAGGAGGTGAGGGATGCCCCATTGTGGACATACCGGGAACACCATCTAAATATTATTTTTTCCTGCTGGATGAGATGGTTTTTTATATTGATCAATGTCAATAATTATCACAATATGTATTTAATAATAACAATAATAATAATGCTCAATTTACCGTTTTAAGAGTATTCTGCTTAGGACAGAAACATAAAGAAAACCTGGTTAATTATGGTGAATAATAAACAATTATTTATAAACAGTGTTAGGTTTTTTTATAAACTTATAATTTATAAACAAACGATTAGATCATTGAGTAAATAAAATCTAATAATATATTGTAGCTAGGTATTGAATTATTATCCAGTCGTACTACAACTCATATGAAATGAAATGACAATAATGAAAAAAAATTGAATATTAGATACATAATATGAGATACAGTTTATCTACTTAGCTACATGTCTATCTACCTACCTATCTGTCTATCTACCTACCTACCTGTCTATCTACCTACCTGTCTATCTACCTACCTACCTACCTACCTACCTACCTACCTACCTACCTACCTACCTACCTACCTACCTACCTACCTACCTACCTACCTACCTACCTACCTACCTACCTACCTACCTGGCTACCTTCACTCATTGCACTCATTCTGTATGACCAGAGTCTTCCACCAGCAAGGGCAGCTATTGCCAGAGCTAGCCAGCTGGTCATTTGTTTTAGGGGAGCGGCGGGAGGGAAGCCTTTAGGGAGGGATGGGACTTTTTCAGTGTCATCCTTTAAAAAACTAGCTGCAACCTAACCTAACCTCATCTCATCTTCAATCCGCTTATCCGGGGTCAGGTCGCGGGGGTAGCAGCTCTTGCCCCATACTTCCCTTTCCCAGGCCACATTGACCAGCTTTGACGGGGGGGATCCCAAAGCGTTCCCAGGCCAGTGTTGAGATATAATCTCTCCGGCTATTCCTTGGTCTTCCCTGGGGTCTCAATTAAATCCTTCCCAAGCAGAGGAGCAGCGGTTATAATCCGAGTTCCTCACGACTGGCTGAGCTTCTCACCCTATCCCTAAGGGAGACGCCAGCCACCCTCCTGAGAAAACCCATTACGGCCGCTTGTACCCGCAAACTCGTACTTCGGTCATCACCCATTCTTCATGACTTCATTTTTTAGGAACGAACATCGACCGTTAGATCGGAGCTTTGCCTTCCGGCTCAGCTCTCTTTTTGTCACAATGATGTGGTAAAGTGAGTACAATACCGCCCCCGCTGCTCCGGTTCTCCGGCCAATCTCACACTCCATCGTCCCCTCACTCGCGAACAAGACCCCGAAGTACTTGAACCCCTTCACTTGGGCAAAGGACAGTCCCTAACCATGAGTTAATAATGAAGTACCTTTCTTTGAACACACAGGCTCATGTATTATTATTGCATCAGACCCTGCGTTGATCAGAGCTGAACCTGTATCTTGTCCCTACTCAGGTGTCTGTGGCATGCTCATGGGACTCCTCCATCCACGACTCAGTGCACCTCAACCGCATCACGTCGCCCAACGAGCGCATCTACCTGATCGCCAAGGTAACGCTGCAGCTCAGCCACCCCGCCTCCATGGAGCTGGTGGTCCGCAAGAGGATCGCTGTCAACATCTACAACAAGCAGGTGGGTGCTCAGAGGGGGTGCACTATGGTTCTGCATTTAGTTTTATCATCTGTACCATTTGGTCCTACTGGGGGGTCATAAATATTCCGTACAAATGTATTCCAACGAAAAACATTTCTCCAGTCAGAATAGTAGTTCATGATTTATTTACGTATTATTTATGTCATTTTTTTGGGTTTATTCCCAATTATGGTTGTGATGATGTATGATGTAACCGTTCCATCAATTGACAAGTGCGTTACGAATGGCGGGGCGTACACTTATTTTCCATAAACATGCCAGAATAAATGGGAGTAGGTTTAGCTTAATTAGATTTCAGTCACCAATTTAGAAATGTAGAAATCATGGAAGTAACTCGCCAGGCTCTCGTAGTTCGCAAGTCTTTTTGGTGACTCTCTGATTGTATTGATGTTGTGGGCATTACAATGCACGTCCATTGCCTCTTCTTGTATGTTCTTGAAACTCGCTTGTAAGCCCCACCTGCTCCCTGACATATTTGACCTGTCTATCATTTGGCACTCTGCCAACCATTGGTATGTCGGGAATGTTGCCAGCTTTTGCTTTAAAACAGGGGTGGGCAATTAATTTTCTCAAAGAGCCACATAAGAAACAGGGACTGTTGTGGAGGGCTGGACCAATAGGCTAAATTCAATTCAGCTCAATATAAATTTGATCTCTTTATAAAAAGCAGTAAAATGTAGGCTATTTGATAAGCTGTGACTGGTAAGAGTAAATGTTATTATAAAAATATGAAAAAAATAAAGCAGACAAGGTACAAAATGCAGTTATGTTAGTATTTAACTAACATCCACAAAAGCAATTGTGAAAAAATTAGCATGTTTTTACCATTTTTCAAAGAACAGCATTGATTGAACTTCATAAAGTGCTATTACTATTTCATTTGCAGCGTAATTACAGAGTTAGCTTTTTTTCCACATGTTTTCTTCAGATGAAAAACTGAAGCAGACATAGTACAAAATGAATATATATATACTCAAAGCAATTTTAACAAAATGTGCAATGTCCATTTGTTTTTCAGAACAGCAATAAATTAACTTCATACAAAGTGTTATTATGTTTTTGTTCTTAGTTTTACTACTCCATTAGCTGTTTTTTCCAGTTCTTTTTTTTGTTCAGTGAAAGAAATCTAGTCTATGCTTGGCTTGAACAAGTGCACTGAAGTCAGGTTAAATAATTGAGGTGGATATGCGCAGGACAGCTGACAGGTGATCATCTTCATCACTGAAAATGTTTGTTCACATTTCACCAGAGAAAGGTAGGTCGATCCTTTTTGGATCGACCTACCTTTCTCTGGACTCTAGCACAGCAGAGTCCACCAAACACTCTTTCCCCTTCAGAAAATGGCTTACTTTTCTTGGCGATTTTGTGGGATATCACAAAGCTGGTCTTGGCTGCTGCATCCCTGGATGTGCAACGCTTGGTAAAACCGCCTTTTTGCTTTTGCAGTTTAGCTAGCAAAGCTTCAGATGTCTGTGCCCGATCTGCATCAGTCAAGTTGCCGGGTTTCCAAGCGTGTTTAGTATTGCAGTGGCGATTCAAATTATAATCCTTTAACACAGCGACCTGTTCTCCACAAACTAAGCACACAGCTTTGCCTTTGACTTCTGTGAAAAAATACTTAGAAGTCCATATTTGGTTAAAAACTTGGCACTCTATCGTTCTTTCGTTTTTCGCATGAGCTGACATTTTTCAGGAATAACAGCCATTCACGTCAGCGCTTAAGTCTCCTGTGAGCTGTTCGTGGCCAGTTCGTGGCTCATGGACAGGGTTCTTCTTCTACTTATACTTGCAACCAGAGAAGAAGAAGAAGCTGCATACGCGCGCACAAAAAAAAGTCAACAAAAGTCGCCTTCATAATAAAAGCAGTGCAGTTCCATTCCAATTCCATTTTATTTTTTGTTATACAATTATTTACATTTGATTGTGAGCTCCCCAGAGACTTCAAGCGGGCCGGTTAGAAACGGCCAAAGGGCCGGATGTGGCCCGGGGGCCGTACAATGCCCAGGTCTGCTTTAGAATGATAGGCGGGTGAGACAGATGGGGAGGGAGGTGGCAGGGTGCTATCGCAGCGCAGCGTTCTATCGCTCAGCGCAGTGTTCTATCGAGCTTGCTTTATTTAACGGGACAGACAACGAAAACATGCCGGTTCACTTTGTTTCAATATTGAGGGTTTTTTGCACCCCCAACTTTATCTTTGGGGTTACAAGGAAACTTGTGCCCCCCCAGAGATGGCGCCAGTGTATATACATATCTGTTTGTTCCACAGAGCTTCACTCAGAGCCTGAAGAGGAGGATGTCCTTGAAGAGCACGCTCTACTCCTGCGGACTCACCTACGAGATCGTCTCCAACGTCCCAAAGGTTCTTCTACAGTTCTTCATGAAAGATCTCATGACCTGTATCCCAGTACGGGGGTTTATTGGAGGACTTCCTGTGTTTTCCAGGCCTCGGAGGAGCACGAGGAGCGGGAGACGCTGGCTCTCATGGCGGCCCGCGGCGAGACGGAAGAGCTGCAGGGCGGGGAGACCTACATGGAGAAATACACACGGGGGGTGCTGGAGGTGGAGTCCATTCTGGGCCTGGAGAGGCTGCGGCAGGTATGGACCCAATGCCGCAGTTACAGAACATCACAGCTTCTGTTGAAGGAGAACTTGGGGATGTTTGACCCTGTTATTATTATGGCTCTCATGGACTCATGCGGTTCGTCTTTTTGAAATTGGTCCAGTGCTCCAGAGTGATGCCACTGCTGCTTTAGAGCAGATCTTCAATGTAGTCCTTTGGGGAGATACACCCCTTTCCTCTCTAAGGAGCGGTTCACCACTGACAGGCTCAGATTATATTCTAACATTATGGAGAGGATCCCTACAGAGAAATACAACTTTTTTCATCACATTTTGATTGATCCAGTCTGTTGGTTATTGTGTCTAACCAAGTCTCGCTACTGTCATTGCAATTTCATCTCTCATTTCACCCAAATCTTCTGGACTAAGCTAGATACACTTTCTCTAGTCTAACACAATTGATTCTAATCTCTCCAGCTCTCACTGGACATTCCAGCGGGACTTGAGAGAGACAGTAACACACCGACCGGATAAAGTGAATGTATCAACTACTCACGTACTAAATATCTTTGGTCATTTAAAAAGGTAACTTCATATGCATTTCAAAGACAGCTAAGAAACTCAGGATTCTAGGTCAGAATCCCCGCTAAGTTATTTTTGTGTAGTTAAATGCTGTAGCTCATTCGAGATGCACCGTCGCCTTAATGTGAGTCTCTGATCACCGGTCACTTGCTGCCCTGCAAGTGGACTGCAGTGGATCTCTGCTTGACTTCATGAGGGAAGATTGGCTTCTTCCATTCAATCGGTTTGAAGGAAAAGAGGGAAATCCATAGAATGAAATAAGTTTGCAATGGATTCATATAACAACAATTCTGATGCTTATTGTATACCTTGACAACCCTTAAGTTGTACTTATAAATGTGGTTGATAGGGTTTACATGTCTAAATGTGGTCGATAGTGTTTAAATATGGTCGCTAGTGTTTACTTGTGGTCGATAGTGTTTAAATGTGGTCGATAGTGTTTAAATGTGGTCGATAGGGTTTACATGTTTAAATGTGGTCGATAGTGTTTATATATGGTCGATAGGGTTTACATGTGGTCGATAGGGTTTACATGTGGTCCATAGTGTTTAAATGTGGTCCATAGTGTTTAAATGTGGGCGATAGTGTTTAAATGTGGGCGTGTGTTTAAATGTGGTCGATAGGGTTTACGTGTGGTCCATAGTGTTTAAATGTGGGTGATAGTGTTTAAATGTGGGCGATAGTGTTTACATGTGGTCGATAGGGTTTACATGTGGTCCATAGTGTTTAAATATGGTCGATAGTGTTTAAATGTGGTCGATAGTGTTTACATGTGGTCGATATTGTTTAAATGTGATCGATAGTGTTTAAATATGGTCGATAGTGTTTAAATGTTCTTTTCCCTCACTCTCCACCTCATCCCTAACTCTCCACCTCAAGCTGGTGTGTAGTGAGCGTTCTGGCACCGATTGGCTGCCGTGCATCACCCAAGTGGGTGCTACATATTGGTGGTGGTTAGTGAGGTCCCCCCTTCACTTTAGGCGTCTTTGAGTGTTATTAATTATTATTATTCTTCATGTTTAACCTCTGTTTTCCTTTTATTCCTAGTCTGTTTTACATAGTTTTGAATGATGACTATATGCTCTGTAAGGTGACCTTGGGTGTCTTGAAAGGCGCCTCTAAATTAAATGTATTTTTATTATTATTATTAAGAACATAATTAGCTTTTAGAATTAATAATTATAAGGAAATGACGGTCCGTCACTTTAATGCTAAAGCATGAGATAAACCTAAGCATGGTCTGATGGTCTCACAACAGAAGCCTGATCATGTGCTCTGTGTGCAGGTGGTTCATGTTAAGGAGGCCTGATCTTGTGCTGTGTGTGCAGGCTTTTACAGTGAAGGATGCCTGATATTGTGCTGTGTGTGCAGGCTGTTACAGTGAAGGAGGCACTGTCTGCGAAGGCCAAGGGGAGAGTCCTCAAGAGGAGCCTCAGCTCCCCAAATGTACAGCATGTAAGCAACAGCAAGCTGCAACTTCTCTATGTACGCATTACCCAATGTTTTCCATAGGTGGCTGTAGTAGGACTAATAATAATAATGATCATAATTAATGACAATAAACTGCACTTTACAGTTGACATAGTGGGAAACTAAGAAGACTACGAAGAATTAAATACATGAAAATAGTAAACATATATGTATTTGCTATATAAGTGTATTAGCAGTGCTGATTTTTGTCTCTCTAGTCTTCCTGTAGTAGAACACACCTCCCTGGCTGTGAGGATGATGACTGTAAGGTAGGTCCCACTCAGACCATTGTGGGCTTTTGTTAAATGAAATGACAATTCCAATAGTGTATTTACAATCTCTGAATCAGCTTAGTTCTGGTCTCATATGATGTGGTGACCTTTGTTACTGGTGATCTATTTAACCTTGCTCTGAGACATAATATGCTCTGCTCCTTCTGAGACTACTGTACACAACCTAAAATGTTCTGCTCTCTGTGAGACTACTGTATACAACCTACTATGTACTGCTCTCTCTGAGACCTCTGTATGCACCCTAATAAGTTCTGCTCTCTCTCAGACTACTCTATACAACCTAATATGTTCTGCTCTCTCTGAAGCTACGGTATACAACCTAATGTGTTCTGCTCTCTTTGAGGCTACGCTATACAACCTAATATTTTGTATATATGTTGTATGTTGTATACTGCTCCAGGACCACTGTTCTACCTTTGACGACTCCAGCTGTAACCTCCAGGACGTATCCCTTTGTATCACCCCCATCAAGAACAAGGAGACCCACGGTGACCTGCATTAGTTAACAGTTCACATGTATAATACTACACTGGCATTGGTGTGTTATGATGAGACTAACGCCCCACATTCTCAACCTGGTTCCAGAGAGCCCAGCGCTGTTCAGTTCCAGCCCGTTCAAGGCACTCTCTCCACAGCCCCCAAAGTTCCTCAAGGCCTTGCTGACGGTCAGAGAGGAGAACAAAGCTAAGAAGGTTCTGGAGGCACGGCCGCTGCTGGGACAAGAGGTATCAGGGACATCAGCCCTTACTCCACAGGGAGGAGTTCATCCTCACACTGTTGATCCATGGCTTTCCTTCAGTTTCTGCCTCATCCTCATCTTCCTTCATTGCTCTCTATATCCATTCATGTTTTTAAATGTTATCACATTTTCTGTGTCAAACTGTATTGCTCTATTTATTTTCAGAATTTTTATTTCAATTTACTTTGAAAAAATCTGGTGTCAACCTTAAAGGTTGGGTACGGAATTTGCTTTTTTGGCCATTTTTGCAAAATTACTTGAAATCCTTATCATACCCCGCTTACAGCCACTGAGTTAGAAGTACTGACATGAAAATTAAACAAGTCAATCATATGTGGAACGGGCAGGGCTCGAAAAACTCCAGCCAATCATATTGGATTGCCACCTCGTTGCATTGGACAGTAAGTACGTCAATCAAACGGTCGTACTGCACTCCCCCTCCCCCGCGCCCCGCGCGCGACCCCTTCGTGCAGTGCTCGTGACCCAGAGCAAGCTCCTGTTTGTTGTTATCCTGCGGTAGCTACTGGAACTAGTTAATCCACATTTGGACCTAGCAGTAGAAGACAATTTCCATGGCAGACAAGACGCCACCATCCCCACCACCACCACCACCACCAGCAAAGAGAAGGAAAACTCTTTTTCAGAGAGTAATTGATAATAAAAACGCTGAAAGAGAAAAACTGAAATCAAGAATAATCCTAGGCGCTGCTTTCGAACGTTGGCGGCAACTGAAGGACGAGAAGGGTCTAAAAACCGATGCTTGTGTGGCGGTTGACATAGTTTCAAAGTTTATACCGTTTATACTCGGTAATACCGGTGTTGAGACGAGTGTATTACTCGTTGTGAAAATGTCCACACCGCAGCAACCCAAGTGAAAACCAGGACTTCCAATACAATTATATGAAACAAACATACATTTTCTAAAAATAGTGTGGCAAGGTGGTGGGCGAAAGGAAAATAAACTAAAAGGTCTAACTAAGAAATAAGAAAAAGGAACCGACAACGCCACCCTGGGAATTTCACCTCAGGGAATTTATGTAAAGTGCAAAGCACACAGGTAAGTCCACTCGTTTAGAAGGCATGAGACGTAGTTCAAATGTTATAGAAAAATACAATTTATTAAATAACTTCTTTCCTTTTCAATGCAAAATCTTCACCATGCAACCAAACGAAAACAAACAATACACACAAAATAGTTGAGATAAACGCAAAACTAAATAAGTAATCAAATCAAAAGAAAACAAACAATACACACAAAATAGTTGATAAACGCAGAACTAAATAAGTAATCAAATCAAAAGAAAACAAACAATACACACAAAATAGTTGAGATAAACGCAGAACTAAATCAGTAATCAAACCAAAAGAAAAACAATACACACAAAATAGTTGATAAACGCAGAACTAGATAAGTAATCAAACCAAAAGAAAACAAATCATTCAAATAATTAGAACACACATCAACACTCATGCACACACGGATGGGGGGAAACCCCGGTTAAAAGGCACACTGGATGAACACCCTTGGTAGAACTACTCGGGGGGGGGGGGGTGCGCCACAGCGACAGGCGGCAGTAGGCACGAGGTGCCAGCCGGAACAAAGCACGTGAAGTAAACAACGCGACGGAAGCAGCAGTGAAGCGGAGTAGCGTGGAAAGGCAATATCAGCCAGCAATGCAGAGTAGCGTGGGAAGGCAAGATCAGCCTGGCAAAGCAGCAGCGAAGCAGAGTAGCGTGGGAAGGCAAGATCAGCCTGGCAAAGCAGCAACGAAGCAGAGTAGCGTGGGAAGGCAAGATCAGCCTGGCAAAGCAGCAGCGAAGCAGAGTAGCGTGGGAAGGCAAGATCAGCCTGGCAAAGCAGCAGCGAAGCAGAGTAGCGTGGGAAGGCAAGATCAGCCTGGCAAAGCAGCAGCGACCCCAATGAGCTGATTGCAGTTGGTCCTGTTTACGACCAAACACTGGCATACACACACACACACACACACTCGCGTTCACACAGGAGGAGGGAGTGAGAGAGGACTCCGGCCGTCATCAGCGTTTACACCATAGCTCGCACGAAAACCCTGAAGCAGCAACAAATAGTCGCCCTATCGGACCAGACTACCTTTTGGCCCGGAAGTGACGCGCAAGTGACAGGAGCGCAAAAAAGAAAGAGGCAGGTGGAGGATGGCTGCTTTTATACCGCCCACATCATGACGGCCACTAGTGGTACTTAACCGTGACTAACATGGATAGCACCTCTATCCTGCTACATTCTACCCCACCTTCTTGGATCGTCGTCCCGACGATTAACACAACAAGCTAACTCCAGGGTCTAAACAAGGCAGACACTGAGTTGGACACAGAAGCAGAAGGGTTGGCCACTTGCACCTCTCCAGCAGGCCGCGGAAGACGATGCACATTCGGGTGCTGACCAGCCGTTTGACGTGGGGTCCGGCGTGGACCCATGTTGCTGGAATCAGGGCAAGTGACCAAAGGAGAACATGAGGATGCCCCCGGGTTTGGAATTGATGAAGGCCCTTGGGACATAATTGGTCCGGCGGATGGTATGGCAGAATTTGCCACAAAAGGTCGTTGGTCAAGGACTAACAAATCATACTCAAATGGAGGCTCCTCTTCTGGAGATGGTTCGTCCCTGGGTGACGAGTTGTGGGAAGAGGCAGGACGAGGTGAGTCCACCCCTACGACCGCCTTCAGCATAGTGCGGTGGACCTGTCTGCCCTTTGTCTCATCGTCTACTGGCGCAATAGTATACACTGAGCCACCCTCTCTAGGCATCCTCAACACTCGATACTTCATCGAGCTCCACCGATCTCGGGTCTTCTGGGGCCCCCTGGCCCTGAAGTCGCGCAAGTACACCAACTGCCCTTCCTGCAAAGGCAAATCTATTACATGCTGATCATGGACTCGTCTTCGCCGAGCGGCAGCATGTTTCAAGCGCTCCCTTGCGCCTTCAAAGGCCACCTCCAAGCGGGCTTGATGCTCTTGCACCCACTCATGGATGGACCCCCCGACCGGGCTCTCGACCCTACCCAACAAGAAATCGAGTGGTAGCCTTGGTTCCTGCCCGAACATCAAGGCAAAGGGAGATTCTCCCGTTGATTGGTGGGGAGTCGTGTTGTAACAATAAAGGACGTGAGGAAGACACGTATGCCAATCCCTTTTACGAGACACTGGCAGAGTACGCAGCAGGTTGTGGAGTGTCCGGTTAAACCGCTCGCATTGACCATTTCCTTCGGGGTGGTACGGGGTAGTACGTGATTTTACGATACCATACAAGTTACACAATTGTTGAATGAGCGAGCTTTCGAAGTTACGGCCCTGGTCAGAATGCAAACGAGCGGGGACACCAAACTTATAAAACCACTCTGACACCAAAACCCTTGCTACAGTGGTTGCGCGCTGGTCCCGAGTAGGGATAGCCATGGTGTACTTACTAAAAACATCAGTAAGGACCAAAACGCTCTCTAGACCATTCTGGGCCGGCTCTAGAGTAGTGTAGTCGATGGCAAGGATTTCGTTGGGGCGGGAAGCCAAGAGATGTCCCATGACTCCGTGCACCCTTGGGTGAACATCCTTGGCCACTTGACACCTCTCACATTGCTGACACCAACGGGCTACATCGGAGGACATAGCAGGCCAGTAGCATCGAGACCGGAGAAGCGCCAGTGTTCGCTCCACCCCCTGGTGACCATGCTCTTGGTGCACTTGGGTCAGGACCTCGTCTCTCAGTACATTGGGTAACAACAGCTGGTACATGGCTTCAGCACCATCAGGTCGGAACACTTTTCGGTACAGGACATCATCCCTCTCAAGCAGGCGATCCCATTGCCGCAGCAACACTAGCGTAGCTTGGGAGAGCTGTGCCCGCTCCTCACTACTGCTTCCTCCTCCAAAACACCAACAGTTCCTGTATCACAGGGTCAGTCTGTTGAGCGAGACGAAGTTCAGGCGGAGTAAGCTGTGGCATGGCTGTGATGGTAGCTTGGGTGGCCTCTGCCTTTCCCAAACCCAACGCTTGCTGCAAAGCCTTCGGTATGGCTGTCCCTGGAAGCATCGCCTCTACATCCTGGGGACCAGATGGGTGCTGACGGGAGAGAGCATCGGCATTGGTGTTGCTCTTCCCTGATCGATACTTGATCTCGAAATCGAAAGAGGCTAGCTGGGCTGCCCACCTCTGCTCAGTAGCAGCCAGTTTAGCAGAAGACAAATGACTGAGGGGGTTGTTATCAGTATACACAACACATCTATTTCCCAACAAGTACTCTCTGAACTTCTCTGTCATGGCCCACTTAAGGGCCAAGAACTCGAGTTTCATAGAGCTATAGTTCGCCATGTTCCTCTCTGTAGGTCGCAGGCCCCTGCTAGCATAGGCTATCGGCCTCACCTTGCCCGCCTGAGTCTGAGAGAGGACTGCGCCCAAGCCACCATAGCTTGCATCGACCTCCAGAATGAATGGAAGGGTGAAGTCTGCATAAGCCAACACGGGCGCAGTGGTGAGCTTCGCTTTCAGTGTTTCAAAGTTCTTGTTACACTCTTCAGTCCAACACCTGGAAAACCGCTGGTCAGGCTTCTTGGTGCCACCACACTCAGCCACAGCCCTATGCAGAGGAGCTGCCAGTTTAGCGAATCCCTCCACAAACCGCCGGTAATAACTGGCGAAACCAAGGAAAGAACGAAGCTCCGAGGCAGTAGCGGGAAACGGCCAATTAGCAACCACTTCAATCTTGGCCGGATCTGTGGAGACACCATCAGCCGATATCACATGGCCCAAATAGTGCACCTCTTTACGAAAGAACGAGCACTTGCTGAGCTTGGCTTTAAGCCCCTCGCATTGAAGCCGCTCCAGCACCACTTTGAGTCGCTCCAGATGCTGTTCAATAGTGGAGGAGAACACAACAATATCATCAAGATATAACAATAAAGACTGACACTGCTGGTCACCAAAGATGCGTTGCATCAACCTTTGGAAAGTGCTGGGCGCATTACAGAGCCCAAAAGGCATTCTGTTCCACTCAAATAAACCGAAAGGTGTACAAAACGCGGTCTTTGGCCGGTCTGTCTCAGTGACTGGCACCTGGTGATAGCCACTGGTCAAGTCCAGGGTTGAAAACCAGCAAGCACCGGACAATGCGTCCAAAGACTCTTCTATGCGTGGTAGAGGGAAGGCGTCTCTGCGGGTCTTACGATTAAGCTGCCGGTAATCAACGCACATGCGTAGTTTGCCACCCTTTTTCCGTACCAACACAATCGGGGACGCGTAGGGGCTGCTACTCTCCCGAATTACTTGAGATGAGAGCAGTTGATTGATGTGTTCCTTCACCACCTCATACTCTGAGGGTGGAATGCGCCTATAACGCTGCGCCACTGGAGTATCATCAATCAAAGGAATGTCGTGGGAGATGAGGTTAGTACAACCCAGATCGGTGTCACTGGTGGAGAAAACTGAAGCGTAATGTCCAAGTAGTGACCTCACCTGACCCTGTTCACCAACCGACAATGGCGACACATCCACATCGTCCACCTGTTGCTGCACACTGGGTGAAGCTGTCTGGGAAGACACAGTGGCCACATTTGATGGCACCTCGGTGACTCCTGCAGGAAGGCTGACCACGTTCACGAAGTCCAGTGTGCCAACAACAGTGCGGGGGTACAACATAACATCGTTGCAGCCAACATTAATAACAGGTATATAGACTGTACCCCTTATAACGCAAACTAAAGAAGGGGAAGCCAGCAACCCCGCAGGCAAACCAGCATCCAAAGGCTCAAAAAGTACCGTAGAACCTGAGTACTGCTCAGAACATGTGGCGGCCACCATTCTCATAACACCACCCGGAATCTGCCAGCTCCTCTTACCCCTGACCTTCACCGCCCCTGGAGTGTCTGAGGGAGATAGGCCACTTGCATGATGACACTGTTGCAGTGCCTGCACAACTGGCTTGGGGGCTTCAGAGATGCAGACCTGGGAGAACAACGCTACACCATGTTGGCCAAAAAGGTCCTGGTAGCACTTACGAATCACGTTCATCCCCAGGATACCAGGCACTCGAGAAGGCATGCCACCAGGCGGGTCCCTAACCACCAAAACACCGCATTGCGGCATCAATTTGCCACAAAGTTTCACGTCAAGTTCCAAATATCCGAGGTAAGGAATAGTCAGACCGTTGGCAGCTCTGAGCTCCAACCAATGACAAGAACGGAGGCGCTCCTGGCCCCAAGGTTCAAGATGTTGGCGAAAGAAGCTCTCAGAAATGGTAGACACCATGGAGCCGGTGTCCACCAGACAAGGGACCTTCATGCCGCCCATATCGACATCCAAATGGGGGCAAGACGAAATCAATCCAGACGCATCCATGTTATGTGAAACAGCTTGAGAGCCAGTGGCGGCCCCACCCGAACTGTGGCTCTGCAGTTCGATGGGCACTAGTTTTCCGACATGGAATGAGGGCGAGATTGTCGATCAGCATTCAAGGGGGGTCGTGAGGGAAACTGTGAACGAGAGGGAACGCGCTCGCCATCACACTCATTTGCATAGTGTCCCGGCTGGTTACAACGCCTGCATATTAGAGGCCCAGGCCGTGGTGGACGACGGTACTGGTTGGAGTTTTGTAGCTGAGCAATGCTTCCCACAAGCTGATCAAGCTGCTCTTGTTGACGCTTCAACATCTCCCTCATCTCGCTCATCTCAGACACCGCGGTAGGTGGGGCAATAGCCTGGGGGGCACCATGAACACCATACTGGACACCATACACTAAGGGGACCGAGTGGCTGCGACCTCTCACACCACCAGGCAAACCCTCACGCTCCCATCGAATCGCCTCGGCCCTCACCTCAAGCAAGGTGCTATCAGGTTGGCGACGCACCAACTGCTTCAACTCGCGTCGCAAGGAACTATTCAAGATGTGCTCAACAAACTGATCTCTCAGAAGGGCCCCGGCGTGTGGCATGTCAGCGGGGGCGCACCGCTTCACTTTCCCCATGAGGCTCATCAACGCGAGGGAGAACTCCTGAAGCGTTTCTCCTTCTTGTTGACCTCTGGAAAAGAAAGCTTGCTGCACTGCAACATACGACTCTGAGCACCCATACAGCTCGTCTAAAATGGCAAGTATTCTAGCGGGGTCCTCTCTCTCAGAGGCAGAGCGATACTTTATCTCCTCCTTGGCCTCTCCCTCTAGGTGGTCGAACAAAAAAAACGCCTGGTCAGACCGGGACAGATGTCGAGCCCTCACACTCGCCTGCACCTCCTCCACCCACTCACTCAATCCTACGCCTGTCCTTCCCCTAAAGATGGTACACTTCCTATCTCTAGGCACAAAAATTAGTCTCTCTGCTACAGAGGGAACAGAAGTAGGAGAGGCAGCAGGTACTGCTGAAGAGGTAGACGGTAGAGCACTTGAGCCAGCCTGTCCCTGCCGACAACGCCAAGTGTGGCAAGGTGGTGGGCGAAAGGAAAATAAACTAAAAGGTCTAACTCAGAAATAAGAAAAAGGAACCGACAACGCCACCCTGGGAATTTCACCTCAGGGAATTTATGTAAAGTGCAAAGCACACAGGTAAGTCCACTCGTTTAGAAGGCATGAGACGTAGTTCAAATGTTGTAGAAAAATACAATTTATTAAATAACTTCTTTCCTTTTCAATGCAAAATCTTCACCATGCAACCAAACGAAAACAAACAATGCACACAAAATAGTTGAGATAAACGCAAAACTAAATAAGTAATCAAATCAAAAGAAAACAAACAATACACACAAAATAGTTGATAAACGCAGAACTAAATAAGTAATCAAATCAAAAGAAAACAAACAATACACACAAAATAGTTGAGATAAACGCAGAACTAAATCAGTAATCAAACCAAAAGAAAAACAATACACACAAAATAGTTGATAAACGCAGAACTAGATAAGTAATCAAACCAAAAGAAAACAAATCATTCAAATAATTAGAACACACATCAACACTCATGCACACACGGATGGGGGGAAACCCCGGTTAAAAGGCACACTGGATGAGCACCCTTGGTAGAACTACTCGGGGGGGGGGGGGGGGTGCGCCGCAGCGACAGGCGGCAGTAGGCACGAGGTGCCAGCCGGAACAAAGCACGTGAAGTAAACAACGCGACGGAAGCAGCAGTGAAGCGGAGTAGCGTGGAAAGGCAATATCAGCCAGCAATGCAGAGTAGCGTGGGAAGGCAAGATCAGCCTGGCAAAGCAGCAGCGAAGCAGAGTAGCGTGGGAAGGCAAGATCAGCCTGGCAAAGCAGCAACGAAGCAGAGTAGCGTGGGAAGGCAAGATCAGCCTGGCAAAGCAGCAGCGAAGCAGAGTAGCGTGGGAAGGCAAGATCAGCCTGGCAAAGCAGCAGCGACCCCAATGAGCTGATTGCAGTTGGTCCTGTTTACGACCAAACACTGGCATACACACACACACACACACACTCGCGTTCACACAGGAGGAGGGAGTGAGAGAGGACTCCGGCCGTCATCAGCGTTTACACCATAGCTCGCACGAAAACCCTGAAGCAGCAACAAATAGTCGCCCTATCGGACCAGACTACCTTTTGGCCCGGAAGTGACGCGCAAGTGACAGGAGCGCAAAAAAGAAAGAGGCAGGTGGAGGATGGCTGCTTTTATACCGCCCACATCATGACGGCCACTAGTGGTACTTAACCGTGACTAACATGGATAGCACCTCTATCCTGCTACAATAGTAATGATTTATGTGACCGTTTAATGTTTATAACATCTGGTGCAACCATAGCCGCGAGAACGTATTCTCAGCAGGGGGTGCTGGAAAAAAAACTCAGCCTGCACTAGACTCGCAACTCGTTACATTGATAAAAATGATATATAGCAGCGCAGCTCAATTACACCAGTGCATGCGCGCACAGTTGAAAATCGATCGTTGTGTTCACTTTCTTCACACCATGGTTCACATCCAGCTGCTCACAGAACAACTTTAGCGCACCACCGCTACCCTCACACTTTTTCATATAACCTTTTTTCAGCACTAGGTCATATGAGCATTAAATAAATGCTGCGTCTCAAAATGCCTTGGACAGCAGCGAGGATGACTCGCTTTGCCACGGGCCGAAACAGTTCGGAGCGACCACAGCCAGAGCGAACACAGCGGGGCAGAGGAGTGTCAGGAATAGTCTTTGGTGTACACATCAGTACGGCCTATTTGCTCTACTGTTTAGTGGCAATGCAGTGTTTTATTCTATGCCTTTTTATTTTCGTATATTATTTCAATTAATACAATTTATTTATTCATAAAAACAAGATCTGGTCTTCAAATCTTTTTTCCAAATATAGGTCGTCTTACAATGGGGTTTGTGTTTATATTCGGACCAATACGGTACAGCGGGCGCTCACATGACGTTAAGCATTTCCTGGTGCATAATGTGACGCTTCAGAACCTAAAATCCCGTTTCTCCCCGTTGACACGACAACACATAACCGGCGTTTTCAGAAATCTCCACTATGGCCGGAGTTTTTAGAAATGATCGTTTTCTGTGATAAGACAGGGCCTCGGACAGGGGGTGTTGCAGCACCCCCAGCACCCCTACTTCCCGCGGTACTGGGTGCAACTTACAGCTGAATGTAGTGCCATGTTGTTAAACGAAAACCTACGCTAGCCTGGCTCGCTCTCGCGCATCTCTGTTCGCGCTCGTGCATGATTGCGCGTCCAGGTACTTGAAATGGGTGGAGTCAGAGTCAGCGTTGAAGGAGAGGGGGTATTTGAGTAGTGTATTTTCAAAATCTGCTGGCGTTTCACAAATCGCATACCCAACCTTTAAACATGCCTTTTGAATTTGAATAATAACTGCTTCACTGCTGTATGAGCAATAATTACTCTGGACTGTGTGAAGGGGTCAACAATGTTGATGCTACACTAGGCTGGATCAGCATAAATCACAGCTGCATGACTCGATCAGGAATAGCAATAACAACTAGTTAGACAACCATGATCACTTTAGCTATGTAACAAAAACATAACCATGCTTTGATTACTAAATCGAATAACTTAAATCAAAGATAATTTCATCATCAGTCAGGGGATCAATGTTTATGGCTTTTCCAGGACAAACCTTTTTTGGTTATTCATTTACATGCCTGCCACTAATTATAACACAATGACCCACCCTGCTCCATGCATGCTGTGTGTGTATGGCTGTGTGTGGGAAATGTGTGTGCTGTTCTCATCTGCAGAGCATGAACTCATGTGTGACCAACCCTGCACTGCACGCCCCTCCCTGTCCCTGGCAGCGGCCCCGGGCCGGCAGTGAGGGCCACTGCTCGCCTGCAGCCCCGTCCTCCACCCCCACATCCACCTCCACCACAATAAGACAGCTCAGTCTCTCACTGCCACGCCCCGCTGTAAGTGGCCCTCACTGCCAATGCTGTCAGTCAAACACAGGTTAATTGAGCCAAGGGCAGTTCACAAATCTCAGTGCTGATACTTTGGGCTGACACCACACTGCTTCTACAACAACAGCTCATGTGTGTACAATTGAGTGGCATCGAGCACTAAGAGATATATAAATTTAATTTATTATTATTATTATTATTATAACATTTTAGAAAGGTATTTTGCAATTGGAAGGCTATCAGTCTTTTGAGAAAATTTGTATCCAAAACAAAACTCGCAATACTGCTGCAAACCATCCTGTTGTCAAGGGCACCCTATATTCTAGTCAGTACACGTAAACACTGGCTTGTAGCACCTACCGCTATCTAAATGAATGGTACCTATAACAGATTCCAATAGGAATAGGTCTATGTTTGTAATTCACAATGGCTGCAGTAAGAACACTGTTGAGATACGTCAATAGGCTGTAACCTGCCATGTCCTACTACAACGTTGGTTGAAATATGCAACCTCACTACTAGCTGGTCAATTCTAGACATTGGACCTTTTAACATTTTAAGAATCAATATAGTCAGCAAAATAAAGTGGTCAACAAAATAAAGAATATGTTGGCGTATTTGCACTTGGACATAGTTAATCCCGTTTTTAGCCTACACTCAGATGTACACTCATTCTTGCATGCGAGTCTCTTGAATCATAAAAAAATAATGTATGCAAATTATTCAAAAGAGTTCTACTCTCCATGCGCAGCCCCGCCTTCTCCAGTGAACCAAGACCGACCGCTCTGTGACGACCGGGGATTTTAACCCCTCGGTTTTACACAGGCAAGGGACTGAAATTGCCAGGCGTGCTAAGCCGAACCGGCTTGGCAGTTTAAAAAGGCCTAAAGAGACATAAACAAGAGATATGGCATGCTGCACTATTCATTATGTTGGTTTAGTAAGTTCATTTTGTTCACATTTCATAGGCTTCCTCCTTCCTTCCATATCATATTCAGTCCACTTCTGGTCGTCTTGTGTCCATCAGCTCTGCATACTGTATAACTATATATGCATAGTGCTCTGGCTGACCGGGTGTGTGTTCTCTGATGGGTTGTTTGTGTGTCCTGCTGGTCCTCGCTCACCAGGACTCTGAGGACGAGGAGGCCGGTGGGAACGGGCCCTCCAGCCTGGACTGCGGACCCCTTGGGGGCGAACCTCTGGAGGGCGGACCTCTGGAGGGCAGACCTCTGGAGGGCAGACCTCTGGAGGGCGGACCTCTGGACGGCAGACCTCTGGACGGAGGACCTCTGGACAGAGGCGCCTTTCAGCCTTACATTCCTGAGGACTTTGCTAATTTTGAGGTGTACAACACGACGCTGGAGCCCCAGGACGGGCTTGCCTCCCGCTGGGACCTGAAGCCCGGGATGGGGCGCTGCGGCAGGGCCGGGGAGCGGGCGGTGAGCCGCAGCCCCACGGCCAGCAGCTGCACCAGCGGCTACGTCTCCCACAGCGACTCCAATGCCACACTGTCCGACGTGCCCTTCAGCACCAGCGACAGCTTCGACCACCTCAGCGCCAGAGAACCACTAGAGAGGCTGGACGCCCTGGACGTGATCCATGGCCTCGCAGGGAGAGGCTGTGCTCGGAACAGAAGCATTACCGCAGGAGAGGATGAATTAATCACCACCTCCACTGATGGGCTCCAGGGTTTGTTGGTCCCCTCCTCTCCCGCTGCTGGGGTACCTGGTGGCGCTGACCTGGGAGAGAGCCTTCCTTTATCGAGAAGCGGCATTCTCAATGCCTGCCAGGAGTTTAGTGATTTCAAAGGGGCGGAGGATGGTGTAATTGAGGGTGAAGGTTGGCAGCAGAAGGGTCAGGACTTACCCACCGGGGAATGTGATGAAGAACAGTATTTAGAAATGTTTTTGGTGGACAGATCCAGTACTGAAAGCACTCCGGCCTCTTCCTGCAGCTGTCACAGCGCTGAGGGATGTGTTGGTTTAACCGTGCCTTGCCACATGGCTGTTGGCACCGAGACTGTGGTACGTACAACTGTCCATGCTGAGGTACCAGCCTCAGCTCCAGCCTTAACGTTGCCCTCTCTGTCGACCTCCACCCGTGCCCCGGTTCCACAAGGAGCAGGGGGAGGAGGAGGGGAACCTCCTCTCCACGAACCCGCCCAGGGAGACCTGCCCCACAGGAGTCCCTGCCCCAGCCCCAACCCCAGCAGTGCGGAGCCTTCAGGGGACTCCAGCGGGGACGAGAGCTCCCCCGCCACCCAGCTGCCTGACTGGATGGCCCCTGGGGAGCAGGTGTGGGTGGGGAAGAGGAAGGGGACCGTCCACTATGTTGGAGGGGTGGAGTTTGCCAAGGGGATATGGGTCGGTTTGCAGCTGGACATGGCACTGGGTGAGTCATTTTTATAAAGTTATGTTATACAAAATAATGTCTTATTTTTTTATAAATATAAGAAACGAAAATCCCAGTAATTATGTTCAGAGTTAATTAGGATTTCTCTCCCTATAGGCAAGCACAACGGAACGGTCCAGGGAAGGGTGTATTTCCGCTGTCCACCGGGTCGTGGCGTGTTTGTCAAACCATCCCGTCTCACCAAGGGCCCGCCCTCTTTGGCCATGGACCCCCAGACAGTGATCGGATAGTGCCCAGGGAAGAGCCATCATGAACCCAAAAGGACATCAGGCCATCCCTATGCCCAGTGCCTAGAGAAACATTTGATTTCCCTTCCACTTGCTCAAATCCCCCATCCTATATCATATCGGACCTGTGCATATCATGCCGATATATTTTCTTTTTGCTAAAGATTCACAAAACCCTCTATGCAGTTTTGCCATTGCTATTTTTTGAAAGAGAAAATAAACTTTTAACTGGCGCCCCATAGGAAGGCATTGTTCTGACTTTTTGTGGCTGAACATGAAGTGATATTTTTCTAAGACAACATAGCCTCCTTGAGGTTCAAATTAGAATAATCTCAGAAGTTATGCATAAGAGTTTACTACTGTTATTAACATTTATATTGAGTTCATTACACTATATCAGGGGTAACCAAAGAACTAGGGTTCTATATCTGCTGTTTTTTATTTTTTTTTCGCTTGTTCGATATACCTGTGTGTCCATGTAAAGCTTAGTCCCATATTTCTATGATAAATACCACATGCCTTGACCTTTAGGAGGCAACTCACAAAACTGGACCTATTTTAGTGTTTGACTGTGGTTTTAATGTTGCCCACTACATATAACGTGATGTTATTGGAGTACTGTAAACCTGTGGAGGATGTTATCCACATTGAGGGTGACTGTTGTCATGCTGCCTGAAATGCTTGCTCTGGTGAGTATAATTTTTTCAATGGTCGCTCATTTATCATGGTCCATTATGGGATGGAACTTTTTCTATGTGCTTCTTAGTGACAGAGCCTCAAGATCGAGTCACCACTTTTGTTCACCAATGATGTTTCTTTCCATTGTCGACCCATACCCCACTGGACTCAATGCTCATGTCTTGCGCTGCTTTTCCGCTGTGTAGATCTAAAGCATACCATAGTGTGGGTCCCATGCTAGTTTCATCAATGTGTCTTCTTGACCAGGTATCGAGTAAGCTGAAAGGGTCTTAAATTGTAGCACTATCTTTGGGCCCTTTTCACGGTGGGAAAAACACGAGTGTAGCTCAAAACCTTAATGATAGGGGGGATTTAGATATGGTAATGCACCAGGATAGACACAACTATTCAAGTAAATTGACCACGCTGGGACTACGACGGACATGAATAGAACTGAGCTAATGTTGACAGGAACAGGGAGTTACTGTAGCCTCCTAGTTTCGTCCTGTTAAGAGGGTCCATTGCATTCTCCTGCTGCTCATGAGATGTGTACCCTAGCAGTACTAGTCAGTACCAGTCCCAGGAGCAGGAGGATAAGAACATGACAACAAGGACAACCACAAAGACAAGGCTAATAATTATAGAGTTCTTTGACAAATCAATAACTGAAACATGTCACGGAAACGGATATCCATCAAACCAACACCCCCTGGAGGCGTCTTCAGTGCCGTACAAGTCACAGTACGTTTTAAAGAGTCCATCTATTCATCCCAGGTAGGGAATATGGGTGTCCAGTAGAAAGGGCAGCAAAGCTCTAGGAAATTATTTAAAAAGACAACTAATAAACATATCTGGGGGCCTTAGTTGGGTGCAGTTTAGGTAGACAGTGGAAATGTGTCCACATTTGTTTTTGTCTAAGGCCAGGCCAATCCAAATGCCCTAATGTGCTATTTGTTGGACAGCAGGCACATATATCATGGACTACCCTCCCAACCATGGATGTGTTGTAGACCTAGAGAAACTACAAGTTTTTGGACCCCAAGCACATCGATAACCTGATGCCCAAAGACATTCAAGAGGCCACTCGACCTCTGACCAATCAGACTGCACATCGCCTTCTCCATCTTGATCGGCAGAAATGTGTTACATGCAATACTCTTTTTTTTACAACAGACGATGGTGTACAACTTGTTAAAGATGGTCAAACGTTTTGTACAATTGTATTAAAGGAGGCTGAACTGTGGATGAAGTATAGATTTATAGTTTTGATGTAATTCAAGTCCCAAACCTAAGATTTCAATGCTGCTCTCCACACAACAAGTTATGTAAATAGCAATGTATTTGAACATAGTATTTACAATAGTATAATGTTCAGAATGTATTTATAATGTATCTCAAAAACTGTTTAATTGGAAAGAAATGTTCTAGAATAGAATGTTTAAATCCAAATGCTGTGTTGACCTCTTTGTCCTGCTGGAAAACTAACAGCTGTCTGTCACTTCGCTGTATGTCTGTCTATTGATCTGTCTGTATGTCTCTCTGTCTGTACATTGGTTGATCTGTATTCGTTGCTGTCTAATATGTCTGTCGGTCTAATTCATAATAATGGTTTAAAGGACAAAGAACAATTGGATTTTTAAAAGCCTTTTTATTTGTAAAGCATCTCAGAGTCTACATAACAGGCAATAACAAAGACATCAGATAGGTCTTCTGCTCAGAAAATGTATAGGTCAGGCAAGCAAGCGAGCAACAAGTGGACCATGCTAAGGTGACCAGGGAGACAGCAGACCTGTTACCAATAAAACAATATTTCAATTATTTGGCTTGTGGAATAGTATAGACCGACCGGAGGCGAACGGTTACAACATAAACTCGATAGCCAATACATGGCATTCTACTTATATCATGGTGGAAGGGTTATGGCCTTAATGCCACTGCATGAGTAAAGTGAGTGAGTCTCTAGGTGGTCCTGTGTGAAAGAGTGAGTGAGGCTCTAGGGGAGTCCTGTGTGACAGAGTGAATGAGGCTCTAGGGAGCCCTGTGTGACAGTGAATGAGGCTCTAGGGGAGCCCTGTGTGACAGAGTGAGTGAGGCTCTAGGGGGGCCTGTGCGACAGAGGGATAGGCCCCTTTGTGACAGAGTGACAGGACCCCGCTGACAGTTGGGGAAAGGGGAGGAGTCAAAGCTCGAAGCCTATCTGTGGAGCTGATCGCGCGAGGTCGAAACTGACAACTGCTCAGCCCTCCGACCCAACAGGTGTCTCCTTCAGATCCGGCACTTCTCCGGGCTTCTCGACTCGAACATAACGTTTGCTTTCAAGTAGAATCGAGGGAACGTCGTTTCCGACCCTTTAGACTATCCAGATGATGCACTCGGCGCAGAAGGACACCACGTACACCAAGATCTTCGTGGGGGGTCTGCCCTACCACACCACGGACTCCAGCCTCAGGAAGTACTTCGAGGTGTACGGAGACATCGAGGAGGCGGTGGTCATCACCGACCGGCAGACTGGAAAGTCCAGGGGCTATGGATTCGTAAGTATTGTTTTAGTACCATATGTATGCGTTGGCCTGCATTGTGGTGTCAGCAGCACACCTGCAGCCTAGTGAAGTTGATTAACACGTATTTGATGAAGTTGATTTACACTAAAGTATTTGGGACTGAAATAAAGCAGCATATAAAGGGACGCTAACAGTGGTTTGAAACTGTTAACTAGCGTTAACAGTTTGATAGGCACCAGGCCTATCAGATGAATCAGACGTGTTTCACATGAACGTTGTTTGGGTGACTGAGTGATGATTCAGGCACCACTATGAGTTGAATCTCTCGTTACTGTTGACTCTAGGTGACCATGGCAGATCGGACCTCAGCTGACCGGGCCTGTAAGGATCCCAACCCCATTATTGATGGCAGGAAAGCCAATGTGAACCTCGCCTACCTGGGGGCTAAGCCCAGAGTCATGCAGCCAGGTGAGGCCCTGGACGGGTGGCTGGATGGCAGTGCCACTGGTTTATAACACAGCTTGGACCATCAAGGTGGTGTACAAAGACAGCATTAATGCCTTTACTAACACATGGGGACTCACAGTACTGTAACATGTCTAGCCTGTTATTGTTATCCTCTTTAAACATGATTTGTCTAATCCTGCACTGAATTGGAGTTCCATGGTATTCTAATAATAAAGTTTGCCACCACTTCTATATAGTGACACGACCTCTTGACTGCATTTGTGTTCATCCAGTACAAAGGATATCATCAGATCCTTGTTGTCTTTGTGTTTCTCTTACCTAGTTGTAAGTTTCTGATTTGCTAAAGATAATCTTGTCGTTACAGGCTTCACATTTGGCGTTCCCCAGATCCATCCAGCATTCATCCAAAGACCCTATGGGTATGTCCTTTAACATAACTTGAGAAACGTATACTTCAGGAAATGTGTGTCTTGTATTGTATATTAGTTGTGTACATCCCACTGTGATGAACGTTGTATCTTTGTGAAATAGTAAACAAACTAGCAATAGAAACATCAATGTATTGTTGTTGATCTCAGTACCTTTTGCACCATCTTTAATACCAAAAGAGGATGTGATTGTCGGTGTACTCCTTGGTATTGAGAACCTTGACAAAGTGTGTCCCCACTACTGCAGGATTGACTGTGTGTTGTCTGTCTCTCTCTGATCCGCCAGGGCCGATATGGGTTAAATATCTGAGGAAGGCACTTGATGATGATTTGAGGAATAGCTGATTCTGCCTTGAGCGCTAAAGTGTTACCTGTTTACTCTGACATACACAAACAAACCCAACATGGTGATTAGATGCATGGAAGCCTCTACTTTCCCCCAGTGTTCTGTTGTGGTTTTTTGTCAGTGTGTGTGCCTTGTTACCAGTCTGATGTAGTTTCAGCTTAACTGTGTGCTTTTTCCGACTTTGACGTGGGGGTGCAGTTTGTGTGGAATTTGTGAGTTTTTGTTAGGGAGTTGTAACTCTGTACTGGGGTGTTGAGTATTCTTAATGACTGGTGTTGCTTTAGCCTGCAGTTATTTTTGGTTTTGTTTTCATTTTAAATTAACAATTTTAAGAAAAAAATGTTAGTTTTGTTGTAAAAAGGGGAGTGGTTGCTTAGAATGTTTTTTAACTTCACATTTTCCCCTGCAACAAAACAGACCCATTGGCTTGCATGCTTGAGATCTTTTAAAAACAAAATGTCCCCAGCTGTCTTCTATTTCTGCCTTGTTCTTTTAGTTTGTTTTCTCCTTAACATTGCTTTCTATTATACATTATCTACATTTACTCTAAAGTGGAGACTGTGTACTTTAATGTATTGCTTCCATTTTATTCAACCAGTCCTTATGCCTCACCTTAACTCTCTATGGAAAGTTAAGGTGACGAAAACAGCCTAGTGTCCAACAAAGCTTCCAGACTTTATTCACTGTGGCAACTGTTGAGGTAATTTGGACACAGAATACTGTTGGGCAGCAGCAGCTGTTGTTTAAAATGATATCCTCTGCCTCTGAAATTCAGATGGAAACTGGGAGTCACCTAGCGGGCTGTTAATAATGCATGGACCAGACCAGGCTTTCAGCACTCTGTGGACAACAGGTGTGTCCAGCCATGTCCCCTGAGCCTCTAGCTATGAGATGGGAATGATCCATGTGCTCCAGCCATTTACAAAGAACCTTTATATAGCTCTGCAATGCAAACGTCCGCCCCCCTGTCCTCCCCATAGAGGTGTTAAGGTCAACCCACGTATTTAGGGAACTGTTAACATTCAAATTATTTCTTGGTTGAGAGAGACGCGTGACAATGTAAATTCACGACAATACGTCTTTCACATAAAAAATTGAAACGTGTAGGTATATTCTTTGCATATTATTGTATGTACTTGCTAGAAGTAATGGGCACATCATTGCTAACAATGGTTAATGAACCATGACGAAGTACACTCATGACTGTGGTGCAACAGGCGGCCATTTCAGTTGCAGAGTGCCGTGCCATGTGTTGCTGAAGGAGACAAGATCAGCTTGTCCCTTTGGAGATGACAAGGGGAGCAGAAAATAACCTGCCCCCCAGCCTTCCTTGTCAGTCAAGTTGGCGTGTGTATGTTTATATGGTGTGTGGGGGGGAGGAGAGGAGAGAGAGGGTTTGGAAGTAGAAGCGGAGTAGGAGAGAGAAACACAGGCAAACATCTTTGGACAGATTTAACACCTGTTGCTCGACATATTTACTGGAGGTGACCGTTTGCAGATGTCGAACTCTACCTACATCTACTCAAGCTTGTTTTAAGCAATTTTTTCATATTAGTTTTCTCCTCTGACAGTTATATTATTCACGTGCCTCTTATGTAACAGTGATGCATTGCATTTCTGACATGTTTTCAATTCTCCCACTAGATAAATTGTTGCCTGTGCAGAACCTAAAGCACCAAGTACATGACTTGCATTGATCGGCCTGCTCCATTACACCAACCCTTGGTGTTGGTTATTGGTTTTTATGAACACTTTTCTTGGACCCATTAACACGCGTTGGCATGCCTGTAAGTGTGGTGTTGGTGTGATAGAATGTGGACTGGAATAAGATCAGTTTACATCCTCTGTTGATGTGTTGTGGTGCGATAAGCTCGCATTGTGAGAAGCGCCTCTCAGGTGTTACTGGGTGGAGCACTGGGCCGACTCAAATGCTTTTTGACCAAAACCTTAAAGCTGCACTTGTTTTACCTTGTGGCTTTACAGCTTTTTTTTAATTGACTGTAGGTTTTGAATGGATTTGCTGTGTCATTGGACTTTACAGAGTTGGTTGCAATATTTGTGGCACTTGCAGTTTTCTCCGCTCTACGCAATAGCGCCTTGTGACGCTCTGCCCCGTTCCATTTGTGTCAACAGGATCCCCGCCCACTACGTTTACCCGCAGGCCTTCATGCAGCCCAGCATGGTGATCCCTCACGTTCAGCAGACTGCTGCCACGGCAACAGCCGCCGCGGCAGCCAGCTCCCAATACCTGGACTACACCGGCGCGGCGTACGCTCAATACTCCGCCGCCGCCACCGCCGCCGCTGCTGCCGCCGCTTACGACCAGTACCCCTACGCTGCCTCGCCGGCGCCCACCAGCTACATGGCGGGCTACGGCTACGCCATGCAGCAGCCCCTGGCAACCGCAGCCACCCCTGGGGCCGCCGCCGCCGCCGCAGCATTCGGCCAGTACCAGCCACAGACAGACCGCATGCAGTAAGGATCGAGTGCCCCCCCCCATCTCAGGACAGTGCAATCGGAGGAGAGAGCAGGGGGAAAGGCAGGGGGTAGTAATGGCCGCCAGCCACCAAAGAGCTAGCTGTTAACCAAAGAGCCAGAGGAAACAACAGACACCAGGAGCTACTCTTTCATGTTATTCAAATATTCAAATACGAACAGACCTAGGAGTATTTGGATGATGATGTGTGAATATTTATTATTTGATTGATTTGGGGAAATATTTAAGAAATGTTAATAACCTTTAGAGAACAGAACAGTCATTGCTGAATTAAGATTTAATGTGGCATTAAAATGTGTAAGGAATACTTTACACCTCTGAATGCATTCAGAGGTGCATTCGAGTCTTATGTTAAGGGATTTTTTTTTGTACCCTCCTACAGGCTTTTGAAAACCATCCGTAAAAAAGAAAAACCCACTCTATGAATGTATCCCAATACAGCTTTCAGTATTCTATAGTTTTAAACCACTATTTTATTTGGCTAGGCTATGCAATTATAATGATCTATGGTCAGTGTTCATATTGTACGTGTTATTTTTACAAATGTGTTGTTCGCAGCAAGACAGATTGTGATGCTTCAGTTTATAATGACTTCTCATCAGGTGGCTTCACTGTGCATCAGTAAGGTGACAAAGCTGAGCTGACGTTTGAATCACTCACCCCCGGTTACTACTGAACAGGGCATAAGGGGGTTTGAAACGTGAATCTTTGACATCAGTGACTCTAATTGTGCCTTCAAAATTTGTTATTTATGTATTTATTATGAAGCTCTACATTTAAGAAAAAACTGTAAAATGTCTACAAGTGATACTCCAGCTCTTATGTTTGTTGACAGGTCAGGGTCAATCTCCCCTAATGTTCATTAGGGGATGACGGTAGCAATAAATCCCAAATTCCTTATTCCCCTAGTAAATTTTTTGTTCTAACTTTAAAATCTTCTTTGTGACCATGTTGGCCTTTTTTGTATATTTGTTTCATAAGAGATTGCATATGGCAAGAAATTGTATGCCTTTACCTATTTAAGAAACAAAACGAATTTTAAGACGCATTAATATTGTTTCAATGCAAGAGTATCCTTTATTTTAACTTGCATTTGAACTAACACATGAATTGTTTCATTCAATAAAAAAATATTTAAAGTATTTTCTATTTTTTCGTTTGGCTTCTGTTAAAGGCCTTCTCAATCTTAATCTAGTCTGTTGAAGGATAGTATTGAACAAAGGGTCAGCGGTGTTGGAACTATTGTCAATCCTATTTAAAACGGCAATGGCTCCTGCACAAATCCTCTCTTATATGCGCCTATAAACTGATCAAAGCCACACGAAGCAGCTGCCAGAAGAAGTGCTGAAAACATATAACTCCTCCAAACTCCATGACAACTGCTGAGGTCTTCATTCGTTGAGTTATTTTAGAAAATGACTATCAAACATTACTTAATATTTATTAATTCAACACAAACGTGTGTTACATGAAATTAAAGAAGGATATACAAATCAAGATATTGCATATGACCTCAGGAATTTAGGCCTGTATTATTGTCCGGAGAACTCTTGCCAATAAAGCAATCAAAATAAATCAATTATTTAATGCATCCACATTGTTTAGTAATGAGCTATGTTTTTCATTGTCACAAGATGCTCAAGTGTAGGGTTAATTAATCTGATCTGCTAGGTTGGCCTATGTCCTCTAAATGTGCATCCTCTCTGATGCAGACGTTGATGTGATGTCCGTTTAAATAAAATAAAGGGGAATTAAATGATACTTTATCCCAACATCCCTTGAATTTGATTTAAATTATCATATTGCCTCTTAAATTGAATATCAATGACATTCAAGTCCTGGTATAAATTTGGTTAAAAATCTCCTATGTGGTTAGTGCAATTCAAGGCCCACTATGCAGGATCGGCTCCCGCGAGAGTTGGCAGCAGGTCGATGGCAGAAACGTGCATTTTCCCTTTCTCCGCCCAGATTGCAAGGGGGAAACAGCCACCAATCGACCCATAAAGTGTTATAGAACCATCACAATGACTAACCTGCTTAATTAAGGTAAATTAAGCTAAAAAAAAAAGTTGCATAGTTCACCTTTAAGGTTTTTGGCACTGTGAAACCACCAGACAACTATTGTGTCCTCAAGGGGGCGCTGGAGAGCCGGAGCGACGGACTTCAGGGGATAAACAGCCACGGTTGGCTACTCCACTCATGTTTAAAACCAGGAAACACTTATCCTTCTTCAGAACGAATGAAAGCACATTATTGCAAGCAACAAAAAAAGTATAAAAAATACAAAATGATGAGATAGAAAGTCATAATATTAAGAATCAAAGTGTGCATGTGGGCTCCAGTGGTGCTGTCTTCAAGGTCCCTCCATCCCCTTGCTTGTCCACCATGCAAAGGATATGCAATCCTAAATAACTATCACTATGACATGTGACTTTTGTGAATGATAGATGCTAAATATGTAAAGTATTTTTTACAGTCTATCGTTGCAGTTAACAAACATTGCTGTTCTTGAAGCTTTGACAATATCCAAGGACAACCTTGCAACCACCCTGGGCGTTCCTATCAATCCCTATCTTCTGGAAGCTCCCTGATGTTGGGAAGCCTTGCTTCAGCACTGGCCCTGTTTGGGGGTCACCCTGGTGCAGGTGAGGCTCTCCTGTTCCCCCTACACCATGCTCCATCGGCCTCCCTATGCCTAGATATGGGACTACCAGCCCCTATTCTCCATCGGCCTCTTTCAGTCAAGGCGACCATGCACTATTTAAGGCTGATTGAGGTCTAATTCCAGAGTTGTAGAGAGAGATAGCAAAAAAAAGAGGTAGAGAGATCGATTTTGAAACCATTTTGAAACCTGCTCCCTCCATCACTGTGTTCTCCCCCTCTGCTCCTCCATCGCTGTGTTCTCCCCCTCTGCTCCTCCATCACTGGGTTCTCCCCTTCTGGTCCTCCATCGCTGTGTTCTCCCCCTCTGCTCCTCCATCACTGTGTTCTCCCCCTCTGCTCCTCCATCGCTGTGTTCTCCCCCTCTGCTCCTCCATCACTGGGTTCTCCCCTTCTGGTCCTCCATCGCTGTGTTCTCCCCCTCTGCTCCTCCATCACTGTGTTCTCCCCCTCTGGTCCTCCATCGCTGTGTTCTCTCCCTCTGCTCCTCCATCGCTGTGTTCTCCCCCTCTGGTCCTCCATCGCTGTGTTCTCTCCCTCTGCTCCTCCATCGCTGTGTTCTCTCCCTCTGCTCCTCCATCGCTGTGTTCTCTCCCTCTGCTCCTCCATCGCTGTGTTCTCTCCCTCTGCTCCTCCATCGCTGTGTTCTCCACCAATGAGAAGCATCTCATGCCCCTGAGATGAACCCAAACCAGTTCCAGAAGAGAGCCCGCTGTGTAGGACCTAAATGGGCTTTTACGGAAGAAGGTGCAGCAAACCTGGAACAGATATCCACAAAGCACATTTCAGTCACTAATAGCTGACGGATCCCTATGCCATTTTAACTAATGATCGCAACAGCACACGACATTCCATTGACCGAAACTGACATATCATATATATCATATCTATTTGAACAAAGCAAGTTGCTTACTATCAAATGGGGGCCATTTCACCCTCGTGAATGGTAAAAGACAATGAAATATATCTTGGTGGTCGGCTTAGCTCAGGAGGTAGAGCAGTTGCCTTGTAACTGAAAGGTTGCTTGTTTGATCCCAAGCTCCTCCTAGCTGAGTGTTGATGTTTCCAAGAGCAAGACACTTAACCCTAATTGCTCCTGACGAGCTGGCCTTGCATGTTTGACTCTGCCGTCGGTGTGTCAACGTGTGTATTAACCAATGTAAGACGCTTTGGATAAAAGCGTCAGCTAAATGCCCTAATCGATCTCATCTCATCTGCATCCGCTTATCCGGGGTTGGGTCGCGGGGGGAGCAGCTCAAGCAGGGGGCTCCAGACTTCCCTTTCCCGGGCCACATTGACCAGCTCTGACGGGGGGATCCTGAGGCGTTCCCAGGCCAGTGTTGAGATATAATCTCTCCACCTAGTCCTGGGTCTTCCCCGAGGTCTCCCTAATTGATATCTCCATATAATATTTCATAAAGTTTATTGCTTGGCTGTTGGCAACAAGAAACCTGCTTTGAGCCTGGAAGAGTATGAATCTGCTGCCCTCAACCTGTAAACAGATCATCAACATATTCTAATACCTTCTGGAGATGGTTGGGAAAGCAAGAAGTGAACAGAAGGAGCTGAGCTGACGTGAACACAGTGTTTTATTTATCACTCTATTATCTTGCCATTGACATGTCAAATACTTATATAATGAAGTAACATTACATATTAGCTTAATAATGTGATTGTTGATTGGTCGATAAGATATTTCCATATTTTCTTCGACTTAATTTACATAATGATCAGAACCTTAAGTAATGTTTTCCAAACATACAGTCTGTCCCAAGAAGTATTCACAAGAGAAACCGGAATCTCTGGACCCTTTGTGACATCACAAAGGGAAAGTGATGCTATTCACGTCAGATCTATGTTCGTCAGATCCATTAATCCTCAGATCAAAGACCTCCCTGGACACGTGTTTGATCTTTGAGCAGTGAGGCCTCCCATCACAAATGGCATCAATTGATTTTGAGCAGGCTAACGTTACATTGCTTTCTGAGAATGAAAACCTTAAGCATAGTAACAACCACTTGAACATGGTGTTAAACCTGGTCAAAGAAAGCCTGGAGCTGACTACCAAGAACAATGTGTCCAGCTGGGGTGTTCTCATGGACCCAGAAGGTAAGACGTTGTACAGCTCTGTAATGAAAGCTGCAATTTAATAATAGAAAAAACATATAAAAGGGTAATAGGGTACATATAACAGGGTAATATTGATGAGTTCGCTTTTTGCAATTTTTGGTTGAACATACCTATACTAATATTAGAAGATCTTTGTTAACTAAGACAGTATTAGCCTGGTTATTGCCAGACAAAGCTCCATCGTAGATTGCACGGTGGTCTGGGGAAGTTGCTGTCATTTTCTTCAGCACAAGAGGCGTGATCAATGGGTGTAATTAAAATGACTCTGTACGCAATTGGCTGCTTGCCGTCGCTTCCCTGTCGTCATTGTTTTAAACCAGCCAATAGCGCGCCAGGGGGAAAAGCCAGCATGGTGATTGGCTCCCACAAAAACTAATCGAAACTAGAAAGAAATGTATTGCTCTTCTCCAGACCTTTCTGCAGGGCAAACTCAAATCACCGGCAAAATGGGCGGGGTAACCTAGTCTAAGACATTATCTAAGTGGAGTAACAAAGTATCTTGAAAAATTTGAATATTTATTCTGGAAATATTCATTAAAAAATGGCCCAAAGTAATTGAAGTTATCAAAGTAAGAGATTGAGTCATATAGGATATATTAAGTTGGTGCAAATCAAATCTATCATTCAGATTGCCATTTTAGTTATTTATGCTATTAGTATACGCTATTAGTATATGCTACACGTGAACCTCCTAAGATGGGGCTATTTGATTGGTTCGCTATCTCGGGATATCGGGCAATAACCCATGATGGAGATCTCAAACTCGGGATATTGTGTGACGGTCGTCTCGTCACGCTAATAAAAACAATTAAACCGCTAATAAAAACAAATAAATCCCGGCATAAAAGTGTTATGTTGTTTATTTTTGGAGTGTTCACGTGTTGTATATACTAAAACAATTATTCACCTCAGGATCCATTGATAGTGGGGAATAGCCCACGATCGGCTATTCCCCACTATTCCCTTCGCCTTTGGCGTATAATTGTTAAATATCTCATGCAATACGAAGTGACTCTTCGGTTCCTTTACTCATAACTCCTTACCTGGTAAAATGGTATCTTCCGTTTGTGTATGTGCTCCTGCAGGAAGCAAACCAACCACTCATATCCAAGACACCCTGGGGAAGAGCCAGTTCAGAAGAAACTTGCACCAAAGGGGCCTGAAACCTGTGCACAAAACCTCCTCTCCGATCAGCTTTGAGTCTTTCATAAAAAGTTCCATGCACACTCAAACAAGAGTGAAGCCAGCAGTTGAAACCTACAGTCAGTCTTCTATGCCTCGAAAGGTTAAAGGTCAGTTATGGAAACATGTATCACTAAATACGACAATGAAATCTTGGGATGGACACCATAGGAAGGGCTCAACGAATGAATGTATCGGCTACAATTAGACTTCCTCTTTCAATTCAGACCCGGAGCGGCTGATTGGAGAGATCGCCTTTCAGCTGGACAGGAGGATTCTTTCGCATGTGTTCCAGAGCCAGGCTAGACTCTATGGCTTTACTGTGCTCAACATACCAGAAAAAATCATCCAGGTAAGCATTATGGTGTTTCACAATTAACACAAGATACTCTCCAAGATATTATAGAATTGGAACATTCAGAATTGAATTGCATTTGCTATTGTGTGAGTAGCTGTTGCCTGCTGATACTTTCACCACGATGGGGCTCAACAGTGTATGCCCTGTTGTGGAAGGTGACGTTGAAAAATGAATGGGGACATTGAAAAGTGAATGGTGTGGGCATGCAATGACACTTGTTAGTTTGAGTTTTCTTAGCATGGTGACTATAAGAACAAGGTTAATTTGTCAGAGCACTTAAAACATATAAGCTATAGAGAGCTTTCTTCCATGATACCGATTGAACATCACAACTGTTGTGATGCAAGAGGAACCCTTCCTGATTGTTTTCTAACAGTTAAAAATGAAATATCTGACAAACCCAACGATAAGGTACAATATTAAAAAGCCACACACTCCTATGTTGTCTGATGCTCCTGCAGGTGAGCTCACACCCGTTGATCGGGCGGGTGGATGAGGGGTACGGCCTCCATGTCTCCCAGAGGTACACGGACCTGATGGGGAGGTTGGCCCAGCTCGGGTACAATCTGACCCTGCACCCTCCCTTCACTGAGTTCATCGTCAACACCTATGGGATACTGAAGCAAAGGCCTGATTCTTACACGGCTCAGAAGATGGACTACAACAACGTCTATGTTATGAGGGAGGTCATTTTCAGCACTGCTCCAGGGAAACTGGTCCCGGACCTGCTCCTCCTGCTCAGCTGCCTGTCGGACATGGCCAGGACGGACAGGAAGCCCCTCCTCCTGTGGTAGAGAGCTGGGGTCAGCATGGCCACCCTCCTTATCTTAACACCACTTGTAATTAAATTTCTGTCTGCATTGACAGTATGCATTAATTGAAGTCTACAGGTCCCTTTTTGAGATGAACTCTTGGTTTGCTCTTTCCTCTTTCAACACTTTTTCAACACAGGAGGAATTTCTGAAGGTTGCATTGAGCTCAGCCCCCAAAAAATCGGACCCTATTTGCCTGCATTAGTTAAGCCCGCATAACATAATTTGCCTTTCAGAAATGTCTAAACAATTCCTATTTGTTTGGTTCACGTGACGTCACCGTTGCTTTGCGCCGCCATCTTGAGCACCGGCTTTGATGACCAATCCCACTGACCCATTGAACTCAGTGGTAAACTGGGTCAGCAATCAACCACAACTACGACCACAATCAAATACAAACGACAGTCATGCCGCGTTAATATTGTGATATGTAATATTATAATATGGTAATATTTGCCCATCAGTTGTCCCTACAGAGAAGAGACGTGGTACAATTGTTTTCTCTGACTCTGAACTACATAGACCAATTACTATACATAGTTATAAAACATATGTATGTATGGGTCACATTTATTTTTGACATGAGTACAAACACATGCATACAATATATACTATGGTAAAAAATATATATTTTGAATTAATTTGTATAAATATAAATTCATTTATAAAAAGCGTTTCTGGACCACAACCTCATTTAGTTTTGTTTGTTTATTACATTCTACACATTTCCAACTGTTTGGCCCCCTGCTCAGCTTCAGACCTGACTTGTGGAAGTGCTTTCGTTTGCATTGCTCAGATGTGCAAGAAAATATGTCTTTGTTACCACTAGGGTTTCCACAATAACATCCCTCAGGTGCTGTCTCAAAATTACCCCTTGAGGACAGGCGTGGCACAGTAAACCATTTACTCAACACCTCAGGCATTACCCCTGTTCTAATGAATTCTTCCACCCTCAAGTAGGCCTCATCAAAAAAGCATTGATCAAATTGGACCCACTGAATATATATATTTTTTTTGTGCCTACACAACTAAAATCTCTCAGCTACACACATTTGGGCCTGCAGTTGGTACATGTAGCCATTACCTTGATTGAGGGCCATACCTTATGCAGTCACGGTAAGGCAGAAATGTGGGTCGCTGACACAATCCCTGAGATCGCAGCCATTTGCATTAAAAGGGCATTTTATTTCAAGCACACCAGTCCCATGACAATCACAGGTCACTACACCATCTGGCGATTGATCCTACCCATGGTAGGTCTGGGTTGATAATGAGCCCTGATGCTGTAATGCTGAAGTACACATGGAGATCTCGCATGGTCTTCAGGTATGACTCCCTGGCAGTGTCCTCATTTTGCAGACCCCATCTGATATTTTGAGCTTTATGATAAACCAACTGGTCTACATTGTCCGCAACATACTATGACACTGTTATATAAAACATCATTCCTGGAGTATATTCATGATGGAATTCCGAGAAAAAGGCATGATCAGTCTCTTGCTTTCTAAAATGTATACCTGATCGCTTTTGTTGAAAAGTGTGAAGACTGGGGATAGCAAATTCTCTTTGTCAGAGATGAAGAGTTCTTTGTCCTGTCTGCCTCTAGAAATACTGATGCAGTAGCTTGTCCTGCTCTCTGATCAAACCACACCCTGGATTTTCTCTGTTCTCTTGTCTTCTCCTCAACTAACAAACACTCAACAAACACAAAATAATCGAATCCTGAAAAGGGTTTTAATGGTAATTATTATAATCATTATGTTAGTGTAGTGAGGTAACATTTACATTTAGGGCATTTAGCAGACGCTTTTATCCAAAGCGACTTACAATAAGTACTTTTGTCATAAGAAGTGAAACAATATATCGCTGTCAGTTCAGTAAAGATGTTCACAGAGCCAAGTACTAACAATGGCTAGGCTAACCCATTCTCCGTGTACAGCAATGCTAGCAGCTACTGCAGATGTTTACACAATTAAGTACTATGAATAAGTGCAATGTAGATTAAGTGTGTACAATAAGTGTGTACATTAAGTGCCAGGACATACAACATATAATGGTGGCCGGAAGGGGCTGGGTAGCTATGCAGAGTCGAGGTGAACTCTGAACAGGTGAGTTTTGAGTCTTTTGCGGAGGCTGGTGAGCGACTCTGCGATCCTGACATCGGCAGGGAGCTCGTTCCACCACTGAGGTCCCAAAACAGAGAATAGTTGTGACTTTGTTGATCGACCTTTGCTTGGTACAAGACGTCCAGCTGAGGTAGTTGAGCAGAGGGATTGAGCTGGGGTGTGTAACTTTACCAATGCTTGGAGGTAGGCAGGGGCAGTTCCATCGACTACCTTGTATGCCAGTACCATCTTCTTGAATCTGATGCGAGCTACTACAGGGAGCCAGTGGAGGTCCCGGAAGAGGGGACCTCCACTGGGAGAAGATGGGAGAACTTCGGTAGGTTGTACACGAGGCTCACTGCCGGATTCTGGATGCGCTGCAAAGGTTTAATCGCAGAGGCAGGGAGGCCAGCCAGCAGCGAGTTGCAGTAGTCAAGGCGGGAGTTCACCAGTGATTGGACTAGAAGCTGAGCTGCTTCCCTTTTGAGGAATAGCCGGATCCTGCGGATGTTGTAAAGTGCAAATCTGCAGGATCCGGCCACCGCAGGGATTTTGCGGTGCAGCATAACTGATTGTCGAATAAGTGCGATTCGTCAGGTAGGATGTGAACCAGGAAAGGGCAGATTCAGCAATGCCGAGTTCAGCTCGAGTGGCAAGGAGGATCTGGTGGTTCACCGTGTCAAATGCTGCGGACAGGTCAAGGAGAATGAGAAGGAGAGCCGTCTCAGTGGAGTGTGCCTTCTTGAAGCCTGACTGGTGAGGGTCAAGCAGATTGTTAGATGAGAGATAGGAGGACAGTTGGATTAGCGATGGCATGGCACGTTCCAGAGTTTAAGAGAGGAATGAAAGAAGAGATACCGGTCTGTAGTTCTAGATGTAGGTGGTATCAAGGGTCTGTTTTTTGAGGAGAGGCTTTATTCTGACAGTCTTGAAAGATGCTGGAACAATGCCTGAGATGTGAGGGAGTGAGGGAAGTGAGGGAGGAGTTAAAAAGTGTGATGAGAAATGGCAGGATGTCGCTTGAGACAGCCTGTAGTAGAGAGGAAGGGATAGTGTCAAGGGGGCAGGTGGTGGCGTGGTTAGATGTTATTATTCTGTTGACCCAGGGTAAAGGAGGTAACGAAGTCATCAGCAGTGAGGCAGGAAGGAGGTGGAGGGGAGGGAGGGTTGAGGAGGGAAGAGAACAAGGAAAACAGTTTCCTGGAGTTAAAGTGGAGCTTGACAATTTCCTAAGCTCCAAGGTGAGGAATTAGAAGACGAAGTTTGAGAACCACTGTTAAAGAAGTATTTTCAATATCTTGCCTGCTCCGGGGTGTGATGCAGCTTATCAAAGATCCTAGCAGTGAGGGAAAATCCATTTCAAGACTGGCGCTTGAGTACAGAGTAGGGAGATGTAGTGGCAAATCCAACTGTATAGTCTTAGGTATGTATCTGACGCAATGGCCTTAAACATTGCTGGCAGTTTTCTTATGGATGACCTCTTGGTTTTCACTGAGGTGAAGCTGTTCAAAAAACAGCTTGAACTCATAATGTTTTTTAGCTTTCTCCTTCTTTTCAAAAAAGTTTGATAGCTCATCATACTTCACATGTTTTTTCTAAAGCTAGAGTAACTAGAGTAGCTACCGCTCTAGCAGCAAGAGACTAAATTGTTATTATGGAAAATAAACTTTGTAAAATTAAAATAATCTTAATCGTTAATAATTAAACTTGCATAATACACGAATACACTTTCCAATAAATAAATCCATAAATTTTTTCATGATTGCACATTCAATCAACCTCAATGTCGAGGCGTAATCAGTTGAGGGGATATGTGATGCCGCCTTCAAAACGCTCCGAGGTTCGGAAGCTCTTACGCTCTTAAATAATGGAGCGTTCAGATCGCTGGGAATAATGGGGAAAACATTTTTGCGACGACAGAAAGTTCTCGTGAACGACACCTCATGACGCTCCAATGATTTTACTTCTGTTCGGCATCTGGGGCCAGATTTTGATAACATATGGTGTGTTCCAGATGCCTCGGACACCAGCCTTCCGGGTTGCAAGTGTGGCAATCTCCCTTGCGGCACTTCACGGAGGCACACCCCCTTTAGTTCGGTCCCTCTCGAGATTCTGAGAGTATACCAAGTTCAGTGAGGCAAACAAAAACAAAAATGGCCACGCCTGTAAAGAGATTTTTTTCTTTGTATTTGTAACAAAATTGGTAATTTTAAGTCGATTTTAAATGCTCTTACACGCTTGATTACATTGATACTTTATTCCGCTCCCCAATTTATGCATTGCACGGTCTTGCTGTGTCTGCAATACAATGCAAAGTTGTTTTCAAGCTGGTTTGCTAAAGAGGCTAATGTAGATAACAATAACAACGACAAGCAAATTACATGACACAATCACAAAGATGAACGGGAATGCTATAAGTGCTACGAGACAGGAAATGACGTCACAAGTGCATCTCGGAAGGCTGGTGTCCGAGGCATCTGGAACTCACCAAGAGTTGCCCAGTTGGTGACGTATTGTTTACTAGTGACGCGCATGAACATGGCGGAACATGAAGGTTTTACTCACTATAAAAGAATCAACCATCATATCACATACTTTACTATTGATTGACGTTGTCTGTTTGAATCGACTTTGCTCAGTTTTAAACGTTGTACTAGTAAACCAGCTCTAGATAAGGAAAAGTGTAGCCTTCCATACAGTGGCAATACTATGTGCTTCTCATAAATAAAAGCAAAAGGATAGGAGGTGATAGGCTACAAGGAAATAAAGTCGTGCAAACTTGAAACTGATCGTAAGTTCTGTTTGGTTCTGACAGTTTTTTATCTGATAAAAAATCCCTGCTGTGAAGAACTTTTAGATTCCGAACGAAGCGCACATGAACGGTCGATGTCAGAAACATGTGTAAGTGTGAGAATCATCCCTGACGAGGCATCTCGTCATTATTAGTACCATGAACGTGCCTTAAGAGTGCTCAGGAAACGACAGTCAGAAGTTCGTAGGCTATGACATAAAACCGGAAAAACTGATTGTTTGTGAGACTAGACCAGAAAATGTCTAATAGGAAGAGAATTTGCACTCTCTGTTAACCTCCGGTTTCTGACCTGATTGGCGAGTGCAGAATGATTGGGAGTCTATGGGGATCACCCTCATATATCACTTCAGGATGTCATCGTTTGTGAAGTTGCGTTCAAAAGGTAAAACACCTTTTGCTAAGATAATACACTCAGCTGAATATTTCATTTTTTTAAGGTCACTTATCTGTTCTAAAAATCTGTTCAACAAGAGGATGACGTCAAATATTTGCATACTGCCAGAGCTCCTGCTTTAGGGCAAGTTCTGAGTCACTTTGGCACTTCCGCACATATAATATCTATATATATATATGTATAATATGTAAACATATAATGTATAACAATTAACTTAAACGGAAAGTCCTCCTTAAGATAATGTTTCTTATTCTACTTTAGCATCAGATGCCATCAAGCGGGGTCGTAATCAGTCGCAAGTCTGTCCCTGACCAATCAGCATTCATAAGCAGAATGCTAGCGTGTACGGCCAACAATGGCCCAACCTGTAAGAAATCGAGAAGACATAAGTACTTGTTCATTCGACTTTTGAACTATAATCTATATTGAACTTGCAGAATTTACAATAAAATCTGATATATTTCAACGACAAGCAGGTGAAAGAGATACATTTAGCGTATAGCTCCAGAGACCCCCATTCAATCTGAACTCACCCGCGATCACTGCCAGTGGATTACAATGGAAGTTTGATACAATGGGGCTCAAAAGGGAGTGCCAAGGCTCTCCGTAGACGGGCTCTGACTAGACTTCATAACAACTACAAGTATGGATGCCCGCAGCGGCCTCTTTGCACTTCTTTGCTGTCTTCGCAGAGAACAGATGAATCAGTCAGTACGTTGACATGCACAGCTTAATCTGATTAAAGCCATAGTTCGACTATGCTCCTCAATTGGACAACTGCAATTGTCAGATTATACATGTGGTGAGAAAATCTATTCATTGGCCGAAGCATATCATTAACCGGTACGATAGGTGGCGCTGTACCCATTTCAACTAGTGGTAATACGTCACTAGCAAAAACAAGCTCAGGCGGCATTCGAGAAAGATGTTTTCAGTAGACAGCTGTCGGTTTACCTCGGGTCCATGTCATTTCCCCGACTCTCTGAAGTCCAGATTAAACCGCATCACGGAGGAGAAAGGGATTGTTGCCGTATGTGGAATCCCTTCGGAGCAGCCCCTCCAGCGGCGAAGCAGCTCCTCCGGCCGCAGAGCAGCCCCTCGGTGGCACATACGGCGACAATCCCTTTCTCCTCCATGTCACGGTTCAATCGGAGAGTCAAAGCCAAAGTTCCTTTCCCCCACTTCCTTCTCCACCATCGGCGAGATAACCCCCACTACAAATCTTTACTTGTTGTGGAAGTACCAGAGAGTCGGAGAACCCAACGCAGTCTTTAAAGGGGAACTATGCAACATTTTTATCTTAATTTACCTTAATTTTCGGCTCCTTTGCGAGATGCGGCTCTAATGGCTCTTCTTACTGTGGAGAGCCGGCTCTTTCGGCTCCCAAACGGCTCCCCATACACATGTTTTACATTATTAATTAATTAATAGCTTAAACCTAATTTTATAACATTTTGTTTCATTATTGACATTGTTAAGCACTTATGAGTAAAAATGCAGCATAACAATGCTTTATGAATAAAACCTTTATTACAAAATAGCACCACTTCCAAAAAACCACTGCATGCGATGTCCGCATGTGTCTGTGCAGGTTGTTAGTGGAGCCTGCACGATAGGATATTCTGGTTTTGCAGAGTCTACACTCTGCCCTGGTGGAGTCTGACGTAGCATTAAAATGAGTCCAGATTTTGCTCCGTTTTCTGTCACCACTCATTATCACACAGGCCTATTCAATTGTCACACTGACTCCCCTTCTTTATGCCTTGTGTGCTTCTTGACTGCTGCGTGCGTGACTGTGCATTGACACCTGCCCACGAACGCTATACAGCTTGGCCAATTGCCTGCGGTTTCCAAAAAAAAAGTGGAGAGAAACTTTTTCAGTGTTTTCCCGGCACATTATTAATTGAAAGCTGCGTGTGATTGGTCAGATGTGTGGAGCACACGCTTGACACGAGGGCAGTGGAGACATTAAGGCACCGACGGAGGAAAAAAAAAACCTCTGCTTTACCACAGGCAGAACGCGCAAGGAGAGAGAGTGAGAGGGGGAGGGGGGGGGGAGAGTGAGAGTGAGAGGGGGAGGGGGAGGGCAGGGGGAGAGACAGCGAGGCACCGCAGGAGAAAAAAAACGAAAAGCAGAGCACAAGCACAGCGACAGGGAGGCGGAGAGAGCGAAAAACGAAAAAAAAAAACCGGCTCCCAAATAGGATCTTAAAACGGCTCCCATCGTAGAGCCGGTTCCAATCGTTCACGTCAAAGAGCCGGCTCTTTGAGCCGGATCGTTCGCGACCGACACATCACTACTGTTTCGACTCCCCCTAGCCCATCTGGGAGGGGAAAGGGAAAATGCCACCGACCCGCCACCAACTCTCGCAGGAGTCTTGGGTCTTGCAAAGTAACAAATTGCACTACAGACCCCCAAACACGGAACCGGCTAGATATAAACACAAGTAGCGAAGGG